>NW_028318376.1:4301084-4608305 GCF_062004578.1 Staurois parvus | reverse complement strand
ACATTCATTTTTGTAGGGATTACAACACACCTATAGTAATCAAACCAGCTGCAGTACACAAAGTCCCAAGCTGCATAAAACAAGTTTTATCATTCTTATATGTCCACAATCAATAATTAATAAAATGCATATAAACTATATAATCCAATTGCAATAATCTCAGCAAAACATGTGTAAAATGTGTGAAAATATAACATTCCTTTACAATTGTTCAAACATAAATTGTGCATGTGCCACTGCACAATTATCAAAAATAGACCATTGAATAAATCTTCTTTGTGATTATTATCAAAGTAAATGTGTACAATATGTGAGATTTTCTTTCAATCTACCACCACCAGCTCTTGTGGACAGACTCTCACTTTCAAAGTTGGACCTTTATGTTATAAAAGGTCAGTAGAGTAGGGGCCCTTTAAAATAGCCGGTATTAGCTATAATAGATAAAAGGCATATCTGCCTTATGCCCCAAGACAGTAAAATGGAAATAGTATACCCCTTCGCTATTACCTGAAATTAGTACAGCAGATGCAGCCAAGTTATAAATTCAAGTCCAAAGACCATCCTCTGAAGTACAGTCCAAAGGAAATCCCACTTAACAGAAACAAAAGCTTTGAATGCATCTAATGGTGCCAATATCCTTTAATCTACAGATTTTTTATTGTGTTTGAAGTTGTAAAAACATTTCCTGTTGGTAAAAGTGGTATTTTTCCCTGGAATAAAACTTGTTTGGCAAATGTAAATAAGTTCAGTGATTTCTCTATTTAAGCAAAGTGACAACAACTTTGCTAAATTCTTGGTATCTGCTTGCAACAGGGAAATAGGTCTAATATGACTCTGGGAGGAGAAGGTTCTTATTCAGTTTGGGTAACAAAATAATATTTGCTTTCATAATTAAAAGGAGTATGGAGGATTCAAGGACTGCTTCAAACCTGCAGGAAGATAGGAGCCAGGCAATTCTGAAATTCTATATACCATTTTTTTCGGCGTATAAGACGACTGGGCGTATAAGACGACCCCCTACTTTTCCTGTTAAAATATAGGGTTTGGGCTATACTCGCCATATGAGACTACCCCTCTTCCAAAGCACACCAAATAAAAATTAAAAAACATCAGATTTGATTTCAATATGGTATGGTATTTCAGTATGGTATTCCAATGATGGGGTGCTATTCCTCCCACTAACACCAATGATGGGGCACGATTCCTCGCTCTGACACCAATGATGGGGCACTATTCCTCCCACTGACACCAATGATGGGACACTATTCCTCCCACTGATACCAATGATGGTGCCCCATCATTAGTGTCAGTGTGTGAGGAATAGTGTCCCATCATTAGTGTCAGTGGGAGGAATAGTACTCCATCAGTGTCAGTGGGAGAAATAGTGCCCCATCATTGGTGTCAGTGGGAAGAATCGTGCCCCATCATTGGTGTTAGTGGGAGGAATAGTGTCCCAACATTGGTGTCAGTGGGAGGAATAGTGCCCCATCACTGGTGTCAGAGCGACGAATCATGTCCCATCATTGGTGTCAGTGGGAGGAATAGCACCCCATCATTGGTGTCAGTGGGAGGAATAGCGCCCCATCATTGGTGTCAGTGGGAGGAATCGTGCCCCATCATTGGTATCAGTGGCAGGAATAGTGCCCCATCATTGGTATCAGTGGGAGGAATAGTGCCCCATCATTGGTATCAGTGGGAGGAATAGTGCCCCATCATTGGTATCAGTGGGAGGAATAGTGGCCCATCATTGGTATCAGCTGGAGGAATAGTGTCCCATCATTGGTGTCAGTGGGAGGAATAGTACCCCATCATTAGCATCAATGGGGGGAATAGTGTCCCATCTTTGGTGTCAGTGGGAGAAATCGTGCCCCGTCATTGGTGTCAGTGGGAGGAATACTGTCCCAACATTGGTGTCAGTGGGAGGAATAGTACCCCATCATTGGTGTCAGTGGGGGAAGGAATAGTGCCCCATCGTTTGTGTCAGTGGGGGGGAGGAATAGTGCCCCATTGTTGGTGTCAGTGGGGAGGAGGAATAGTGCCCCATCGTTGGTGTCAGTGGGGGGGAGGAATAGTGCCCCATCGTTGGTGTCAGTGGGAGGAATAATGTCCCATCATTAGTATCAGTGACACCAATGATGGGGCACTATTCCTCCCACTGACACCAATGACACTTGCTGACCTCTGTTCCAGTATGGCGCTGCTGCAGCCAGCATATGTGGTTGCAGCAGCACCTCTGCACGGCACACTTACCGGCCGCTCTCTCACTCGATTTTTGCAGGGCCGCTCGGCTCCGCCTCCTCGCCGGTGATTGGCCGCCTGTGTGCCTTTCCTGAGCTACAGTTCTGGCGGCCAATCACCAATGAGGAGGCGGATTCGAGCGGCCATGTGAACATCCAGTGGCCGAACTGAATGAAGGAGCAGCCGCGCTTCCTGGACTGGATTGTCGTGGGACTGGGACCGGAGCCAGATAAGAAACAGCAGCCCCCTGCCCACCCCTGTACTTAGTGTCCCTTCCGTTGGAAGGGGGGGCAGCGGCACCCCCCTAAAAAGTGCTGCCCTGACACCAAGTGTCAGCATGCCGTATACCGGGGTAGAAGACGACCCCCAACTTTTGAGAAGATTTTCAAGGGTTAAAAGTCGTCTTATACGCCAGAAAATATGGTAAATTTCATTTGGAAACCCATCCAATCCATGGGCCTTAGATTTAGCAAACTGGGTTTGAGCTTCCTGGATTCCATTGTTAGAGCTGACTCTAGCATTCTGAACTGTGAGGTTGTAAGGAGATAGGTTTTGTGCTAAATCTGCTAAATTACATTGTTAATCTGTTATATTGTATTGTATTATCTACCCAAAATACTATTTGCTGGAACCATAAAACTCACCTAATAAGCAGCTGCTCGAAATATGAAAATATATATTTAAATGATCACTCCAAAAGAAACAACACTATAAATAAAGTCCACCTCCCATTCATACATGGAGCCATGGCTTGGCCCCACCCCATCTCCCCTCATTGGCTGACTGGCTGTGATCGACAGCACCAGGAGCCAATGGCTCCCGCTTGCTGTCTCAGTCAATGAGGAGGCAGAGACCTGGGACAGCTGAGGCTGTCATGCACATCACTGGATCTCGATGGGGCTCAGGTAAGTATTGAGGGGGCTGGGGGAGTTGCTGTACACAGAGGGTTTTTGTACCTTCATGCATAGAATGCATGAAGGTAAAAAACCTTGATCTTTTACAACTGCTTTAAATAGTCAGGGACAGTATCAGTCCAATCAGGAGAAGAATGAAGCCAAGACTCAGCAGTTAGAAAAAAGTGTCCCGGAGCAGTTGCAGCTGCTCCCCCTTTTCCCAGTACCTCCCCCCCCTTTTTTTTTCTCTTTCTCTCTCCTCTTCCTCTCTATCTCTCTCCTCTCTCCTTCTTCTTGTCTCTCTCTTTCTATCCCTCTCTTTATCCTTCTTCGCTCTATCCTACATTCTCAACATTACCTACAGATACAACTGCAGTTCCTCAGCCTCCACCCCTAGGGGTGGACACCCTAATATCCACTGTTCTCACCATCCTCTCACTTTGTATTGCATCACACTCTTTATTTAAAGGGGATCATATGAGGATTGGCTGATTTCTGTACCCAATTGTTCTGTTCACTTTATGCTATGTCGATTTTTGCTTAGAACATGTTCTCTTCTGTTTTTTTTTCTTGTGTGTGTTTCTTAATTCAAGCAATGTTAATTGATGACACTATATGTGTTTCAGATGTACACCTCATCAGGGATATGGGCACTGACTGAGTTGTATATATGATCTGAATGTAACGGGTTTATGTTACCTCTGTGCCTTATTTCTCAATAAAATAGTTTTTGGGGGAAAAAAAAGTGTTGATAACATGGGAATCTCCTTAACACCTTCCATAGCCCTTCTCTATCTTCCCTCATGCTACCTTCCATTAATGTCTGCCCCCTGTCTGATTTATCTACCCCATTATATTGTAACCCCCTCCCCCCAATATGAGTTTAAATACTCATATGACCTTTGTGACGGGAGTGACTTTTGGGGGTGGGGGGATCCCTGTATCATCTCCCCAAATCCCTCTTATGTGTAAAGGCACCCTGTGCCTGTTAGGGGGTACAGGGTGCTCTGTCCTGATATTGTGTAGACATGTATAGGTTGGGTGTGGGGGTTGTTCATTGTTCACTGCCACATGCTGCATCCCATTGTTCTATTGTGTCTTGCTGGCCAGCAAACTATTATGGGATGTATGTGTTCCTGTATTGTCTAATGCCATGTGGTTGTTCCATTGTTCTATTGTGTGTCTTGGGTTGGTGGGGGGTAGTTCCTGCAGCCCTTCCCCCTGATGGGAGGGCCTGATGATGTGTTTCCTGTTCCTGGTTGTATTTCCCCGCCCTGTGTATATATCTTGTGTTTGTGTTAAAATAAAGCAGTTTTACTTCCTGTCTTAAGAGAGTCTGGTGCTGTCTATTTCCTGCGTGATCAGCGGTGGGGTCCGTGGATTTGTGTTTGGACGGGGAAGCTGGAGTATAACGGAAATACCCTAGCGCGGTTCGGGTGTCAAGGTCCTACCTTTTCCCAGAGGTTATGTTACTCCATGTGCTAGCATCCATCTTGGATTTCTGCTGAGCATGATGGGAATCTTTTATGCCTTCAGGTCTCTGAGGTCCATCCCCCAGAGGGGTGTGGCTGAGTACATATAAGCCTGGGATCTGCACATGCTCTTTGCACTTGTGTCTTTGTCTTGCTACAGCTCTGTGTATACGCTCGTGACTCTTCTGGTATTCTGACTCGGCTTGTGACTAAGACCATTCTCTGCGTTTCCCTTTGATCTGACCTTCTGTTGCTGAACCCGGCCCGTGACCTGTGATTCTCTGTCTACTGTTCTGTACTGTTTTGTCCTGTTGTTATTGACCCGGCTTGTCTGACTACGCTATTGTCATTCTCACCAACTACACGCCATTGGCGGCGGCCATTACTGCAGCTGGGGTGTCTCGGGGGCCGCAACCTGGTCCCTGGTTGCGTCAAGTCCATCCCCACCATCAGGGGCCCTGGTGAAGGGCAGCCTGGGACTTAGACTCCGCGCCCTGAGGGACTTCAGTCTGTTGGTGGTGGTTGTCGTCAGCCAGTGCGTTACCCTGCCACTAGGCCTACCTGTCCGTTCCACAGCCCTGCCCTGACATCGGGTCTGGTTTCGTTACAACCTTCCCATAAATCTCCCCCTAGCATAGGACTCTCTTCCATTTAGGTGCTAACCATCTTTAGCATATAGATTTTACCCAATGAGAAGTAAACTCAGTGTTCTATATCAAGTCCATAGGTCCATACCTTTACCTCTCTAACTGTTTTTCCTTTGTTGTGGAATGCAGAGAAAATGTTCCAGAGATCTTTAACAGGGAAACTGAAAACTGATGAATAACAATCAGCAGTCATATGAGCGCTCAGTTCTCAGGCTTAAAGCCAGTGGAGGACAGCAGCAGCAACAGCCTGATGCTGCAGCATGGCGGTTAGTATATATGTGTGTGTGTTTTTTTAAACACCAAACTTCTCCTTGTTTAAATTTCCTGAGCCAGAAAATTCCTCTATGGATTTCTACAGGGTTGTGGTTAAAAACCTGGCTGCTGAGCTTATAATTATAATTTATTAAAGCTGAATCTTAGACCAACTTTATTTAAATATGTGCCGTAACACTAGCTACAAAGAATATACAGTAAATCCACTGTGCCTACACCAAATGTCTTTTCAAGCCCAGAAATTACCTTGTAAAAGTTGTGGTTGCATCATTACTGTGCTGGGCATAGCCTATGCAGACAGCATGGCTGTGGAAGGGACCCAACAGGTCTACCTACTACAGGTTGCAGAAAACTACAGGGGATGGATGCAAGACCAGTTGTTCTGAACATTGAGAGGGAGCAGAAGTGACTGTCCTTAATTAAAAAACCTCCTGTATAGAGGCAAAGTTTTACATTAATTTACTTTGAGATCTGGAAGAAATTATCAAAACACACAAAGATTTAAATAAGAATACAAGTCCATTTTATTTAGGCAACATCAATATTTTCGTATCCAGTTTTAAAGAGTGGGTAAACCATCTTTTTAAGGTGTGATGAATCGTTTATAATGTCAAACTTTAACCAGTCTTACAAATGTCAATGCGACTCTTGATCCCTGTTGTTTTATTGGTTTATCGCTGAATTAAAACTGCTGCTAGCTTTTTATGCCATCTGTATATTTTGTGAGTTATTACTTCTTTTCCTGTCTTAGACTTAGCAGGAAAGGCAAGCAAATATCTTTACAATTTAAAGAATATCCCCTCTTAGATATTTGTTACAACAACAAGTGCCCCTGTTGAAAGTTTCCCCCTCTATTTCTGTTCTAGTAGCAACTTTAAAAAATAATTCCAGGTATTAGTCCAACATGTACCAATATAACTATGCATCTACCATACCTGTGAGACCCCTCTGGAAATTGAAAATCACTGTAAACATAACTATTCCAGTAATCTTCCCTAGCTTGGGGTTCCAAGCTAAGAGGCTGCCCTGCTGAGTTATGAACACAAGAGGTTGGCCACTCAGCACGGACTCCATTTAGAGTGGGGCTGTTATGTCACACTTTCTACCTTAACCAACCAGAGAATGATTTGCATTCACTGGGAAAATGCAAAGCATTCTAAATGGTACCTGTGCTAAGCAGCCAAGCTCTTGTGTTTACAATGCATCAGGACAATCAATCAGCATGGGACACAGAAGCAAGCTAGTGGGGATCATTGGAGGAGCAGTGTCTTCTACCACTACTACTATTACTATTACTACTACTACTACTACTACTACTACTACTACTACTACTGGATCTCTTTAACGAGGACACCGACAGCAATAAAAACATGACAGCCATTCTAACCCACCTCCACTCTATCCAAATCTTAAAAAAAAATTGCCTTCAATTACAATTTAAAACCACTTCTTAGACCCTACAGAATGAGACAGATGCAAAAGTTAAATGATTTCAGCAAAATTATATTAGCTATGCAATTACTGATTTTGCCTTTGGTGCAAAAACAGAAACTTTAAATTTCAAATATTGCACTGATTAGGTAAAATTTGCTTTGAAAATCATTTTTTTTTTTCATTTGAGGGTGTGTTTTTTGGTGTGTGTGTTTTGCATGTGTGTATTTAATTTAGAAGTGTGACTGAATTTATTTCATTTAGTTTATATTGAATTTCTGGGGTTTTCCTTTATTTACTGTTTATTTACTCTGTATATTGTTGTCTTTGAAAAAAATAAAAGTAAGATAATGAGGCTTATTAGTGGCTTTTTGGCCTTTCCATAACCTTCAGGAGCCATTTGAAGTCCATTGCACCCTTAATTACCAAAATACCTTTGACTGTAACGTATTTCTTCAAAATGACAAAATTTAGCCAGATTCTCCCTGTTTTTCCCCACATTTTGAAGGTAAATGAAATGAAAATTCTCAATTTTGTGTATTTTTACTCAAGAGTACAAAGAGGTATATTTTTCTTAAAAAAATCAATACTCTACACCGTGCCTGCATGCCCTGTCTCTTTTCAAAATCTGATCCGTCTCTATCAACTTGCCCTATCTGTGGAAACCAAAAACCAACCTTGCAACACAGACTCTGGCTCTGTCCATCAATTTCTTCATTTTGGAAACAAGTGATCAACTTCATAACCATAATCTCTACCATCCAGTTACCCATGACCCCACTACCACTCATATTTGGCTTTTTGGATCAACTAGCCATTGGCCTCTTCTCTTCTCAAACCTCATCATATAGAAACAATAAGCTATGGATATCCACAACACTTCTAATAGCCAGACTGGCCATTCTACGGAAATGGGTCTCCAACTGTCCCCCAACCTTAACTGATGTCAAACAGGGCCTTCATTCTCTCCTACACCTTGACAGGATCAACCTCATCACCTCCCCGACCTCCTCAAAGGAATCCTCTTACTTCCACAAATGGGAATCCTACATCAAGGGATCCCTATCCACACAGGAAAAGGCATACTATCTACATAATCCTCATTTACTAAACCGCTCAACAAAATCCTCATCGATCCCACCGTCATTGGAGTCCATTCCTACTACTTTAAGAGACTTAGATGTTGATGGATGAGCTGTTTTATTGTATCGTTGTCTCTCACCCTTTTTCCTGAACGCCCTCTCTTGACCTCTTTTTTTTTTTCACGGTTACTTTACCTACATTATAGACGTACTAATAACAATGGCAACATACCATTTCTACTACATCCTTAATGGCGGAACCTGCAAACACTGGCTTCCTTCTCCCCTCCCCTCTTCTCATCTCTTCTATATCCTCCGTCTCATCTCCTTCTCTCCAATCTAACTCAACTAGGCCTCCGGGTAATACCTCTTCTCCCCTCTATTGCTCTCTTTTCAATTTCTATTTCACTCCGGCCCTCAACATCTAACAATCTTTCCACACTCCAGTACTCTGACCACTCTACCTGCCACTAATTCTCCCTCCTTACATCTCTGGCCTTTTGGGCCTTCCGATTTCCCTCGCTTTCACCGCACTACCTAATCTCAGACTCCGAGCCCGCAGACACTTCTTATTTTACCATCCTTTACTGATAGGTCGTTGGGGGATAGCAAATGCCTTCTATGACACTTAAATCATCTACCACCATGGCAAGTGTATTTTATTTATCATGACTTTATGATTGCTTTTACCCTGTTAAAACCCAATAAATATTCTTTAAAATAAAACAAAAAAACAATACAGTGCTAATAAATAAGGATAAGGGGTTTGTCACTACCCTGAGTTCATAAAGGGGATTTTTACTGTATTGGAAGCTGCTGTAAAATAAGCAAAGGGAAAGCTAACAAATTTCATAGCAGGCAATTGGAGTTAGTTAGTAGTGTACTTTAATGCTGATTGCTAGCTCTTTGGGCAATCAACCACTCTGCTGCATTTTTTTCTTATCATTAAGGGCATTTTTGTCTTTCATGCTATTTTGTGGTGGTTTGCTTATACTTGGAATGTGTGTACTGGGTAGACGCTTTTTTGATTACTGTTCTCATCTGCATAAACCAAAGCTGATATATTCTTCTTTCTTTTCTTTTACACCCCTCATCAGCTATGATGCAATGTGTTGGATTTTTGACAATTATGATTGTAATTTTTTTCTTTTTCTGTTTAATAACATTATTATGAAACAAAAAAAAGTAATGCTATTTCCTTTGCAGAATTTTAATTCTGGTTGTGAAGCTCCAGCCTGTGCTTTTTGTCTCTTGTAAAATTGGGCCTAGCCTTGCATCATCTGTGGTCTCTTAATTTAAGTAGTAAATCACCTGTCTGAACTCTTTTTCTTTAGTACATTTTAACCAATTTATTCTTTAGTACATTTTGTCCTGCTTCCTGTTTGTTGAAAAAGCATGTGTCGCTGCTAAAATTACCGTTCAAAAAGTCTTTTTTTAAACTGAAATGATTCAGACTGGGGTGCTGCTGCTGTATGTAAGCCAAGCCAATTGCAATAAACAAAATCAATGCAACAACTAGATATGTACTGCTTGTGTAAGTTGTGGCTGTGATTTTCTGTGAAAAGCGTACTGTTCTGTATAACCATAGCTTTAGGCATCTCCCAAGCAAGTTATGTAACCATTTCACTGCCACAGTTGTAAATCAATTGCAGCATAGCCAATAGAAGTCAGGAGTCTGATTACCTGTTTAACCCCTTCGCGCCGGAGCCTCCTGGCCTTTTAACCACTTGCTTACCTGGCACTTTTACCCCCTTCCTGCCCAGGCCAATTTTCAGCTTTTAGTGCTGTTGAACTTTGAATGGCAATTGTGCGGTCATGCAACATTGTACCCATATGACATTTTTATAATTTTTTTTAACACAAATAGAGATTTCTTTTGGTGGTATTTCATTGCCACCGGGGTTTTTATTTTTTGCACTGTAAATGAAAAAAGAGCAAAAAATTTGAGAATTAAAGTTTTCTTTGTTCTTATTATAAAATTTTGGAAACAGATACATTTCTCCTTCACTGATGTGCATTGATGAGGCTGCACTGATAGGCAGCACTGATGAGCACTGATAGGCAGCATTGATGGGCACTGATGAGGTGGCACTGGTGGACATTGATGGCGAGGCACTGATGATGCACTGATATGCAGCAATGATGGGCAGTGATAGACGGCACTGATGGGCAGTACTGATGGGTGGCACTGACTGGCAGCATTGACTGATAGCACTGAGTGGAGGCACTGACAGATGGCACTGATGGGTGGCACTTCTGGGCACCACTGATGGGTGGTACTGCTGGGCACCACTGATAGGTGGCACTGTTGGGCACCACAGCAGGTGGCACTGCTGGGCACCAATGATGGGTGACACTACTGGGCACTGCTGAGTGACACTGCTGGGTGACACTGTTGGGCACACTGGGTGACACTGCTGAGCAGCATTGCTGAACACTGCTGGGTAGCACTGATAATCAGTGCCCTGATTATTAGTGCAGATCTCCCCTGTCACATTTGCCGGTTATCGGCAGGACTTTCCTCATGCTGTGACACTGGTAGGAAAGTGCTGCCGATAACCGGCAACTGTATTTACATTGTGATCTGCCGTGTCATTGGTCAGCTATTTCCGTAGGACACAGCGATCACCGACAGTCCTGGGTGAGAGACACTGGCGCCACATTCTGGGAGGATGTCCATGGACACCCTCCCAAAACTAGACAACTGGGCTGTAGCCGTCTTTCAGCTATAGCACGGTTGGGAAGCAGTTAAGGGGTTTCTGATGCCGGGAGGCGGGGCAGGGTTTAGGGTCATGTGACCGCCATGATTGGTTGTCACGGCAGTCACATGAGTGGAAAGGTCCCGATCACAAAAAGAGATTGGGACCTTTCTGTGGGACAGCGACACATGTGCTGGGAGCGCGCGCTCTCAGCACATGTTTGTTTACAAGTGGTACGCAAATATGCAGCCCCTCGAAGTCAAGGCCCAGCCACTGAGAGGCCACATATTTGTGTACGGTCGGCATGAAGAAGTGGCCTGTTGACTTTCTAGTGGAAGTTATCACATGAGGCACAATGTCGCTTTTCTCATCTGACCCCCCCTCCTATTTATCCAAGGATCCGCTACCCATCCTGGGTGCCTGAGTGATCATTGCGGTGTCGGTGAAGAAAGCCTGACTCAATCAGGGAACATCTATTTGCTGATCACCTCTGCACTGAATGAAGCTAGAAATGATGATAATGATGACAACAGGGCCTAACAGAAATCCAAAGAAGACCTGTCATGTTCATTTTGCTATCACATAGGGGGCTTGCCCCTTGGTGATAGCAGTAGGGTTAACTGGAAAAAATATAATTTAAAAAATGTAAAGTACAATGCATCAATAAAAAACAGAAATAAAATGTTAAATACCCCCGCACCTAGTATGACCCTAATAGCAGTGTCTTGCTTCCAATGCTTTTTTTTCAGAGTAGTTTGCCTATTAGTCCTAAAAATGGCTAAATTTATTAACGAAAATAAACATGACACACAGCTACAATATATTTAGAAAGGATTCTCAAATTGTTAAGTAAATCAGCCTTAGGTTGTCAGGATGTCAGAGAGTTAGAGAACTAAAAATAAGATGCCCTGTTGCTGGGATCATTCTTTACACAGAAAATGTTCTTGCTTTACTGGTCCTAATCTAGCTTAGAAAATGTATGACTGTATTTTTAATAGGGAATGCAGAAAGTGTCACTAATACCTATGCAGGGAAAATCTGTCTCTTCACCTCTGCTACCTATAGAGAAAGGCCTGCTGCATTTAATGATAAATGCAGCCCCAGACTTGCCCCTACCTAACCCTGAGAATATATGCAGACCTTGAGGAGTGGAATTCAGTGCCAATGCATTGTGTTTCAACCTGTTTCAGTTTGTGAACATTTTTAATATATATTTATATAACAAAAGATGGTATACTAACATTTTAAGATCTTGTGTACATGAATCTTGCTGGCATATGCAGGCTTTTACATTTGAGTGCAGTGCAACCCAAACACATGAAAAATGCCTTCAATGCAAATACATTCCCAATAGGATTTGCTGCGGTTAGATAAACACAACATAAAGCAGCTAAAAAAGCTACTTCAGAGCTGGTAATCACAATATATCACTGAGGTAATTAGGAATCAGATACTTGTGTTTGATGTGCATTTCAAATGCATGTTAAATGCAGACAAACATTGTCATGGTACACAAGGCCTAGGACTCTTTAATTATTAAAATTTGTCTTTGTGCCAGAGTGAAGTGTAGAATGTAGCACACATTCATATAGACTTTAAATTGAAAGGTGAGTACTGGCTGAGAAGCTGTAATGAGCAACAATAAAGAGAGTCAAAATCAACTTGTGACACCTGAGCAACAGGTTGAGGATAACTTCAGTGCAGACTTTTTGTTTAATTTTAATACAAGTGCCAACATTGTTCCATACATAGTCTCCTACATAGGGGCGGACTGACCATTTGGAAACTCGGGCACTGCCCGAGGGCCCAGGGTCAGTAGGGGGCCCCATGAGATGCCCCTGGTACCTTTTTCATAGGCTTTTTTGAGTCTGGGCAAGGACACAGGGGCCCCATGATCCCCTATTGCCCGGGGGCCCCATGAGTTTTCAGTCCGCCCCTGCTCCTACATTTTGAGGCCGATTTACTAAAGTTGAGAATCTTCATACAATAAATTGTGTAAATATTCACTTTGATTACCCAATCAGGGATTAGAAAAAATCCTGTTTACTTATTCCATCTGCACACAATTGGATATTCAAAGTAATCAGGAATTTACTTTTTTATATAATTAGATAACTGTAGTGAATATTCAACCATTTATTGTGTAATGATTCTTAACTACTTTGGTAAATCAGTCCAATAGCGTTTGAAGCTTTGAGAATGAGAAACTTTGGGAAGCTTTTGAAACTTGTAATGATGTGGCTGCTATTTCTGAGGCATTGCTAGAACCTGGCACCCTGGGCATGCATTTCTAGTCATCTACTGAGTGCTGATTTACAGTAATTGCTACAATCCCCTGAAGTATGATAAATAAAATATTTGAAACATTCAGTAGGTTCTACATCTAGTTTCACCCTTCCACAAATACAAGCCTTTTCCCTTCATTATAATCATTATAAGTAGAACATTGGAAGGATTAGAGAGTGGGGCATTTTTTTTAACGAATTACTGAATTTCTTTGTTTGCCTTTACTTCACAATGCATACAGTATATAATTTTCTTTTAATAAAACAATGCTCACTGATTAACAATGGGTCTATATATACTTTTAAATTCATTTACTTTTAAATTTATTTATGCAACGATGATGCATTTGAATTTAAGTAATGTCATCATATTTATAAAATTAAAATTATGATTGTCTAAGACAACTCATAAAGTAAAAAGAAAATATTCAATTTTTTTTAACGAATTACTGAATTTCTTTGTTTGCCTTTACTTCACAATACATACAGTATATAATTTTCTTTTAAGAAAACAATGCTCACTGATTAACAATGGGTCTATATATACTTTTAAATTAATTTACTTTTTAATTTTTTATGCAACGATGATGCATTTGAATTTAAGTAATGTCATCATATTTATGAAATTAAAGTTATGACTGTCTAAGTCTAAGACAACTCATAAAGTAAAAAGAAAATATATATTTTTTTAACAAATTACTGAATTTCTTTGTTTGCCTTTACTTCACAATGCATACAGTATATAATGTTCTTTTAATAAAACAATGCTCACTGATTAACAATGAGTCTATATATACTTTTAAATTAGTTTACTTTTGAATTTTTATGCAACGATGATGCATTTGAAATTAAGTAATGTCATCATATTTATGAAAATAAAGTTATGACTGCCTAAGACAGCTCATAAAGTAAAAAGGAAATATTCTATTTGCCATAGAGCCAGATCTAATCCATCCTTTGTAAACCAGTGTAAAGCATTCCATTGTATAATTTCAGTTTTATAGGGCAAACCATTAGGGCATGTTGGAAGTAGATGTGTTTAAGGTGGTTTGGGGTGTTCTTTTTGGTCCTCCATTTGACTAGATTTACAATAATATGTTATACAACTTATGGTTATGCATGACATGCAGCACAGCTCATTGCAGTACCTTTCATTTTGAATAGCATCCCAAAGCATATTCTCAACACACCACAATGGACCTGTGTTTTTTTTTTTTTGCACCACAAAGCACAGATGTGAACCATCTGTGAGTTGTGATGACCTGGAAAAAAAAGATACAAGTATATTGAATGCTCTCTCTGGTGTAGTGTTTTAGTAACTCATTCAAAATGCATAGGCTGTCTTACCACAATGCAGACAACAAGGGGGGTTTGTGAAAAGAAATTCACAGGAAAGCAGCTACATTATGAACAGAATGCGATACTCAGAAAAATTTCCAAAAGTTATGCTTTATTTCACATTAGTGATTGACAAACGGGCAATCGCCCTGGTTTACCATCACCTCAGTATGAGACAATACACACAGACCTAAAACCATTAAAATCACACCAAGACCGGTCTAGGTATATGTGCTGCAAAGGCTATGACCACAATAGTCTAAAGCACTTACCACAATGCCTGTTAATGAGCACGTGGTAATGCACTTGAAAGGTCTGCAGCTGGCCTATATTGTTTGCACATTCAAGCAATGGGTACAGTGAAGATGTGCCCTGCTGCAGTCTGTGATGCTCTGTACTGTGTATTTTGGTGCAATTGCTTTCTCTATGGTGTCAGTGAAATAAAATTTGCAAGTTTATTAACTAGATGAGACAAAATAATAGATGGTAATAACAGTGTATAAAGCAAATTATTTTAAGAACCAAATTATAAGAAAAAAAGTTTCAACTCAACTGACCTATATGCTGAAAGCTAAACAGAACTGATACTAATATAAATGACACAAGAATTATGAGTTACTTTATTTAAAAAAAAAATTAAGGAATACACTGTGTGATCATTTTGACCCTGGGAGCATCACTTGTCACAGCTAATGCTTTTGTCTTTGCTTAGTTAATTGCATAATAGCAGCAATGAAACCTGTCTCAGCATCCTAAAAGAACAAATAAAGCTACATACTGTCAACACAAGAAACAATTACTAAACTGATGAGAAACAAACAATCTGAACTTTAGTCTGGATAGTACCCTATTACTTTTGAGCATGATGCAATTACTATTGAATTGGTTGCACAATGGCCACACAACACAAATGTAAAAAAAAAATGTATTTCTAATAAGTCATCCTATAAGCAGTGTGAAACAATCTAATTTAATACTGAATGTCCTAACTTGCACTAAGCTAATCTATTTATAAAGGCCAACAAGAACATATAAACCCACAGGCATTTATATTATCCTCTTTACAGATATTTGAAGCCAGTTTTAGCATAGACAGCTTTATTTAAGAAACAAATCTGTGTATGAATAATATATAAAATGATAGTTTTTAGTGTTCTTATTTCTGATGATTATTAGAAGAAAAATGAATGTTAACTTTGCAAACTGAACTGAATGTCAATAAATAAGGGAAACCCATGTTCATCTGAACAACCTTAAAACCCAATCACAAGGGAAGGGAAATTAAAATAAAAAAAGATTATTTTGGTTTCAGTGCACCCAATGCACAGTAAGCAACACAAATGAGCTCTGTCCTGCTTGAGTGATATGTGCAGATGGTGACAAGAGGGCATCCACTAATGGAAAAAATGCACGCTCACCTCCCCACATCGACCCGTGAAGGGTCACAACGCTATTAGGATCTCTATCAATGGATCTTCATGCATAAAGCTCCTCCATAACTGCGTCACTTTCTCCTGGATGATATCCCTCATTCAGACTGGTATATGTAATGGCACACCTCTTTCCCTTAGTGTTGTAAGTATGGCCAGTAACTCTCATAGAATACAAGCAGAAGCTCCAAATAGTGTAATACTGCTTTATTAATTAATGTAGGTAACACTAAAATATGCACTCACATAATCCTCCTTCTTGTGAATATCATTAACAGATAACTTGATGTAGCTGAATGGGTGCACAAAGACGGAGTCAGACCGGAAGTATGTCACCGCACGCCTACACGTTACGAAACGTGGGTGTCGTGACTTCCTCTGGGCTCTGCCCAATTGTTTACTTCTGACTACTTTGGACCTGTCATATTGTTGCGAGTGCACGGCAGGCGCGGACGGGTGAGCGGGCATCTGGACAACGCTGGACGCCGTGATTGATGATGGATTACATTGATAGAACCAATTTTTTTTCTAAACTAAAGGACTTGTCAAAAAGTGTTTTTGTTCTTTGCTCAATTAAAGAGATTTTTCAAAAGTCTGGCATCTTTATTTTTAATAAATGTAAACCTTTAGTGAATGAGTAGGGGTACAAGTACCCCTTACTTATTCACAAGTGGGAGACAGCACCAGGCTGCCCCCTTATTAAAAGGGGTACCATGATGCTAATGAACCCCCCTGCGCACAACCACCAGGGCAGGGTTTCGTCCCCCATCGGCATGGGGACACTGTCCCAATGCTGAAGGCATGTGGTCTGGTAAGCCACAGGGGGGCCTCTCGACAATATCCTCCATTCCTACCCTGCCAGGCCTGTTCTCAGGATCAAAGGTATGGTAGGAATTTAGGGGAGACCCCATGCTTTTTCCCCCCATTTTTGGGGGAACCTCACTCACTTCCCCCAATTTTTGAGAGGTAAGGTTCCCCTTAAAAGTCCTACCAAGCCTAAAGGGCCTCATATGGCTTTTAGGGAGAACCTCATGCACGTTACAAAAAAAATTTACTGTGGCGTCCCTCCTAACCATCCTACCAGACCTAAAGGGCCTGGTATGGTTTGGGGGGGGGGGGGGGCACTCTGTTTCTTTTTTATGTATTTTTTGTTTTATTTTTATTTGCTTTTTTTTATTTATTTATGTTTTTGGGGAGAGTATTCTCCCCTCTGTATTTCGCAGTAACACATTGCTTAAGGCTGCAGTGTAAGCAGCCTGACATAGTGTGGGGCATGGACTTAGCCATGAGTTACTGTGACTTTGGTCAATCATGGCTCTCACAGTGCATTGTGCTATGATTGGCCAAAGCATTGCACCTGACCTGTGGACAGGTGCATTGGTTTGGCCAATCATGGCCCTCACATTGCACTGTGAGAGTGCAATGCATTGTGTTTGGCAAGCACACGAAGGCCAATGTTCATGTCGAACTTTCGTTCGACTCAAACATTGAGCCCAACACTAGTCAGCAAGTGGATCAAATTTACTCTGGCATAGCCAAAATGTTTATATCTCTCCATACTTGCAGGAGATAAGCATGCTTTTACAGATACAGCTAAAGCCAAAAGGTTCATCACATCATCAAACATTCAGCCTCCATCCCCCGATGCCCAGGTCTTTAAGCTCAGATGTCTTTCTTCGTTCGCCATGGAGATTGCCTTCTGACAAGGTCTCATCATCTGCTGACCCAAATGAACCAGAAAAGTGGTAAGACCCTTCTGCTTTCTCTTATTTTGCTTATTCATACAATGCCCTCAAATGGGTTCAAATTTGGACACAACTTGCTGCTCAAAATGACAGTTAACTGCTTATACTCCTAACGTTTTCTGGCTTTGACAAGCACACTTGATTATTTCAGGGATCTTTTTTGGTTTCTCATATTTCAAAGATCTTAGATTATTTGTGGAATAGACTATGTATTGTGTCCTTACCTTCACTACATGTTAAAATCTCTTATATCTGTAACACCTGTTTACAAATGTTTCATCCCCTCCTGGATGATAAAGAAGCATGATGCTTTATGCGTATTATGGGGTAATTATAAGATTCATTTTTCAATGTTTTTTTTTGCTGTGCTGCATCTGATGTTGTTTATTATTTGCATTTGGAAAAAAATAATGTATAACGCTGGCTACACATTATGGAATTTTTCTTTAGATTTTACCAAACCAATATGATATTAAGTCAACCTTAAACAATTGCAAATTGTAAGCAACCAGAGAGGCCCTTGCACCTCATATTTGAAGGTAAATCTAAAGGAAATTAAACAAGAAAATAACATAATGTGTAGCCAGCTTACATCAAGTAGTTTTCTCTATTTTTATTTCCTTTCCTGCTGTTGCTTCCTCTTAAATATTTATTTTTTTCAAGGTTATCCATTTGGCTCTTTTGTGTTTTGTGGCCATTTCTTGGGGGGGAACCATGGGAGTCTGAGGGGGTGCTCTACTAGAACGCTCCTTCATCTGTGCAGTTTGGTTACTGTTCATAATCCAATGTGTCACCCTTTAACCAAGATGTTAACCAAACTTATTTACATGGAATATTAAAGGCCTATGTTTTCTAACAGACAAGCTAAAGTTTTTTAAGAAAATGCATGCTGATGCCTGAAGTCATTTGAACCCACTTGAGCGTGAATTTTCAAATTTTTTGACTCATGGTTCATTTCTAAGCTAGGTATGATTTTGGTAGACCCTTTTTGATGCATCTCCAGCAGGTCAACATCCACCTTTTTAGCCATTTCAAACTATGCCCTAGTATGCCTTACAGTATCCAGTTGTTTTTTAACAGTACGCAACACTTTTGAAATATTCCACTACACCTATGATGAAACTTTTGCTGAATACCTCTGCTATTGGTGATTCGAATATTATTTTTATAAAGCCTCACACAAGAGTGATTCTTTACTAAATCTGTTCTACAGGGAAAAGTCTTGGCCTATTCTTCCTCTCTCAAAAAGAAAAAGTAATAAGGTCACATACTTCTGGCGAGTGGATAATTAAACTTAGATAGAGTACTTTTTTGGTAAGTTGCAGTTGTTTTCACATTTGTAGTATATTTAATACAGGATACTGACAGTTGACAGGAGGAGAGCACATGCTGGAAACTGCAGACAGGTAAGTTTCTTGTTTTGAAGCAATCCTATATACTATATCTCCCTAAGATAAGAGGACAATTGCAAGTCCTTCATAATAGATTGAAAAGATATATGTACTGTATAAAGTAAAAATTGGAAAGTCCAGTCAGGTGTCTTGTTGGATTCTGTCACATAATAACTTGAATCCTATTACCACAATACACTATGAAAAGGATACACACACGATATTAAAAATAACAATGACAATTTTGATTATTACCTAATGTACGTTTTAGAGCTTTTCGTTACTTCCAACCCGGCTATAGATATTAATATCAAGTAGTCTCGTCATGTAACATTGGGATTTCAGGGTGGTCTGGAGATTTATCTTAATATAAGTAGCTGCAAAAAAACATGGAGGTATGTTATTTTAATATTTGTGGGTATGTCTTACTAGATGAAATTAAAATCTATACGGTGAATATGATTATATGATTTATTTAGATTATGCACAGTGATAATGGGTGTTGGGGTTGTTTTGTTATTAGGCATTATAGCTTCATTAGTCTATTAGTATTTTTTTTTGCATATGCATAGCTGCACCTCAGTATTCAATTGTATCTTGGCTGTGGAGGGTCTGCTTTGGTCTTCTTGCCTCAGTGTCCACCCTGGGAGTGTGTTCTGCATCTGGCTGCCCCCTCGACTTGCCCTGGCAATAATTTTCCATATTGGTAGGTGGATACAAGTTATGTTGATATTAAAACTTGAAATGCATGGATTGTTAGTTAAATAAGCTGTTTATTTATCAGCTAGTTTCAATATCTCTTCTTTGGATCCCTGGATGATCCTTAAGAAGCAATATATGATAAATAATGGCTCTAAATAAATTGTGGCTCTAAATAATTTATGTAATTTCAATATAATCAATATTTCATTGGATTTTGTGAGAATATATTGTTTAGCTATGCAATAATGATTCATCTTAGATATGATATTATAAGAATATAAAGATACATAGATTTTATGAATTATGAGTGTCATCTTATTCTACCTATAAAATACATAA
Organism: Staurois parvus; assembly: GCF_062004578.1. Lineage (NCBI taxonomy): Eukaryota > Metazoa > Chordata > Amphibia > Anura > Ranidae > Staurois > Staurois parvus. The sequence continues at coordinate 4,588,340 of NW_028318376.1, read as the reverse complement.
ATTTTTATTTTTCCTTTGATACACAATATTTCAATTTAGTACAGTGGTAGTGATCTGTATATATTTATTAAAGATAATGAAGATTCTTTATATATACATTATAATCAATACATATTGGCTTGTAGAGCCCATTGGCAGCAGCAGCTGATTTAGAAAAGTTTTCCAACAAGCCCATTCAAGAGAGGTCAATCATTAGAGTCAATAGCAGGGCCTTTGGGGAGGTAGTTAAATCAAAATTAGATTCAGAGCCTAGGGTTAAAGTGGAAATCCAGTCATATCCCAACTAAGCCTAAACCCTAAGGCTAAATCTACTCCCAACCCAATTCTAAGACTATTCTATCTACCATGTAAAAGAAAAAATGCCTATACGTACCTAATCTGAAGCTGCTTCAGTCTGGTCATGTGATTGTTTCCTTGTACCAGCTTCAGTGTAGAGGAGAGGCGATGACAAAGGCAGCAGAGCCTTGGTAATGAAGTAATTAATAGGCTTACTATGGGGCAACCATTGCCGTACACTGGAGCCAGCGCTGGAAGCTGGTCATGTGACTAGGCCAAAGTGGCCTCAAAATAGGGTCATATTTGGTACTCTCTTGTGTATTCTCGTAGTCAATGAGATCCAGTCCACCTCACTGGTATCTAAATTAAAGACTGACTCTCATGCCAAATTGTAGGGTCATTGAAATCATGTAACTAGTATAACACCAAAATGCCACCCCTTTTTCCAGCATGCCTCTGTTCTCAAAGACAGACATTAGAGTAATGTGATCCATCTAATTTTGATGGAATTTAAAACATGTGAAATTTGGTGCACGTGGAAGGTTTATGAGGGTGAATTTTAGGCCTTTGGGAGAAGTATTCTGTGGTCTGAACACCTCTGTGTCCTATGCAGTACAAACCCGTATCCAGCCACCTTTTCAACTGCTGGATTTGCACACCTTGGGGGAATGAGGGATTAAAAAAGCTGAGCTACTGGGGTGTCTGGAGACATGAGTGTAGACAGTTTGCGTGAGATATCCCATAACTGCAATGAATAGGAAAGCATGGGACAACATCAAAAATTGTTTCAGTGTGGGGTGAGGTATGCTGACTTGAGATTCAATGATTATGCATTCTGGTATGTAGGTGGTGGAATACATTTTCATCAATTGGGTCAACTGTGATGCCCTATAATATTTCAAAAGGTTTGAGAATCCCAGTTTGCCTGACAATTTTAGGGTAGACAGCATCTTGTCAATTATCATACCAATTCTGCCCATCCATAATAAAGAGTAGGTTGACCAAAAGTCCATTTCCTCTGCTACTTTTGCAAAAATGGGTGTATAATTGCTGTATAAAGAATAGTGGGTTTAATGCTAAGGTAAGATAGTGAGTGGGAGTGCCAGGAAAAGGGGTAGTAAGACTTAGAAGTTGTTGTGGAGTTAAGATACATTTATGTTTAAGGGTTCTGATTTATCACAATTTCCCTTGATTCCTGAAATATTCCCAGACTCCTTCAGGATTTTAAATAAGTTATGTAAATTGGTAATGGGAGAAGGAACAAACAATAGCAGATCATATATGACAAAGCTATAGCTAGTGCTTTCATGAATAGAAGCAGTGAAAAAGGTCATCCCTGCCTAGTGCCCATGAGAAAATGAATAGAATAGGATTTATACCCTTTTAACATGAGGTTTTCCAGACAGGTGGAATATAGAGAGGGCAACAGTGTTATGAATTTGGGTGCAAAGTTCCATCTTGCTGAACTGTGGAACACGTATTGCCAGATAGGGTAACAAAAGTCTTGTGCAGGTCCACAGAAAGTAGAATTTCCTTTCTAACTTTTCAGCCATCCAGTTTTAGTCATAATAGAGATATAAGGTGTATTGTATTTGTAACCTGGTCCACAGCCTGTCTGTTAGGGATGAAGGCTATTTGGTCTACATGATTGTAATGCTCAAATAATAACCTTAGCCGGTTGGCCAAAATTTTTCTCAATACTTTTAAATCAGTCTAAAAATAAATATATTCAATTTTTGTCTTGCTCCAGGCAGTTATGTTGTGCCTATAAAATTCTGCTCACGAGATGCAAGTACTCAGAAGTTGTCTCAGTTCTGGACATATTTTAGGTTAATAGGAAGGAGAGTGTCAAACTAATGGACTGGGGGTCTGGGCACTGCCATTTTTTTCCAGAAAAAAGAAGCAGGCATGGAAATGGAAATTACTTGCAAATGTTTTTTTTTTTAGAATGTTACTTGTGCTGTAGTACATACTACAACTAGAATGGCAATGATTCATGCCAGAACCTTTATCCTTAATTATGAGCTATTATGAATTTTAAGAGGGGGACCCATAAAAACAATTCAACAAACAAAAAACTATTCATACTAAGCTGTTTGGGTAAGGCACCACACACGTTGACAAGTTCTTTATTATAAAAAAAACAGTTTGTTTGGAAACAAAGGGATGAGGGTGGTTGCTAATGTCATTGATCAAATATGGCGATGGCTATATTTGGCCAGTGATGTCAGCCACCAGTCCCGCCCTTTGTTTACATTCAGCTGTCTGCTGGGATTCTGGGATTGCTTGCTGAATGCACCTAGTGTCCTGGCTGGGTTGTTACATTCACCACTGTAATTGTCCCCTCTCTTTCTGATGCAAAATCTTATTTGCAGAGATACTACAGTGGATAGAGTTTAGAAAACTTAACTTTTTATTTACTCAAGTCATATGATATGCTGTGACATGCTAAACCCTGACAGGAAGCTCATACAATTCTCCCTATTTCAAACTAAGTATGCTATTCTATTTCTCCCTACTATGTGTTATATACTATGTTATGTGCTACTCGAATAATGGGTCATCATAAAAGTCTAGTGGACCCATGCCATATGATTACTTTGCACAATACTTTGCAAGCTTTACTTTATCTAAAACAAACCAGACACTCCATCTCACTTCCCTACGTGAAACTCCTGAAGCAAGACATTAGTCTCAATTCCATGTAAAGGCCTAAGTCCAGTTCTCAGACTTACTCATCAGTATTACTTTCCACCTTCCTAAAATGTTTTGAAAATAACTAGAATATATATTCTCAGTGAATCTGGATGAAAAATTGCTAATTAAAATAATACATAGCTCCAACTAGGCATTTAGCATCTCTTCAAAAGAGACAACTACTGTACTACTTCATATCTTACAATCTGCTCTAAATGCAGAATAAACAAACTGGATTTCAGCCAGCTTATTAGGCAACTTCCTAGATTTTCTGGTGGTGTTTATATACTCACCAGCCAGTTTATTAGGTACACCTGTCAAATTGCTTGGTAACACAAATTGATAATCAGCCAATCACATGGCAGCAACTCAATGCATTTAGGCATCTAGACATAGTGAAGGTGACTTGCTGAAGCTCAAACCGAGCATCAGATTGGGGAAGCAGGCAATTTATGTGACTTTGGACATGGCATGGTTGTTGGCTCAGTATTTCAAAAACTGCTGATCTACTGAAATTTTCATGCACAACCATCTCTAGGGTTTACAGAGAATGGTCCAAAAAAAGAGAAAATATCCAGTGAGCTGCAGTTGTGTGGACAAAAATGCCTTGTTGATGTCAGAGGAGAATGAGCAGACTGGTTCAAGATGATAGAAAGGCAACAGTAACTCCGATAACCACCTATTACAACCATGGTATGCAGTATACCATCTCTGAATGCACAAGTCGAACCTTGAAGCTGGGCTACAGCAGCAGAAGACCACACCAGGTACCACTCCTGTCAGTTATGAACAGGAAACAGAGGCTACAATTCGCACAGGCTCACCAAAATTGGGTTGACTGAGTCTCGATTTCAGCTGCGACATTCAGATGGTAGGGCCAGAATTCGGAATAAACAACATGAATGCATGGATCCATCCTGCCTTGTATCAACGGTTCATGGATGTTCAGCCGACAAATCTGCAGCAACTGAGTAATGCTATCATGTAAATATGAGCCAAAATCTCTGAGGAATGTTTCCAACATCTTGTTGAATCTATGCCACAAAGAATTAAGACAGTTCTGAAGGCAAAAAGGGGTCCGACCAAGTACTAGCAAGGTGTACCTAATAAAGTGGCCGGTGAGTGTAAACGTTCATTAAGGATATATCGGAACATAGAATATTCTCTCCCATGCTTGCTTTTCTTTGGACAACAACCCAGTCACCGTCTGATGCACCTTGAGAATTCTCTTGAACATCTTAACCTACTGGTAGCCAAATCAAAATCAATCAAAACTAATGCATATTGATAGTCTAGACATGAAAAAACTTAAAAAAACAATACTGTAAAGCTTTTTTAACTTGGACCCCTTTAATGATTCATACCTCAACCAAACCTTAAAGGATAAGTTCACCTTTGGAACATGTTACATGTCACCAGTATTTAGGATGGAACAAGTATCATGTTCCAGCAACTGCTTCCTTTCTTCCAGATTTCCCCCCCTCCCCATGACAGCAGGTGGGGGAATCCTCTCCCAGCAGCGGCTGCCAGAATTTAAAACCAGCATGGCTGTGCAGGGCCCCAGCCACACGGTTCCACCCAGGGGTGGACTGACAACTCATGGGGCCCCCAGGCAATAGGGGATCATTGGGCCCCTGTGGCCTTGCCCAAACTCAAAAAAGCCTATGAAAACAGTACCAGGGGCATCTCATGGGGCCCCCTACTGACCCTGGGCCCTCGGGCAGTGCCCAAGTCTCCAAATGGTCAGTCCGCCCCTGGTTCCACCATTCATACACAGAGTTCTGAATGAATGAATGAATGAACTACAACTACCATCAGCCGCTGCAGATGATGGCTTGTACTTCTCAATGAACTACGGGAATGTGGGTGAGGACTAGAGATGAGCGAATTGAACTTGGCGAAGTGGAATTCGTTTCGAATATTAGGAAAAATTAGATTCGCGCCGAATCCGAAAATTAGCAAACTTCGGATGCACGAATCGAATTTTTCCCGATCGGCCGATTTTCATCCCTTCTACAGCCGGCAAAAAGTGTCCCTGCAGAGAGCTCCGCTATTTCTGACAGTTCTCTGACAGTTCCTTCACATTTACAGCGGTTGAAACATTGTATCTATTTGTTTCCATTTAGGATACAGATGTTTTTATTCGGAAACAAATAGATACAATGTTTCAACCGCTGTAAATGTGAAGGAACTGTCAGAGAACTGTCAGAAATAGCGGAGCTCTCTGCAGATACACTTTTTGCTGTACTGGAATTCTTATTTTCATCCTACTTCTTCTCCTTCTTCTTCTTCTTCATCCTCATCCTCTTCTTCTTCTTCTTCTTCTTCTTCATCCTCATCCTCTTCTTCTTCTTCTTCTTCTTCTTCATCCTCATCCTCTTCCTCTTCTTCTTCTTCTTCTTCTTCTTCTTCATCCTCATCCTCTTCTTCATCCTGATTCTCTTCTTCTTCATCCTCATCCTCTTCTTCTTCTTCATCCTCATCCTCTTCTTCTTCTTCTTCTTCTTCTTCTTCTTCATCCTCATCCTCCTCTTCTTCTTCTTCTTCTTCTTCATCATCCTCATCCTCTTCTTCTTCTTCTTCCTCACCATCATCCTCTTCTTCTTCATCCTCATCCTCTTCTTCATCCTCATCCTCTTCTTCTTCTTCTTCATCCTCATCCTCTTCTTCTTCTTCTTCTTCTTCTTCATCCTCATCTTCTTCTTCTTCTCCTTCTTCTTCTTCTTCATCCTCATCTTCTTCTTCTTCTTCTCCTTCTTCTTCTTCTTCATCCTCATCCTCTTCTTCTTCTTCTTCTTCATCCTCATCTTCTTCTTCTTCTTCTTCTTCATCCTCATCCTCTTCTTCTTCTTCTTCTTCTTCATCCTCATCCTCTTCTTCTTCTTCATCCTCATCCTCTTCTTCTTCTTCTTCTTCTTCATCCTCGTCCTCTTCTTCTTCTTCTTCATCCTCATCCTCTTCTTCTTCTTCTTCTTCTTCTTCATCCTCATCTTCTTCTTCTTCATCCTCATCTTCTTCTTCTTCTTCTTCTTCATCCTCATCTTCTTCTTCTTCCTTCTCTTCATCCTCATCTTCTTCTTCTTCTTCATCTTCTTCATCTTCTTCTTCTTCTTCTTCTTCATCTTCTTCTTCTTCATCTTCTTCTTCTTCTTCTTCATCTTCTTCTTCTTCTTCATCTTCTTCTTCTTCTTCTTCATCTTCTTCTTCTTCATCTTCTTCTTCTTCATCATCTTCTTCTTCATCATCTTCCTCTTCATCTTCTTCTTCATCATCTTCTTCTTCATCATCTTCCTCTTCATCTTCTTCTTCTTCTTCATCTTCTTCTTCTTCATCTTCTTCTTCTTCTTCATCTTCTTCTTCTTCTTCATCTTCTTCTTCTTCTTCATCTTCTTCTTCATCTTCTTCGTCGTGCCCCGTGACTGCCCAAATGAGTGAAGTGTGCGGTGATTCTAAGATCGACGGCACTCATCTGCATGTCATACTGACTGACAGTATTATTTCTCTTCCCCAGCAGACTCCAAGGGCATTTAAATTAAAGGTACAGTGTTCTGCACTAATATAAAGGCTCTCTGAAGCCTAGAAACCCTTTTAATAAGTTAAATTCGCAGCAAATAAATTCGCATCGAATTTATTCCGCAAATTCGGCGAATCAGCCGAATCGAATTTTTGAATAATTCGCTCATCTCTAGTGAGGACCCTTGTTTCACTCTTATCGAACACTGTAAAGGTAACACAGGTAAAGTTGCAGGGACCCTTGGTCCTCTAGAAATAGATGGCAAGCATGCATGCCACCAATGATTGAGGAAGTTTGGTATCCCCACTGAACAACTCTCTCATTTTTTAAATCTATTCTCTCTCTTACTCCCATCTTATGTACATCTCAATTTTTTTTCAATTGTACTTTTAATATGGCCCACTGGGTACACAGAGTGAGTGTCCCTCCTTCCCTATCATACTTTTTGTTCTGAAACTATTCATCATTTAAGCTTGAAATGTGCCTTATTTTCACCTACAGCGTGTCCCATGACTGTATGAGTCACTTTAATTTGATGATGTTTCAGTGCATACAATAATCGATTGTATGGCTCCATACTATTTTATTCTGACATTGCTTTTCAGCACATGTGCTATTTTTCTGTTTAAATATGTTTTCTGTGTTTTATGCCAATTTTACTAAATAAAAATTATAAAAAACAGGATTTTTTCTAAAACATGATTGGGTATTAAAAGTATATACAGTGTCACATTAGTCACTAACAATCACTTTGCAAAGTAAGCAGATAGGACTTTTATCAATGAACACTGACTTTGCTAAGTGAACAGCCTCTACTTCTTTAGTAAATCAACTCTAGTTACTACAGCCAGGTATGCAAACGATGGAGGAATAGTTTTATTGCCGGTAATAAAATGGCAGCAATTTGACCGCACTAATATGAAAGCAAATTCTAGAATAAACCTTATTTATAATAAAAAAAAAATTATCATTCTTATGTCATTGCTATGCCAGCACATTTAGTACTGATACTGATTAACCAGTGCACTGAGCGAGACCCTTTTTTGCACAGAAATAGATTGACAGTCTTATTATGATCAAGTGTAACATATAGCTTCCTCATTTTTTTCTGCCACTAGAAACCCTGATTGAAGGCTCCCCGAAAAAATCAGAGTAATAAATAATAATTTACTGGGCTTGGTAAAGCATCTGTGGTGTTCTAATATTTTGATCATCCCTAAACACATTGGATTTAGCACAGGCAGCAACGCTTGGCAAAGTCTAACCAGCATTTTTCAGTAGATTAGTGAGCAGAATTTGAATGTTGTTAGTTACATACATACAAACATACATATATTATCTCATTTATTGAATACACTTCTTAGGGTTGAGTGCCACCTGTCTCCACCTCCCCACAGGTTCCAGCTCTGCTGCCCATGCAGCTCCAGCAGGTGTTTCCTTTGCCAGGCAACAGGTCCTGCCCTGGGGGTAATGTTTCCTTTGCCCAATGGCTGTCAGTGATGTGTACCCCATTTGAACATCATAAGTCCAGGGCTTTGTGCTTGCGATAGTACTTTCTACACCAGCTTCATGATGTGAACTTGGAACCTTGATCCTGAATGTAGTTAGCCTGCCTGGACTTTAGCCTGTTCCTGGATTGCTCTATCATTTTCTGTCCTCCCTGACCTCTGCCTGACCTTTTATTGTGCTTACCATCTGCTTCCTGCCTTGATCTCAAGATAGTGGTTCAACTTTACCCTGATGGGCAATTTCTCAAAAACATGAGAAAAAATATTAAATAAAAATTTTTAAATTACTTTTTTTAATAGATTGTATTTTTTATGTAAAATTGATAGAGACCAGAAAATACAGTATACACACATGACAAGCATAGCTAGGATGATAATACAACAATGTTCACAAGATGAGAACAATACAGGACTCTTCAGGGAACATAATTTAATTTTATACACAAGCACCATGGTCAGGTAGCTAAACACCAAGAAAACTATGTTGATAACCACCCAGTAATATTGTAAGGATGTTCCAGGCTCTAAGCAGTAATTTAAACACCATGGATTAAAATGTGTCAGCTTTTAAAAACGGTTGAATTAGATACCCCAAATGGTACAAGAGAGGAGGTCAGTAGAAGACAAGAGAGGAAAAGGAGGAGAAAACAGAAATAAACAAAATAAGGGAGAAAAGGGAAGACTTGTTCTTGTCCCAAGGTAATCTGTCACTCGCCAATGGCAGGAAGCCTTGCATAGTTCTCAAGCTCAAGGAAATCAAACAGGGTTCAAGGTTATATACTATAGGTATTTGATTGTTATCACATCTTCTTAAAATCTGACATAGCATTGCTGAGTCTAACAGTGGGATATTTCAAGGTTCAGATGTCATCAATCTGAGTAAAATTATTCCATCCGCATGGTGAGGAGACAAGCTTCCACTTCACAGCTATTAGGCAATGGCAGGCTGTAAAAATCTGAGTGAACAATCTGATTTTGTGTCTAGATAGCTGGGAAATTTAAAGACCCAGTAAACTTTCCTGTGGAGTATTCATGAGAGTATATGTTGTGAAATGGTTACATATCCTAGACTTCACATCAAAATGACTGACTCTTAGGGAATGTCCAGAATATATGGTATAACAAATGAGTATTTGCCAGGTATCTCCAACAAGTGAGATGGGTTGTGGGGCTAAAGATTGTAACAACTCAGGAGTGCGATACCCAAAATTCTATATGTTCTGCTGGTTTTCCTTGTAATAGGTACAAATGGAAGATTTGCTGCCATAAAGCCGGATAGTTTCCCACTTTATAATAAATTCCAATCCCAGATTCCTGTCCCGCTTAGTCATATAGGAATGCCTATGATTCTCATCTAAGGAAATTGTGTTTATTAATTGCTAAATAGTAAAAAAAAAGGCCTTTGCAATAGAGCTATTCTTGCATGACAGATTAAAAGAAATATATTTAAAAAAGTTTGGAAAAGGAGAAACATTTTGAAAAAAATGCTTGATTTATAGATATTGAAAAAGCTGTAGGTGGCAATTTTAATTTTAGATCCCAACACCACAAATGGGAGTAGAGTTCTGATCATGTTTTTAATGGTGTCTTGCAATTGGAATAGCAAGCCCAATCTCAAATTGTGCACATAAGTAAGACTGGATGGTAATGGGGTACTGTACTGTAGGAAAGGAGACAATGGGGTGGATAGTGAAGTTTAAAAGGATGGCTATTGTAAAACATCAAAAAAGGCCCTTGGCAAAAAAGCTGTCCTTGCATAAATTTTAAACTTTAAACTTTGGGACAGTTTTGAAAAAATGCTTGATTTGTAGATATTGAAGATGAAGTGCTGCAGGTGGCAATTGACATTTACAATGTAGATGCTAACATCACAAATGGAAGTAGAGTTCTGGTCATGATATTAATGAGGTCTTATAATTGGAAGAACAAGCCCAATTCCCAATTGTGTACATACCTGAAGTAAGACTGGATGGTAATGCGGTGGTCTGTGGGAAAGAAGTCATTAGGGTGGCTAGTGAAATCAAGCCATATTTACATATATACTGCAAAAAAAAGATTAAAGCTATAGAAAGCCTCAAAAACAAGATACCCAGCAGATCATGCAACTTAGGGAACACAAGGCTTTAATTGTTATCAAAAAGTACAAAACATATTAAAGAGCATAAAATACATACCCACCACCACACAAAATGAATAAAAAGACAATGTTCTCTTGTCATCACAGCAGCTGTACAGCTAGAATCCACACGCTATGCACAGCCACATACAATATATACCCTAATTACTAGATCCAAAAAGTTAATGTGGCAATAAGGTGGAGTCCATTTAGTTATGGCTACAGACCAGGTAAGGCCGATAGACATGGATTGTGTGAATATAGGTGTTGTGCTCATGTTTACACCATTACATGTATGTCTTATGCAGCCAGCATGTATAGAAACTCACATGGGGATACATCAGATCTGCACCTTGTACCCAAATATACAGTCAGCCTCTGAACATCTGCGGTCAGCGTTCCCAAGTCCGGACCGCATAACATCTCTGCTTTCCAATGGTGATAGACAGAGCAATTTTTAATTGGAGAAGCATTCTATGTATATATGGGTGCTGGAGCCCTCAGTAATGAAGGAGGAGAGAGGCTGAGTAGACTGTAATGGAGTGGATGCTGGCCAAAACCCACGCCATGCGTGATGACATCACATCAGAGACGTGATGACACCTAATCCAGCATGTTTCGCCAGATAAGATTGGACTCCTTCAAAGGATAGGTGGAGCCAGTCTAAACAGTGTTTTTATACCTACTGGAATGTAGATCCATACCTCTACCACTAGATGTCACCCTACTATTTCATACATATACGATCACACAAAATATAATCTGCACAGCGAGTCCTCATATTGAGACATAGTCAGCCTAACAGGCAGAGAGCAAAAGGCGTATATGGTATATATAATTATATCATGAAAGGAAGAGGGTTTCAGCCCAAGATAATACTGATGCTAGTAGGTTCAAATGGTCTAGAAAGCGAAAAATATATAGTAATAAAAAAAAACAACTGGACCAGACATATACAGTGGCCTCACTGCTCTAAAAATACCTGTAGATTGCACTTGGTATTCAAACCCTGTGGGGCAAGTGTACCTAATTTGAAAATCCACATATTTTCTTTTTTGCAATAAAATAGTATTAAAGTCTCCTGTGCACAATGGTAGTTTCAGAGCAAAGATTCTCTTAACTCTCATTCCAATGGGTTTCCCATTATGGTACTCTGCAAAATGTAATGCTAGTGGACTTTCATCATCCTTCTTTTTGATGCTGCGGAGGTATTCCCCAATACACACACACAACTGTCACTTTGTCTTCCCTACTATATATATAATATTTGTTACAGGGACATTCCAGCATGTAGATAAGGCGAGAGGTGGAACAGTTAATGAAATCTTTCAATTTAAATTGCTTAGAACGATCAACTCTTGACCTAAATGTGGGGAAAAACAGGCAACCTTGGCACACTGTTTCTGACACCGCCACCTGATATATACATCTTGACAAAAAAAATAGTTGACTATATTTCAAGGATATTAGGCCATGCTATACACCTGGTTCCTCTTGGAATCATATTTAGTTACTGGGAAATTCCCCTGGCAGTCTCAGTTCTCAACTTTTAACAGAGATTGGGTATTTGTCTTCTCACTGCTAGACAATGCATTCTATGAGGACAGTTATCATATGATCCAATGGCAATTACAAAATGATCTACAAGATCTGATTTATCTAGAAAGATTGTTGTGGGAAAGAATGAAAATAGAGAAACTCAAATTGAGGGTTTGTTTGTTTGATGGCTAATATTCTTAGATTAAATATTAGACACCAAGGAAAGACATTCTATTTTCTCTCATTTCAGATATACTATACAGTATGCCAAGGATGTTCTAAAAGGTACCATAACATTTTTTTGAATTTTTAGAAAGTGCACTTTGATCACAAGAAGCAAAATAGGATGGGATTCATAACATCTATGTTTGGAAAAACCTAAGAAATAATACATTTAAAGCATAAGTTCACCTTTTTGGGGGAAAAATAAAAAATGCACATATTTTTTCAGGAAAAAAAATGTGCATTCACTATTTTTTCTCTAAGGAGGCTGGAAATCATTTCACCCATGATCAGTGGATAAGGGGTTCAATGCCAAACTCCTTTAGACAAGCCCTGCAGCTTTCAGCCCGTACCTTCATATGGGTTGACTGTTTACAAGCTGCAGGGCTTGTGAATGAACTACAGGGCCACTGATCAGTGATCCTGCATTCCATTTAGAACTACAAGCTATCAGACGCAAAAGCTGGCAGTGATTGTAGTTCATGTCACTCACAGGAAACATTGAATAAATGAAACGGCAGTTATTTCCAAACAGTGACAGCGGGCACTGGGAGAAGATCCCCGATCGCTGTCACGGGGGGCTGAAGCTACTGGAACATGTAAATACGTGTGGAACGTGTAACATGTTCCAAGATGTGAACTTGTCCTTTAACTACCCATATTGGTTACACAACAACTGAGGTAAAGTTAGTATACACATTTAGTTTCAGTTATTTTATGATTAAATGTGACATGTAACACACCCAATAAATAACACGAGTTTATTGGACATTGTTATCAGATGCTGAAAGTACTACACTATCTCTCACAATAACTAAGACTCTGCTACTGTATTGGGGGCCCTGAAGTGCGCATATATTACAAATCCAAATACTGAAAATGTCTCAGGGTCAAAATACTTATGAACAAAAAGTCTGTGTTTTCTGTGTGATACTGTAAAGCATGAATTTATGATAATGAGTACCATGTAATATGGACAATTTACTTTTTTTAAATACATTTTTTAGAAATAAAAAGAATCATGGCTCCTTTGTTCAGCCAAGCCAGCAGAAGATATGGGGGCTAGTGGGAGGAGTCACAGAACATGACAAGGATGCAGCATTTAATAAACTTCGAAAGGTTCTTTCGAGCAGCTTTCCTCTGCAACAGAATTAAGATTCTACAAAGGGGCATCTGGGCAGTTTAGTATGAAGCAGGGGCGGACTGACCATTTGGAAACTCAGGCACTGTCCGAGGGCCCGGGGTCAGTAGGGGGCCCCATGAGATGCCCCTGGTATCTTTTTCATAGGCTTTTTTGTTTGGGCAAGAACACAGGGGCCCCATGATCACCTATTGCCGGGGGCCCCATGAGTTGTCACTACGCCCCTGGTATGAAGCATGTTCTTTTGCAGGAGCTTTTTTTACATTTTTTTATTTCAGTGACATAGTTTGTTTTAATGATCCTTTATTTTTAAAGCATATTTATTAATTTGTGCATTGACGGAAACCCTGTTCCAAATTATTGGCTTATTTTGTATTTCTTTCAACCCTTTACATTGACTTTGTCAATTTTCTTTATCATTTAGCTCTTTAAGTTGCCTGGATTTCTCTGTGTTTATTAATGGAACATATGCATTATGATAAAGCTAAAGTAAAAAAAAAATGCATGAATAAATTCTGTATTACTGTAAAATTGAAAACACTGCAGTAATAATGTGGAACACATTTCATTATGTAACTAACAGAAGTGCTTACTAATAAAAAAAAAATTTAAACAAATATAATTATCCACAAAGCTACAGAAATATGTTTTTTATATTTTATGATACAGTTTGTGCCCCTGTTTTATTTTGATTGAATGTGCCCAATTAAGCATATGTTTACATATTTTTCACACCTACATTTGAGTGTATAATTTGTTTCTTTCTCTGTGTCTCCACTCTTTCTGTATTATTTAATAATTTATGCAGTTAGTGGCCAACCTGGAGAGGTGAGGGACTATAGCTTTGATAAAGATGATGGGTCTGGGTAGAAAAGCTAGAAAGCTGAGCTGCACTCTGTGATTGTGGCCAGACTTCAAAGCCTAGGCAATAGAGCTTAATTTTATAGTTTTTCCAGCTGGTGGCCAGGCCAAATAGAAAATGGGCTACAGATGCATTCTGTGAAGCAAATATTGGCCAGGCTAGACAGGCTAAAGACAAGATCTGTATTCTGAGATATGGATAGTGGTCAGTCCAAGAAGGCTATGGACTAGATAGGCATTACGTGATATGACTGATGGTCAGGCTAGGGACTAGAGTTCCATTCTGTGATGTGACTGGTGGCCAGGCTAGAGATGATAGGGACTAGAGCTGCAATCTGTTATAGGGATGGTGGCCAAGATAGAAAGGTAAGGAACTTGAGCATTACTTTATGGTTTATGCAGCTGGTTGCTGGGTCAGAGATACTAGGGACAAGAGCTACACTCTGTGTTTTCCAACAAGGTAAATAGAATATAGAAGTAATTTACCTCCATTTAACCCTGCTCAATAATACAAGGATGGCAGGGGATCCCCTTTGGGTTAATATAGTCATGAGTATGATAGGATGTTGAGGTATTACATATGGTAGTAATTCTACTTTTGTCTCTTCACTTGTTGCAGTTTTCCCCCTACAGTGAGTCCTAGAATATGAAGGTGTTGAATCTGTCCAGTAGTGTTTAACCAGTTCAATACTGGGCACTTTCACCCCTTTCGTGCCCAGGCCAATTTTTTAGCTTTCAGCACTGCTGTACTTTGAAAGACAATTGCACAGTCATGCAACACTGTATCCATATGAAATGTTTATAATTATTTTCACAGAAATAGAGATTTGTTTTTGTGGTATTTAACCAGTTCCCAACCACGCTACAGCCGAAGGACGGCTACAGTGCGGTTGTTGAATCCTAGGACGATGTCCATGGATGTAATTCCAGAACCCGCCCCCCCGTGCACCCTCAGCGGTGCGCACCCGGACATAGCTGATCACGGGGTATGGTAAACAGCCAATCAGCCTTTTACCACGTGATCAGCTGTGTTCAATGACACAGCGATCACCAGGTAAATACAGTTGACGGTTCTCGGCAGAACTTTCCTCACGCTGTCACAGCCTGAGGAAAGTACTGCCGAGAACCGGCAGTTGTCAGCAAAGGGATCGGCACTGATCATCAGGGCACTGATGATCAGTGCCCAGCAGTGCCGCCCACTGGTGCCACCCATTTGTTCCCAGCAGTACTGCCCACCTGTGCCCATAATTGCCACCCACCTGTGCCCATCAATGCTACCCACATGCCCTGCAGTGCCACCCACCTGTGCCTAGCAGTGCGACCCACCTGTGTCCATCAATGCCACCCACCTGTGCCCAACAGTGCCACCCACCTTTGCCCAACAGTGCCACCCCCTTTGCCCTGCAGTGCCAACCACCTGTGCCCAGCAGTGCCACCCATCAGTGCTGCCCACCAGTGCCGCCCATCAGTGCTCCCTATCAGTACCATCTATCAGAGCAGTATCATCAATGCCTGCTCATCAGTGCCACCTATCAATGCCACCTAGCAGTGCCTCCTATCAATGCTGCCTATCCGTGCCTCCCAGTGCTGCCTATCAGTGCAGCCTCATCAATGCACATCAGTGAAAGAGAAAAATTTTATAATAGATACAAAGAAAAACTTTTTTTTTTTGCTCTTTTTTTGTTTATAGCACAAAAAATATAACACCCAGCGGCAATTAAATACCACCAAAGAAAGCACTATTTGTGTGAAAAAAATGACAACAATTTCATATGGGTAAAGTGTTGCATGCCATGTAATTGTCATTCAAAGTGTGACAGCACTGAAAGCTGAAAATTGGCCTGGGCAGGAAGGGGGTATAAGTGTCCAGTAGGCAAGTGGTTAATTACCACTGGGTTTTTATTTTTTGCTAAATAAACCAAAAAAGACCACAAAATTAAAAAAAAACATCTTTCTTTGTTTCTGTTATAAAATTTTGCAAATAAAAAAATATCTCTGTGTAAATTTAGATCAAAATGTATTCTGCTACATTTTGTGGTGAAAATAACTTGAATTCATGTTTATTATTTAGCCTGTAGGAAAGTTTTAGTGTCCAGAAACCATGGCATATCTGAAATTCAATCAATCCTGATGTACTGACGGCCTATCTCATTTCTTGAGGCCCAAACATGCCAGAACAATACAAATATCCCCCAAATGACCCTTTTTTGGAAAGTAGACAGTTCAAGGTGTCAGGAATATCAATTTAGGGACCTCTCCTCTGATACAATAAACATACAGTTCAAAGTACTGGGAGGAATGCGACACAAATACCTAGGTGTGTGAGGCAGAATTCAACTTCTTTATTATTGACCAGGCCTTAAGTAATAAATAACATGTCATATTTCAGGAGGTTTACATAAAGCAGCATTTAGAATACAGTAAAGATATTTCAGTAAACTACTCTATGGCTAGTCATAACAAAAATGCAACAGAATAGTAACTTCTGCAATTTCTCAGAAAAGAAGTGTGTGCATAGATAACAGCATTTCAATCCCAAGGGAACAGCTTGTATGAAAAATAAACCAGTTAGTAGGCACAAAGCAAAAGTTAGTTAGCTATTAACCCTTTCACAAGGTATTTAGTAAGATGAATGGCAAGTTTTTTGAAGTTGTAAATTTTTTGTCATAATTTTTTGGTTGCTTATACCAGTGAATTTCACTGGTATAAGCAAACATTTTTACTGAATGAAAATGATTAATTCCGTGTGTATTGTTGTGATTAGCTGTAATTGGCTACAGCTTATTACATGGTACAGATAGGTTGTAATTGGCCATCTATGTACCATGTGATCACTGTGACCAATCACAGCTAGAAACACAAATGTACATAACGAATAGCATGAATAGAAGTCATTAATTGTTTATAATTGTTATGTGATCTGCTGGATTGGTCATGTGATTTGCTTTGATTGTCCCAGTACAATTACCTGTCATTGGCTGTGTCCCATTGACATAGCCGGTGACAGATAGCTCCGCATTGTGGCCATGCGGCCGTGTGTGAGGCGCGATCCAGGAGGACGTCATGTGACGTCCACCCAGAACAATGAAAGTCCTAACTGGGTGGGACTTTCATCATACTGTGTGGACATCATATGACGTCCTCCCCGGAACATGCCTTGCACACGACCCTGTGGCTACACTGTGGTTAATACTTCAGACCATTTTCTAGGTAAGGTCACAGGTACTTTATTTGGTGTCATGGATGAGTAGATAAAATATGGTGTACTGATAGTTGTACCAATGAATAAAACATACAATAATTGGTCGTACTTTTGATATTATAGTCAATATAAATACAACTCATCCTTCTCGTACCTTTAACCTTCTTGTAACCCTGCATTTGCCCTGACATAGCCTTTCTTTTGTCAAAAGAAAAAAAAAAAGGAAATTTGTATTATAAAATTACATGTACTTGCATTCATTATAGAAAGACAAATACGGTACTCCTGTGAAAGCAGCATCTACCACAAGCCTCAAAACACATTGATTCACAAGTTTTACTATCCACTTAACAAGCATAAAGATATGGAGTGATCATAATAATAATATGAGAATATCATTAGCTGGTTGGTAGATCTTGTCACTTTTAGACATAGGCTGGAGCTCTGTTGGACTAATATATATATATATGATACAATGTCTTTTACACAATTTTTTTTTATCCAAGATTGGTACCTCAAAAGTCTAACAGATTTTTTTCATGTTAGACTTTCTATAAATTCTGTTATGTGGATAGTGGCTAGGCCAGAGAAGCTAGGGTCTAGAGCTTTGTTCTCTGTGTGGATAGGGGCCGGGCTAGAGACTAGAGCAACATTCTTTAATATGAATGGTGGTTAAGCCAGAGAGCCTAGATACTGGAGCAGCATGCACTGATTTGGGTGGCATAGCTATGTATACGCATGTACGAAAGGTTTGTACGACTTTTTGTAGTAATACTTAATCTTCAGTTTAAACTATAGTATATGTATACTTTCATCTTCCATTGCTTTGGCAGTGTACAGTGTGTTTTACTGCACCGTTTCATCTCTTAAAATGCAATTTTCATGTTTACGTGTTGATGGAAATTGTATTGTTTGTATTAAAATGTGCATATGCTAGAAATTTTCAGAAGTATTAAGATTTAATGTATAAAAAATCATGATCAGTGATATTTAGATTTACTTCTGGAAGATTAATTTGTCCTGTGTTAATTAATTTATTGAATCCATATGGCACAGTTGGGATTCACTATAATACAGGATCAGAAAATGTTTACTTAGCATAATAAATGCCTATTTAGCTTAATGTAAACAAGGAACCCAATCAATGCAAGGGAAATAACACAAATAAAACAATATATTTGCTTGAATATGGCTGGATAACAGAAGTGAACAAAGCTTCACCTTAATAAAGTGGAAATATATGTATAAAAAGTCTGTTACTATCAAGAATAACTGGGAGTTCTGGATTGAGGATGGCTATTATCATTCTCTAATAGAGCACTCTAATTCTTGACTTCTTGACTAAAACCTGCCTGGTCTCTTCCTGTTATACTGTGACCTAGTAAAATGCTTACCTATTGTACATGGAGGCAGTACAATATATTTATAGGGAAACTAAAAACCCTCTAATTGTGCTTTTTAGATTAAACATTGACTTGTCTCTCCTGTTTCAAATGTGGCCTACAAAACTAACCTAAACTACTTCAATACTGTGTATGAAGTCAGTACAATATTTTCTAACTTTTGTCTGTGAAACTAAAACATTGTATAGTTGTTTTTTTTTAAATAAAAGATGCCCATTGTCTACCCTGTTCAAAACATGGAAAAGTAAAAGTGCTAAATACTGTGTATGGAGTCAGCACAATATTTTTCTGCATTTTTTAAGTTAAATTAATACACTCTAATGTTGTTTTTAGATACTCACTGGTGTCCCTCCAACCTACTGCAGGGGGTTGATTTACTAAAGCAAGAGACTGTTCCCTTTGTGAGGGAAGTTGCAGTTTGCAATGGACTTTAGTAAATGAGGTGATTCTATATTTCAGTCATGTGAAAGCAAAAATTCATATTTTTTAATTTCTTTGAACATGATTGGGTATTCTTTGCAAAGTGAAATTTCACCACATTCACTAAGCTCTGGCATCTCCATGCTCAACAACAACCACTTAAGTAAAACTCCACCCTGCCAGCTACTCAATGTAATATGCCCCCACCCCCCCACACACACACCTCTATTACTGGAGAGTAAAATCACTGCATTGCTGGTGTTTACTATCAACACATGACTCTGCAAAATCCTTGTAAAACTGAAAACAGAAAGGGGATGTTCCGATATGAGTGCTATAGAACTATTCCCTGATCATAGTTCTATAGGCAAAGGTAAGGATTTTACAACACAGTAGAAAGGATAGAAATCTAGAACATGCAGCACAGGAAATAATTATACAGCACAGCAGAACAGGAGAGGATTATGGAACACAGCAAAACAAGAGAGGATTATACAGGATAATGTCACAGGAGAAGATGAATTAGAGCAGCAAGCACCTGGCTTAAGAAGGAATCACATTGAACATTGCACAAGAGTGGGTCATCCAGAACTGTGCAAGCCAACAAAATCAGAGTGTACAATGTACCTTGGTGAAGATGACAAGGAGGTTCCCTGCTTCCCTGTTACTGCTCATGCAGTAAATCAAAGCTCCCCCTGGTTGCTGATGTTGAAAGAATTATTAGAGCCCTGTGATGACATCAAAACTTGGAAAATAAGCAGAAAAGAGGCATGTAAAGTTAAAAAAGAAAAACAGATGGAGATTTATTTGTAGTTTTAAAGTTTTCATGGAGTTCAATTTTTCAAAAATGCCTTTTCATATTCTAGTTTTGTAAAAGCCAGCTGTAATAAATATTAAGAAGAGATATTTCTTTTGTTCATTAGACACATTCATTTACATTTTTTGCTGAGCACAAATTAACAAATATATCAATAGTAAGTATTATATTTCAAAAGACATAAATTGATAGTAATTGGATTTTTCACACTTGAACAAATGCAGCCTTTCATGAAAATATCACAAAATATTTTGTAAGGAGATGTACAATAAAAGGCTTGGATTTTTTTTTAATCTAAACAAATGCAAATGTCAGGCTTACAGTAGTTGGTTTCAGATAGAATAGGGATGTAGTCAATAATTTAACTGGAGAAAATATAAGTGGCACGAGACTGATACAAATGATTTTCCAGTTTTAATCTGGCAGTATAGTTTTGTTAACCTCAATAACACCTTACACATAATTAAGAATCATCATGGCCCTAGCACTAATCATATAGAAGTGACTCAATACCCCTTACCTGACATGAAATAGAATTGTGGAAACTGGATATTGGCCAAAATCCTACTGAAAAAATGACTTTTTCCCAACCCTTTTTTGCAAACCAATTTGAAATTCAAATGCTGTGGCTATTTTAGAAGAAATGATAGTTTTTTATAACTGTGGAAGTTTGTGCAGCATAAAATAAATACAAATGTTGTCCTTTTTAATTGCAATTTCCAAAATATCTTTTTTTAAAAATACAACCTTGTGTATACAGTAAATTGATGCCAAGATACTTATCTTAGATTATGTAAAATATTAAGTATCTGTATGGAAAAATCTCCAAAAGGCATCAAATTACAGATTAGACATTCTTATAATATGTCAACAAAAGTTAGATTTTATTTCCATCATTTACACTTTCAAAATAACAGAAAACAAAAAAATGGCGTCTGCAAAAGTTTGGGCACCCTGCAGAATTTATAGCATGCACTGCCCCCTTTGCAAAGCTGAGACCTGCCAGTGTCATGGATTGTTCTCAATCATCGTCTGGGAAGACCAGGTGATGTCAATCTCAAAGGTTTTAAATGCCCAGACTCATCTGACCTTGCCCCAACAATCAGCACTATGGGTTCTTCTAAGCAGTTGTCTAGAAAACTGAAACTGAAAATAGTTGACGCTCACAAAGCTGGAGAAGGCTATAAGAAGATAGCAAAGCGTTTTCAGATGTCAATATCCTCTGTTCGGAATGTAATTAAATGGCAGTCATCAGGAACAGTGGAAGTTAAAGCAAGATCTGGAAGACCAAGAAAAATATCAGACAGAACAGCTCGCAGGATTGTGAGAAAAACAATTCAAAACCCACGTTTGATTGCACGATCCCTCCAGAAAGATCTAGCAGACACTGGAGTTGTGGTACACTATTCCACTATAAAGAGATACTTGTACAAATATGGTCTTCATGGAAGAGTCATCAGAAGAAAACCTCTTCTACGTCCTCACCACAAAAATCATCGTTTGAACTTTGCAAATGAACATATAGACAAGCCTGATGCATTTTGGAAACAAGTTCTGTGGACCGATGAGGTTAAAATTGAACTTTTTGGCCGGAATGAGCAAAGGTACGTTTGGAGAAGAAGGGGCACAGAATTTAATGAAAAGAACCTCTGTCCAACTGTTAAGCATGGGGTTGGATCAATCATGCTTTGGGGTTGTGTTGCAGCCAGTGGCACAGGGAACATCTCACGAGTAGATGGAAAAATGGATTCAATAAAATTTCAGCAAATTTTGGATGATAACTTGATGCCATCTGTGAAAAACCTGAAGTTAAAGAGAGGATGGCTTCTACAAATGGATAATGATCCTAAACACACCTCGAAATCCACGGGGGATTACATCAAGAGGCGTAAACTGAAGGTTTTGCCATGGCCTTCACAATCTCCTGACCTCAGCATAATTGAAAATCTATGGATAGACCTTAAAAGAGCAGTGCGTGACAGACAGCCCAGAAATCTCAAAGAACTGGAAGACTTTTGTAAGGAAGAATGGGCAAAGATACCTCAAACAAGAATTGAAAGACTCTTGGCTGGCTACAAAAAGCGTTTACAAGCTGTGATACTTGCCAAAGGGGGCAGTACAAGATATTAACTCTGCAGGGTGCCCAAACTTTTGCAGACGTCATTTTTTTGTTTTTGGTTATTTTGAAAGTGTAAATGATGGAAATAAAATCTAACTTTTGTTGACATATTATAAGAATGTCTAATCTGTAATTTGATGCCTTTTGGAGATTTTTCCATCTTTCCTTGGCTTCTTTATGCACATTAATACAAATTTTTAGCTGGGGTGCCCAAACTTTCGATCCCCACTGTATATACATACACTGTATTGTTAATTGTTCTGTTTACACACACATGCATACTAACTGTCTGGCATTTTCCCTTTACCCTTAGTGCATAATATTATGTTTGCTACTGCTATTTTAATTGAATCATATTGATTCTGGTTAACATCTTGAAATTCACTTTCACTCTTTTGAAGACGAACTGAACTCTAAAAACCTTGTCTGCAAAAAGCAGGCTCAGGGCAACGGAGTAGCCACCAGTATTGCATTAGGTTTCCCTGCAGTTGATCTTTCTCCATTACTACAAAGACATTCTGGTAGGTTGATTGGCTCCTGTCCGAATTGGCCCTAGTATGTATATACTGTATGTGAGATAAGGATTTCAGATTGTAAGCTCCTTGAGGGCAGAAACCTAAGGGGTTGTACATTAAGTGCTGCATAAATTGTTGGCACTACATAAATACCTATAATATTACTAATCGTAATAACGCACCATGGCCTTATTCTGTAATGTGTCTATGTATGAGCAGCCATCTTAGTAGAAGCAGGCTTTGCTTTCTCATGGCAGAGCCTCCAGCAAGCAGAACAGTGAGCAGCAGAGATGATGTTCAGCCCAGTGCAGAGTTCAACTCCAACTTTTCATGTTTAGCATTCTTCGACTGGCTAAGAAATATTTTTGGTTCACTAGCCCAAACATCCTGCTGCTTCTACAGCAAAAAGTCATTTATTTGTTATGATTGGTTGATTAGATGTTGGTGACCACTCGACTATCCCAGTACCTTAAGGTGGGCATCTCTGGAGACATCCTTGACCAAAACCCTTCAACCCTTTGATTACAATCAGCTAGGAAATGTCAGTTGTGACATGGAATTGGGTTGTTGTGCATGGTCACTGCTTTTTATTGCAGTGGGTCATCGTGAGGCTTTTTTTAAAATAAAGGACTTTTTCAAATGTGGTGTGTTTATTTATATTCGTGACAGTTCATGAATAGGTTAGGTTCATGATAGCAAGCTTTGCATTGCAGAAGAAATTATCTTTATTTCTCCTGAAAAGCAAAGTGTAAAAAAAATACTATGGTAACCTTGTACTATTCTGATAAAAGAATTAAAAAAAAGAATAAAAAGTAAAAAATATAATGAAAAATACCATCTTGAGAATTAAAAAAAAAGTAAAGGTTTTTTTTAACTACTTGCCGACCGCTTACCTGCATTTTGCGTGGAAGCAGAAGCTCTGGGCAAAGCGACCTAATCTTATGTTACTTCCTATTTCGGGGTGTGAATGTTCCTGCGCTCCCCACTGCCCCCCTGGTTGGTCCAGGGAGAGAAGAGAGAACACAGAACTGAGTAAAAGCACTACATTTTACACACACACATTACATTAGCACATTTAAACCTTTGATCGCCCCTATTAACCCTTTGTTTGCCCCGTCACCCAGCCAGTGCCATTAGTACAGTGTCAGTATATAGAATTTTTCTCTGATCAATGTATTCCTGCCACTAGCAGCATTAGATAGCATCAGGGTCAATTTGCACTCCTCCTAGCCAGGGTCAGCTAGCATTAAATTGTCCACACACTATTGCACTCACGCTATAGGTCGCTGATCACTGCCATTACTAGTAGTGTTTGTATGGATCAATATAATAATCATGAACAAAACTATACTAGTGCCTGCTTTGTATAGTGTCCCCAAAAATGCAGTGTTAGCAGGATCGGCCCCGTTCGCTGCCAGCACTAGCATTTAGCCCCTTTGCTGTTTTTCATGGAAGATTTGTACCAATTGATTGCGGGCCAAGGCAATTTATACATCGCCACCAACCCAAATTCAGCTCTTGCCAGACAATTTGCATGGAAAACTATTAAGGTTTCTGAATTTAAAATGTTTTGGGGCCTAACCCTCAACATGGGCATTACAATAAAGAATGAATTGCGGTCATATTGGTCCACAATGGTTCATCATATGCCCATGTTCCCTGCTGTTAGATATATGTCCAACATGGACCAGCAATGTACTGGTACGTGGCTGGACTTTGAGTGGTTATACCAGGATGATGCCTGCAGTTACATTTTTCATTTTGTTTTTTTCAACTGGCAGTCGGATTTCATGTAAAAGCAATCCTAGTGGACAATTAGCTGTTGATCGTTTTTACAAGGAGCAGGAAGGGACATCCCCCCCCCCCTCCTGCTGCCTTACACAGTTTTCTTGGGCTCTCCTGTCCCTCAGGGGAATCCAAGAATGCAACTGGCAGTTCCACTGGCTGACCATAGAGCTGATCAGAGACCAGAATGGCTCCAATAATCTCTATAGTCTAAGAAATCGGAAGGTACGAGCATTTCATCGCTTCAGTTTTGCAGGCTATAAACAGCGCCATTTGTAAATTGGGAAAGCACTTGATCACACCAACGTTGGTGAGATCAGATGATGTAAGGGCATAGGAGTATCTAGAGTCTAATAGATTGCAGATTTCTCAAAAAAGAATATCTGCCAATGCCTATTGCAGTCACAGAGGATATTTACATTCCCTGTGATAACAATAAAAGTGATAAAAAAAATTAAAGGGACAGTGTAAAAATAATTTAAAACAACAAAAAAAAAGAGTTGACCCCGTGCCAGGATGTAAATAGCAGTTGCACTATACATGTGAGGTATCAATGCAAACATCAGATTGAGGGCAGTAATTCTAGCACTAGACCTCCTGTGTAAATATAAATTGGTGTCCTGTAAAGGCTTTTAAAGCTTTTTAATCCTTTTCCTCTTGGGGTTTTTTTGTAGCTTTTAAAGCGTCGCCTATCAATATTAAAAATCTATGTACTTTACTGCCATTGCATGGGCATGCGCAATTTTAAAGCATATCATTTTTGGTATCTATTTACTCAGTGTAACATCATCTTTTAAATGTTATCAAAGAATTTGGCAATATATTGTGTTGTGCATTTAAATTCTAAAAAGTTTATTTTTCCCAAGAGATTGACATGTGAAAAATCACTGCACAAATACTGTCTGACATAAAACATTTCAACCTACCATTTTATTCTCTAGGGCCTCTGCTTTAAAAAAAATTATAATGTTTGGGGGTTCAAATAATTTTCTAGCAAAAAAAGTGTCAGAAAAGGCTTGGTCTTCACTAGTGGATGATGTGTGGCATAAGCTTCTAATGTTGGCCCTGAAATGCCAGGATAGTAGAAGCAGCCCCTCCAAATGACCCCTTTTTGGAAAATAGACACTCCAATGTATTTGCTAAGAGGCATGGTGAGTATTTTGCAGATCTCATTTGTTGCCACATGTTTTTGGCAAATTAAAAAAAGAAAACAAAAGTGTATTTTTTTCTTTTCTCTTTCAAAACCCTGTGACAAAAATGATATCTGTAAAATGCTCACCATGCCTCTCATTCCTTGGGGTGTCTACTTTCCAAAAAGGGGTCATTTTGGAGGGGTGTTTGTACTATGCCTGCATTTTAGAGCCGTCAAAACTGTGATAGGTAGTGGAGAAGTGATATGAGGAAATATGCCCTTTGAAAGCCTGGAAGTGATCATTGAATTTTGGGGACGTGTATGTAGCCAAAAAGTCTCTCACATGTGGTATCCCCATACTTTGGACAAGTAGAAGAATGTGTTTTGGGGTGTTATTCCACATATACCCATGGCATGTATGAGCAATATATCATTTAACTGACAACTTTGTGAACAAAAAAAAAAAAATTTTCAAAAAATGTGTGGCAAAAACAAAAATTTTCCATGGACTCAACATGCCTTTCTTCAAAATCCTTGGAGTGTCTACTTTCCATAAAGGGGTCATTTGAGGGGGGTTTGCACTGCCCTGGCATTTTAGCACCTCAAGAACTGTGATAGGCACTCAGAAAGTAAAAGATGTGGAAATTCCAATATACTGTATATACTGTACCATAGTTTGTAAACGCTATAACTTTCACATAAACTAATTAATATACTTGTATTGGGATTTTTTTTATCAAACACATGTAGCAGAATACATCGTGGCCTAAATTTATGACTAAATTTGAGTTTATTGGATATTTTTAATAACCAAAAGTGAAAAATATTTAGACACACCCAGACCATTCCCCTACTCCACCTCTAGGAAGTCAGGTGGTGCCAGGGGCGGACTGACCATTTGGAAACTCGGGCACTGCCCAAGGGCCCAGGGTCAGTAGGGGGCCCCATGAGATGCCCCTGGTACCTTTTTCATAAGCTTTTTTGAGTTTGGGCAAGGACACAGGGGCCCCATGATCCCCTATTGCCCGGGGGCCCCATGAGTTGTCAGTCCGCCCCTGGGTGGTGCTTTCCTCTTTGCATGATTGGCCAGTATTAGTGTGGCCAATCGAGGGTGACCCACCTTCAGCTGATCACTTCTGGGAGAATGTGAAGAGGCAGAGGAAGCAGTGGAGGCAACAGACAGCATGGACACACTGTCATAGTGGCTGCGGACCGGCCAGATACTGCTCAATAGTGTAGCAGAGGTACGTTGTGAGAGAGCTGGGTGTGTTTGTGTGTGGGGGGTGTGTGTGTGGGGGGGGCATGCAGAGTTGGGTGTGGGGGGGGTGCAGAATGGTGGAACATACTGTGATGTTTATGGTGGAGCATCTGTAATAGTTATGGTGGAGCATACTGTAATATTTATGGTGGAGCATGCTGTGATATTTATGCTGGAGCATCTGTAATATTTATGGTGGAGCAGCTGTGATATTTATGGGGGAGCCAAGAAAATCTCACTCTATTTAACCACACTCCTTTAAGCCACGCCCAACATTTAGAGTAATTTAAGCCACACCCACTTTTTGCCAGGGAGCACACCACCATATTTATATCCAGGCCACACCCACAAGTTATGCCCTGTCCCTAATTTACATATTGCTCTGCCTACACTGACTTTCTGGACATAAAAAAAAAAGTGTCCCTAAAAATGTTTTTGAAATGTTGGAAACTATGCACTATATAGAGATTACGTTTTATTTCTTTTTTATTATGAGGAACAACAAGCTAGAAAAAATCTTGTTGTTTACAAAGCTTACATAGTTTAAAATTACACACAGATGAATGAGTCAGAGGAGTGACTCATCTTTCTTTCTCTCCTGCTTTCTTCAGAGAGTCCCAAAATTTTCATCAGAGACATACAGGGGGACATTTATCAATGCTGTCGCACAGCAAGGCAATTCTAAACAGAAGCAATGAGAAAGGTTGTGCAACAAATTTACTACAAGGTTACAGTTTGAGACATACTGTATATTCCTCTTCCACCTCCAAGCTATTGTAATACTGCAGAAAAAATAAAATCTAACCCTAACCATTTTTTAATTTTAATTCTGTTTAGAGTGAAAATCTTTCCCATCTTCAGTGATATATTTGTTGTAGACCTTTGTAAATCTGTTAAAGTACAAGAGACAGCTTGATTTGTGTCTAATTATGTTGCTAATTTGCTTGATAAATGTCTCCAACAGTCTGAAAATAAACAAGTCCCGGTTTTCTTTCTTTATAGAAAATCCATAATGCTTTGAATCATGTGTCATGGGTGCACGCTGTATCTATCAGCAATTCAAAAATTATATAAAATAATAAAATCAGAAAAGATATAAGGCTTTCATTCAAAGAAAAGTCTCTATTTAAAAAAAAATGAATAAATAAATAAAATGAATTCAAAGCAATTATAGATTCCTTTTTAAGCATATGCGAGTTGTACATTTTTGCTTGCGTTGTAGGAGAAATAGGTGAATAATTTGTACAATCCAATGCAAATTGCTTGACTTGAACATAATTAATCAGACTGTAATATTATTAAATAGTTAATATAAATAGAAAAAACAACAACTTGCGCTGAAAAATTGAAATCAGAAAGGAAAAACTTCAAAATGCATGACAGCTAAAGACCAATCTCATTCAATTATCAGCAAAAAGCCAAGGCCTAAGCATGTAAGCCCCATAAAAAGGAACTCAGGGTTGGTCATTGATGACAAAAAGAAAGAAAATCAATTAAATATCTTCTGTGTGTGCAACATGGTTCTGGTATATACTGTGAAGTTCCTGTTGATAAAGATTCAAATAAAGTGGTTTAATATAGATATGGTCCAAAAACAATTACACAAAAATACTTGTGAAAAAAAGAACCCCAAATTGATGTATTACAGGCATCAGTCTATCATCATTGAAATCCGAAATTGATTTGTGAAAGACAGATGTCAAATAAATCAACTTTTCTTTTATGAGAAAGTAAGCAAACATTTGATGTGGCTGTGGATGACATTAGTTATCATTGGTAAAATATTTGACAGGGTCCTTCATGGGCAGCTAAAGTGCAATTTAAGATTTATTGATTTAAAAAATTCAGTTAATATATATAATATAACATTTATTATAAAATACCTTCTATTTATAATTTTTTTTGTAATGCCATCTTCCTCTAATCCTGCTTACTGGTCCACTTCAAGCTGAATGTGGTTTAGTGTCATCCGCCTTTTCCTGTGAGCCCAGCATGTGTATCACTCTGCATCATCATGCAGCCTGGGTTCACAGAAGAATGTTTCATAGAATAGCACTTGATAGTTTGTAACAACATGATTGCCATTCTCCACAACATTGAGAACACTGTTCAACAAATTTTTATTTTTTGCCAGTTTTGGAAACAAAAGGATCCATTTCTTAATGAATTTCACATTCTGAGTTCAAATATAACAATGAAATTTGTCAATTGGCTCTAGTTTTTCTGTAAACGGAAAGTTTTCTACTATAGGCGTAATGACTACATAATGCACAATAATTATATAGATAGATGTCTTTCCACAAATATAAAGCAAGTGATATTGACTACATAACAAAGCCTAAATGGCATAATATATTGCATAGGATTACCAAGAAAAATTATAGCCATAAGCTAAGTTGAATCATTTTAATACTTAGGATTCTCACTAGTTTTGTCTTCAGTTTGTGTCGGTTTTGCTTCTCTTGGCTTTTCTCTTGTATTCGAGGAAAGGGCTATCTCTTACAACTACACGCTTCAGGTTCTTCCTCACTTGACTCAACCACGAAGGATTCTGGTGCTTTAGGAATTGGTAGCCCCTCTCCATGAGGAACTGGACGTATTGCCGATGGAATATTTGGATAGTGCACAGATAACTTTTTCTTCTTATTTAGCCCTTTTACAATTGGAGGCACCATACAAAAGTAACAATTACTAACATGATCTGTTGGCTCTCTCCAAATCATTGGCACAGCAAAAGGCATAGATGCCTTTTTTCCATTCAACCATTGCTCCAGTGCCGTCCCACAAGAATTGCAGCATATATGTGGTGCCCAGCTCTTGTCCTGGTCTCCTATCTTGCAGCCAAAATACAAGTTGTAGGCTTTCTTAATCATTCCTGTTATCCTCCTTTTTTGTGAGATAAAAGTTATTTCACCGCAGATATAGCAGAAATTATCTGCTTTATTCACACAAGTTCGAGGCATTAGCCTATATAAGCATAAAACGAAATGTAAAGACGCTGTCGAACTACAAACAGCTACAGATACTGCAGCTTTTATGCAGTGAAGTGATGCAATTAAAGGTTAATATTGCATCATCTCAGTATACATGCAATTTTCTATTGGTCACCACCAGTATCAATTGCGCAATATGCAGCTGAAGTTGCATCATAATTTTGAATGGCTTACGTCATTAGATGGGTGAATATATCATGGAAACTAGAGCCAATCAACATTTTTTAGGGTCATTTTCGTTTTCAGCACCCCAAAATTATGTAAGATTAGCTAATTTTATGCCCAAAACTTTTTACCTGTTGAACAGTGGAACCTAACGTTGCTGAAGATGGATGGACAGCTACAGGTTAAAGCCTATGCCCAGGTATCAACAAAACACTCTTTCATCACTTCCCCCGTCATCCTATAACCCATTAAGACTTTTTTTAACCCACACTGGAGTCATATCCAAATGTAGGTGATTGGTAATTCAGCACTGGAGATGTGTCTGTAACAGCCAGTTCACTTTTGCTGATATCATCCTCTTCTGGATCCTGAAAGGTCCACATCACTGGACAGCCAATGGGAAGTGTCCATTTCTTACAGGTAGTGACGTGAACATTGGAAAAAGGAACACGCATCCTTTACACAAAAGAAGAGATCAAAATACAATGTAACGACAGATTAAGGTCAGTATAAGGTAAGGTTCTTTAATTTTTCATGGTAGGGATTAGTTATCGGGGGATGCATGACTGTGGAAGCAGCACAAAGATTAGCTTTAATCATTGTGAGCTTGCAAGATTTTTTTTGTTTGTTTTTGTAGTTTTATTTGAATAGCTATGCAACGAAAAAACAATTTTATCTGGACTTCAAATAGCCAAAAACTTGTTAAAAGGTGCAATAATAGAAAAAAAAAACTGGCCCGAATTTTATAAGTCTTGTGTGAGTATGCTGGTGTATTTATTACTGAATATGTCAACAGAAAAATTGTTTCCTCAAGTCACAGCATTTATACATTAGAGTTGATTTACTAAAGGCACATAGGCTGTTCAGCTAGTTGGTGTTGAACCTAAAAATGTGTTTGCATTTCATACAGTACTGTTTGAAATAGAAATTTCAGTTCTAAATATTGGTATATACATTCATTTTTTTCCTACTCTAGAACTGGGCAGCTTTTTTGAACATGCCAGCTTGGTGCATGCATACCTCATTCCTTAGTAAGCGATCATTGTGTCGTGTGTGTATATATATATATATATATATATTTATATTTTTATATATATATATATATATATATATTATATATTATATATATATTTTTTATTTTTTTTAAAGTAAAGTATTGACATGGGCACTACTTGGTGCATCTTATAAGAACAGAGGGCACAAAAGTAGTATTTTTGGATGTTTAAGTTAGTAGTTTTGCTTAGCCTAGTTTGCTAGGTACATTTAGGGTTCTCAATCATTGTGCAAATGTGCTTTGCAAATAATGCACATTTGGATTCATCATTAATTTTATGTGATTTCTATGGGATTGCCTTGCCTATCCAATTGCTTCTAGTTGATGATTTTTCCTAGTTAAACTTTAAGACCTGAAATCACTCTGGGTTTATCCAAAATCATTTATCTTATTTTAAATACTTGCTGTCTGCTATTTTAAAATGTTTAGCTATTTAAATGAAGTCTCTCCTTAAATTTACAGTTCTTGTCATTCTTACTTTCATATATCTTAGGCACTGCTTTGCCTTTACCACAGATTTATTTCACAGATTTATAGGTAGGTGATTTATTGGCAAGTTTAAATATTACATTTTAATTTTATAATGTGCAGCTGGAACCTGGACAGACCAGCAAAAAGAGGCTAGAGTATACATTTTTTTCTGAACTTGATACTATACCTTAAAAGGATAATTGGTTTTGGGGTCATTGTCCCTTATTAATCATTACAAACAACAAATAACATGACCTCATTCTTCCTGTTTATATTTATTTTTATGTTATATAATTAATATTATTATATAAATATAAATATTATTTGTAGAAAGATTATAAGCACTGTTATTTTGTTTACTGTCCCTGGTCAGAAGTATTCTATGATGTCACACATCTAGACTAAAAATACTCTATTTTTTATTTTATTCAATAAAAGTTTATTAACATATTCTATACTTAAAAAAACACAAAAAGAAGAAAAAACATCACACTCAGCCTTTGAAGAAGCAACCTACCATGTACTTGTTTGATAAATAGATTGACACATGATATAAAACACATTCTGTTTCCATACTATAACAATATCAGTTTAATGACAATGGTTTAATGCCTATACAAACATCACATAGACAAGGAGAGAGTGAATGTGTCTCTGTTCCATCAGAGTAGGTGTTACCACGGGAATGACTGGAACAACATTAAAACTATCACCAACTGAGCATATCAGTATGGTCAAGCTAATGTAAAATAAATCCGAGACTGTTTTCAACAACACCTAGAAGTTTTTTTTTTGTGTGAAATCTTCCATAAGAATTCATCAACTCACAGAGCTCTGCTAAGGACAGTTTGGTAGTTTCCAGTATTTGGGACTAGTCTATCAACCACATTTAATAGATAGAACATCAATGATGTTTTTTGTACTTAGGAGCTGGCATGCGTGTATTATGAAACAAGAGCACCCGGAGATCTTGTTGGAGGGTTACACTAGTAATTTGTGATATAGGAGTAATGATCTATTCCCAGTGAGGTTGTATTAGTGTGCATGTCCACCAAATGTGAGATAAGGTTCCTGGAACTAATCCACACCCTCAGCAGAGGGGTGAAACCTAAAGGTTTCATCTACTCAGACTCAGTCTCTATTCCATCTATCAGTTAGTAATTAAAAAATTACCTCCAATTATATTGGGGTGTAGGGCCCAAGTGTTTACTCCGGGTGAAAACTTAGGATTAGCCTGATGGACACAACAGGGAGTTCCTCTCCCAATTTTGCTTGGACCCCACATTGTCCCAGATTTTTGTAAGTTTTTTTATGGTCATAGGATGGCTATAGATTTGGAAAGTAATAGATAGATGAGGGAAAGTAATTCATTTTGCTCTCACTTTGGCTGCTGGGTGATTATACAAAGTCATGATCCCTGACAGCATGTTAGGTCCAAGGCCCATATGTTGGAAGGTCATAAGAAGGAGCAACTAGTCTACGCAAGGATTTTTTTTGCATCAATAGAAGGGAGAAGCAGAGGTATTTTATTTTATGCAAATTAGCATGTTTGATTAAAATAGCTCAGAGGGAGTTGTGTCTAGCTACTCCAACCTGGAAGAAACCTACTTGGTTCAGGTGGATCCAGTAGGGTGATAACCTGGTGTAAGACCAGGAACTTTGAATACATATTTATAGCCACATTAATTGGGTATTTTTGCCTTAGCTCTTGCAAAGAGACATTTACATCCTTGAAGATAATCATGATGTGGGCAAGCTGCACTTTCAGTTGAGCGGGGCACCAACTCTAATTGCTTTGGTGAGTGTAAGAAAAAGGAAAATACTTTGTTCAAATTGTTTACTGTGTTTGATAAATGCCTGCCTATTGTAACAATTGACAATAGGACTCCCCATTTCTGATGCTGTAGAGAGCTTGGTAATAATGAGCAAAGTTTATTGCTATTTCTGTAGAGGTATAATTTGAGGCATGTAGAATCTTATGCAAAGCTGATGCATTATAAGTCACAAGTGCCTTTTGCTATGTCTACACTAACAGGTGCATTATCTAGGAGTTTAATATTATGAATGGTGGCTGATTGTGCTTCATAGAAGTAGTAATGTTTAATAAAGATAAGCTCCAACATGGAGGAAGAGGCATAGGATGCTAGTGAACTTTTGTATTGGGTTGGATGCCCTCCACACTTCCAGCAATTACAGCTTGGGTTGGGAGTACTTGATTCTTCTATTAAGTTTGAAATTAGTATGAGGTTAATTAGGTAGATTGGCTGGAAAAAAGAGTCAGGTAGGTGATTTAGATTAAAATTGCCTTCCAAAACAGTTAGCCCCTAACAAAAGCAATCTAATTTGCAGAAAGTGGATGTTAAGAAGCTAGATGTATGGGTATTGGGACAGAATTTGCTATGGTTACTGTTGTTTTCCAAATATTACCTTTAATAAAAGGAAGACTACCCTCTGTGTTTCTAAGCTGACCATCTAATTTGAAAAAAAACAGGTCTGTAGAACCCCACTGTTAAACCACATGACTTAAATTTGGAGAGTTACTAAAAAACTAAGTCAAGCAGTTTGTGGAGAACAACCTTAGGCATGCAGTCATGTAAACAATGCCTTTCTTGCAAGCAGATAATTTTCTATTTTATTCTTGAAAGAGATTGTGCAATATAACTTAGAACAGAAACCGAGGCAGAACATTAGGACATACATGAAAAACATTGAACAGACAAGCTCACTCTGTAGTAGAGTGACAAATGCCAGTTTTTTACAGGTTCTCCCACCAGTGGGCAGGGAAGGTCCATTTAGGAGAGTTGCAGGCGAATCATAATTGGATCAGTGCATCTACTGTCCAGTCTGTAATGAGCACATAATAAAGTATAAACATAGCATCATCACATAAGAAAACAAAACTTGTAACTTTTGAATCAGGGTATAATGCCATCAGATGTCATGCATTTTCTACAGAGCTGTGGTTAATAACCTAACATAACATACTGTATGTCTATAGAATAAGCTGCTCAGTCCCAGTACAAATACACGTCCTTAAAGGGAACTTCCGGATATAATGCCACCTTGACGATATTCACCTATCCTGAGATTGGTTTTTCTGCACTACCTTAAAGAGGGATTCTGGGCAGACCTCCAATGATTAATACATTGCGCAATATCTTTGCGCAGCTGGTGAGTGCGCATTTTATCTATATGTTGCCACTCAGAGAACCATTTTGTCGATTGATACACTACCGGGAATAATTGTGTCACCTTGGGCTTCCATTACATGTATGCTTTTATTACGGACTCTTAATATTTTAAGATTATTATTTATTGATCATTGTATTGACCGATATTAGTATACTATTCATTATATGATTTGTTAGCGCTGCACTATTTTATATATGTTGCGCTGAAGATTTTATGGTTTCCTTTTCTTGTCCTAAAAGCGCTCGCTGATCTTCCATTTACCCAGTACAAATGTAGAAACATTGGCCGGCACCTTGTGCCAACAACTATAAGAAAAAAGGGGTTGATCTATGTGCAATGGGGGATGGGTAATAGGAAAACCAGAATGAGCAGAATAAGGTTTGTATAGCCACCATTTTTGAAGGGATTATACTCCCTTAAGGTGAAGGTGCTTCAAGATCTGGGTCAGTTCTGCTGTTGATTACCATAATCTTTCAGTTCATCAGGAAAATGGAGAATAGCTGATTTTTCATATTCTTTGGTGATGACGGAGAGGAGATATTTGCAGCAGTAGGTGGCCCTGTGGGTGAAAAGCAGAAAGGTTTAAAACTGTTCTCTCTAACATCTATCTTGCTATAGACACACAGTTATTATCTGTTATACCCAGAGGCGGACTGACCATTTGGAAACTCGGGCACTGCCCGAGGGCCCGGGGTCAGTAGGGGGCCCCATCAGATGCCCCTGGTACCTTTTTCATAGGCTTTTTTGAGTTTGGGCAAGGACACAGGGGCCCCATGATCCCCTATTGCCCGGGGGCCCCATGAGTTGTCAGTCCGCCCCTGGTTATACCACTTGACCCTCACTATTAGATTGTCAGCTCTCTAGAGCAAGGCCCTCCTACCTTCTTGCCCAAATTATATTGTAACTGTACTGTCTTCCTTTATATTGTCAAACTGTATAATAATATTAACATTAACAATACAACTGGGTAAATAGTGATCAAGGTTTTGTCAAAACAAATTTAACGTCTTTGTTCTTGTGCAGAATAAACTCATTAGTGGAGTAGTGATGGGGAAGCAAATGACATCTTAAGGCTTTTCAAAGGATAAGCCTTAAGGTTAGTGTGCTTTATGTACTCTGTAAAAACTGAGTTTAAAGGAAAAATTCACCTTTGAAGCATTTTACATTTTGTTCCAGCACCTGCCTCCTCTCCCTGACCCCCCCCTCCTCCCTTGTGACAGTGGGTGGAGGATCTTTTCTCTGCACCCTCTGTCAGCATTTAAAAACAGCACAGCCACATCATTCATTCACAGAACTCTTCAGGGCTGAATGCCTGCAGGAGCCTGGCAGGTGCAATGTCTTACAGGCTGCAGTGTAAACTAATACTAAAGACACATTTTTTCACCTGCTCAAAAATATGCATTTATTATTTCTTGTAAAAGGTGACCTTGTCACCAGTCCATGTATCCTTAGGTTGTTATGGTGATTTCTGCTTTCCTGTTCTCCCATCCCATACAAGAAAGATTGGATAAGATTATTGTGATTGTAAGATCTTTTCTGAAGCTAGCACCCGTGAATGGGAAGTCTGAGTGGTATCTATATCCTCTATTCTGGATATAATGTGCTTTAGCTCTTTTTTTAGAGAGGAGATCTCTGTTTTAAGTGTCAAGGGTTAGGGGTTATTCCAGACCCTCTAACAGGTTGGTTAAGGTTTTTCAAGGGAAAAAGCTGATTATGCTTATCAGCATCCTTCTTTTCATATCCTCCTTTTCATATTCCAGTATTGAGAAGTATGAACTGTTCTTCATTTCTACAGGACGTCTGGGTGTGTGCTAGTGCTCTGGAGAGCTGTACTTTTGTTCCTTCCTCCCCTCTGCACCCTGGGGTGATTGGATGAGTGCATCTGGACAAAATATGAAATCTTGCTGCCATGCACGTTTCAGCAGTTTAAAACCACTGCACAGAACTGGAAGGGATAGAAGGCAGGACATTTCCCTGTGAGCTCTTCTTAGCTCCTTTACTACTAACTACCGCTGTGGGGATCAACATGGTCCACGCAGTTTGTTGATGAGGATGAATGGGGGTTCTGTTGTTTGGTGTGCCAGCCAAGTAAGCCGGAGCTCTATTATTTAGAGGCTGAGCTCCATAGCTCCAAGAACACTATCAGGGGAATTAAAATTGGCTCTTACACCACTTTTCCGGAGGCAGTTCCTTTAAGAACTACCAGTGTCATGCTTGCCAGCATTGGTAACAATACTGAGATGTGTGGCAACTTCATTGCTATGGTAGCGACAAATTCTTAAAGAATTTCCACCAGTTTTCTGATTAGGAAAGGGGTAATAATTAAGACCAACTTTGAACTGGTGTACAGACGTACACCAGCATTCTGAGCAGGCCTTGTCTATTGTGGTGTGTATGTATGTAACATCTTCCTGTACTCATGTACAGGGCTACATCATCTGCCTCATTTAGCTTAGATCCAGAAGATTCCCCAGCTGAAAGCTAAATGTAAACAAAAGGATAGCTGATGTCATTACCCATGGGCAATGCCTATATTTGGGAAATTACTTGTCACTGGACGGCTAGAGCCTCTCAGTAAAGTGAGAGACTTGTTCCCCATCAGGTCCATTCCACATATGGGTGACAGTGCACAGCAGTGGGTGGATTAGAAAGCTGCTATTGGACTAAATAGCTGCTATGGATCTGCTCACTACCATGCTTTGTAACTCAATGGTAGAGCCAGCTAAATAGGAAACTAGTCTTTCAGTTCTCCATCAGACTCCATCCATCCCTAATATAAATATCCTTGGCCATATGCCTGTGTGACTGGTGCAGTGACCGGGGAGGAAGGGAGGGCGTGCACTGGGGAAGAAGTGTACAGTGTGGACACTCCTTCCTCCATTCAAACACGGACAAATTCATGTACCTGTGGTGCAAGCACTGATACTATTGACACTTGCAAATTAAATCTTGGTAAAAAATGATGAACCTGTGTTCACTTTGAACACCCAGTTATATGATATATATATATATATATACATTTTTTTATTTCCTCACACATAATTGGGTATTCAAAATTACTACAGATTTATCTTATTTACAAAATAATCTGAAAAGTGAATACTCACTTTGCTATGTAAAAAGTAATTATTCCTTATTCAGTAAATCAATTCTATTAAATCCAAAGATACTCAAAAGGTGGTTTTTAATTGAAGCTGAATTTCCACTATGCTTCGGGTTTTTAATTAAGGGTTAACCTGTAGATGTTTAGTATGCAATAGATAAGGCCCTACTTGTGCTACTCAAGGATATTAATCAGACGTTTCTTTCTTTCATAGGCTTGTTTGATATTGACTTCAGCTACAGTAGTGTGAACAGCAAGTTTTTACAGAACATTTGCAGATATTTCAGTCAGCTTTGTTGATGCTTTTACAGCACTCTTCAGCTTCAGTGTGTAAATGATGAACACAGATCTTAACAGGAGTGCTGATTTTCACTTTAAACAAGCTGCTAGCAGGCTTCAGCATTGTTGGAAGCCTTTTGAAACCTGTTAGCATCTTTTTTAAAGTGACAATCAGCACTCCTATTAAGATATATGTATAACATTTCCAATCAGGAGCTGAAGGGTACTTTAAAGGCTTAAAGAAAGCTGCTTGAGGCATGCTGAAAGCTCTTCAAAAATATGTTGAAAGTTTTCTTAAAACTTGCTGTTCACATTACTCTTGTACAAGCTGAAGCTCATGTGAAACAGGCCATAGAATTTAAGAAAAGACATATAATTTTATTCAACTAATATGGGTTTCTGGTTTTAGTTTTAGTCAAGCAGTTATAACTTTTTCCTGGGGCTAAATGACATGAATATCCATGAATAATGGTCACACTGCAAATTTTAAACTTTGGACTGCTCCCTTCCCTCTCCTTTTTTGTCCATACATCACCACCTTAGATGAGTCCTTTTTGTAAATATCAGATATATTTCTTTTTACTAGAGTAAGGTACATTGGAATCTGAATCTAAAACAATGGTATTATTGGTGGCTGAGTTTGAGAGCAACTGAATTTTGTGATAAGACATGTAAAAAATAAATATTAGAGGAAAGCCATACTTTCAAATCCCTTATGAGGCTTGGCACTCCATTGACTCCCAAATAGATTTTATTTTCTTCAGTTTCTAAAGGATTAGTTTTTTTCATGCAGGTGCCAAAACCTTAAAATAAAGTCCCATTTGCCTTGCTTATTGTGATGAAAGTAGCCGATAAAGTTAGTGTAGTATCCACATGAGAATATATTCCTCTTCACTTCAGTTTAATGTTTGTTACTTTTTTTGTTAGATTTAGAAAAAATTAGCATAGCTATTACAGCTTGTGTGTACATCATTAGAAACCCAGCTTCCAGTTAATAAATGTTTGAAACTATATAATTAAATATCCTTTATCCATTTTAATAGAATACAAGGTAAACTGAACATACTTTATGCACCTAGCATGAGGTATGAAACATTTAAAACAAAATCTGCTCAAGATCTTTTGTTTGACAGAATTGTCTGAATTCTGTAACTAGTCATGTGACTATATCTTGCAAAACAAAGAGATTTGGTGCCTAACAAGAACCCTGCATCGCTTGTTATTTATGCTACAGTCCTATGATACAATAGCCCTAATTTTTTTATCTATATTTTTCTGAATTTATTATTATACTTTTCAAAAATATCTGATAATATATGTACTGTATACATTTCCCTCTGTTCATAATATTATGCACTAGATTATAGAGAGAGATTTGAATGTGAAGTGTCTTACATTTACAAGTAACACATTAACTTCAGCTGCTTGTGGAGTAGAAATAAAGATAACAAAAGCAGTAGAATGTAACAGTTATCTGAAATCAATATTTGTCAGCCAGTGACTAATATATCTCATTTAGGCTGCTAAGCTGCCCTTAAAGCACCTCTTTGAACCACAATCAGTTATCAGCTTGGTAAGGTAACCATATGCCATGATCAAGGTTTAACTTTTTCATGTCCATGAGCAATTGAAACCTTTGTGACCTTTGTGATTTTGCAGTTCTGGTAAGCGCGGGTTTGCAAAACAATAACTTCCCAACCTATTTGCGGAATTTTCACAGTCTTTTTTTTCAGGACAAATCTGACTTCTATTTGTTAAATTGTTTAACAAAAATAATGCTTGTATTTTTATATATGTCTTTCTCACCTCTGGGAGCCTGATGGTGCTAGTTTTTGCCATCAAGAACATTGTGCTTAACATAGCTGCCCAGTGTTTTACAAAATAGAAACACATGCCTTACCCAAAAGTATCCTGAGCATGTTTGCGATCTCCCCACTCAATGATATTAAGGTAAGGAGACTGTGATGGCCACTGCAGAACCTTCACCTTTTTCTGATGTTACCACTGGAGGGTCAACTTGGCCTTGTGCTTAGGGTCATTGTCATGCTGGAAAGTCCAAGAGCGTCCCATGCTCAGCTTTCATGCAGAAGAATGAAAATTGTCTGCTAGTATTTTCTGATGCATTCATCTTGTCATCAATTTTCACAAGATTCCACATGCCTTTAGAGCTCACACGCCCACAAAACATCAGTGAGCCATCACCATGCTTCACAGTGGAGATGGTATTCTTTTCACTCCAAACATAGTGCTTATGGTTGTGACCTTAAAGCTCTATTTTGGTCTTGTGACTCCAAGTTACAGCGTGCCAGAAGCTATGAGGCGTGTCAAGGTGTTGGCAAACATATTGTACTTTTTTGTGGCATCGGAGCAGTAAAGACTTCATTCTGTCAACTCAATCATGCAACTCATTTTTGCTCAAGTACCATCATATTGTGCTTTTTGAAACACTGTCTTTTTTCCAGAGCAGCCTGTCTTTCTCTTGAGGTTACCTGTGTGTTTTTCTTTGTATTCCGAGCAATTCTTCTGGAAGCTGACACTCCACTCTTTCTTGGTCTACCTGATGTTGGTTTGATATCAAAAGTTCTTGAGAAATTTTCACTTCTTAATAAGTGATTGAACAGTAATGACTGGCATATTCATGGCTTTGGTTAGCTTTTTATATCCTTTTCCATCTTTATAAAGTTCCATTACCTTGTTACACAGGTTTTTTCACAGTTCTTTTCAGATCCCCATTGCTCAGTATCTAGCCTTCTCAGTGCATCCACATGAGAGCTAACAAACTCATTGACTATTTACACAGACACTAATTGCAATTTAAAAAGGCACAGAAGTGGGCAAATAACATTTATTTTGTCATTTTAACCTGTGTGTGTCACCTTGTGTGTCTGTACCAAGACCAAACATTTCAGGGTATTGGATTATTTCTGTTATCATTATGATTTATAAAGGAGCCAGACAACTGTATGATAATAAATGGCTTCATATAATAACTATCCTTAAATAAAATACTTTTTTTGGCATGATCAGTCATAGTTAAGTCATAGTCAATTTTAATGCCAGACTTTCATGATTTTGGCCAGGATATGAAAACTTTTGAGCACAGCTGTATAATATATTTATGGAAATTTAATAAATCCATATCAGCACTTCTCGGGTACTATGGTCCTTTTTAAATAGACAAAATGCGCCAGATTCAAAAATCCCTAAAACTAATTTTGGTAACTTTACCAAAATGTGGTAGTTCCTAAGAGTGCCACTTTGTAAAAATGAACCAAATAAAAAAAATAATAATGTTATAGATAGTGAAACTGGAGGTAATTTTAAATTGGTGTATAGAGAAAGGCAGAGTGCTTGCCCTTGTACAAAAGTGTAGGGGTGCTGTCACCTCCACAGCTGATAGCCCCCTCACAGCTAGTGATGCTAGTGTGCATGTAGCCTGATGGGAAAGCTGAGACACTAGGTCCCCATCAAGTCTACTCTTTCCTTAATCACTTAGCTTCTAACACCGGTTCCCCTGCTATGGACTGGAGCAATTTTTACATTTCTGCTATAGACCTTTTTATTTGGTGATAACTGTCATTAGGTAAAGTGATTCTAAAGGTTGAATTTGAAAAAAAAAGTTATACTGGTTCTCTTCTTTTTGCCCCCCCCCACCAGTAGTCCTTGTTTCTCCCCTGCCAAGTTCCCCCAATAGCAAGCCTCTTGTTATGGGGCACTCAAGCAGGCTCCCTCCTATATTGTCCTCCTGTGAATGGACATTTCCCATTCACACACAGAGCACGGCTTGGCCTCGTCCCCCACTTTCCTTATTGGCTCACTTGGCTAATGCTGCTATGTGAGCCAATGTGAAAAGAGAGAACCTGGAGAGCTGCGGCTATCATGCACATCACTGGATGGAGAAGGGGATTGAGTAAGTATAAGAGGGTTCTGCGGGGGGAGCTACACCCAGAAGTTTTTTTACCTTTGTACATAGAAGGCATGAAGGTAAAAAACCTTCTGCTTTTAGAACAACAAGATAACAAGGTAACACCTATATATATATTGTTTTTTCAGACAAACAAGGCTTTTTTTCGTAGTTATTATCTTACAACAACTTTTTTTTTTTTGTAATTAAATGTAGCAAAACTAAATAAAACACACTTAATTGTTTTTTCCTGAGTTAGTTGAAAAATAAATAGTGCCTTCAGATAAAGTACACATTTTATTCTGCAATTTGCTTAAAAAGACACTAAAATTATGATTATGGTACAAAGCATTACAAAGTTATTTACAAATAAAGGTTTTTTTTTCAGTTGTGTGCTTTTTTTATTGTGAAAAGTGTAAATATATGTTAGATGTGAAGAAATGCTAATGAACAAAAAAAAAGTAATAAAAAGTATTAATGGTTAGTAAAATAGAAACAAACAAAAAAAAGTCAGCAAGAAGTTATTGATTGAACAGATAAGGTGA
Organism: Staurois parvus; assembly: GCF_062004578.1. Lineage (NCBI taxonomy): Eukaryota > Metazoa > Chordata > Amphibia > Anura > Ranidae > Staurois > Staurois parvus. The sequence continues at coordinate 4,546,109 of NW_028318376.1, read as the reverse complement.
AGGGGTTAATTAGGGCTGATTGGAATAAACTAAGGCGTTAAACACAGAAATATTTTATTTAAAAATGTGTTTACTTTTCAGGTTGCTTTAACTGACATCATCTACAGATTGATGTTCATCCCTTTGATCTGCAGAAGAATGAACAGAATGATGCAAAAGTAACTATATGTTACATTACATCTTTCTGTAGATCCGGATGGATTTGAAAAATTTTGCAGTTTTTTCGAAAGATTGCTATATATTAATTTTCGGTTTTGATATTTTGGGTGGATTCGATATTCATATATCAAAACTATTTTATTGAAAGATTTGATATTTTCGGATGCAATTAGAGATGAGCGAATTTCTCAAAAATTCGATTCGGCTGATTCGGCGAATTCCAGTGTGAAATTCGATTCGATGCGAATTTCTTCGCTACGAAGATGACATATAAAAAGGGTTTCTAGGCTTCAGAGAGCCTTTAAATTAGTGCAGAACACTGTACCTTTAATTTAAATGCCCTTGGAGATGAGGAAATGAGGAAAGAGAAGGAGAAGGAGAAGGATGAGAAGAAGGAGAAGGAGAAGGATGAGAAGAAGGAGAAGGAGAAGGATGAGAAGAAGGAGAAGGAGAAGGATGAGAAGAAGGAGAAGGAGAAGGATGAGAAGAAGGAGAAGGAGAAGGATGAGGAGAAGGATGAGGAGAAGGAGAAGGATGAGAAGAAGGAGAAGGATGAGAAGAAGGAGAAGGAGAAGGAGAAGCAGAAGGAGAAGGATGAGAAGAAGGAAAAGGAGAAGGATGAGAAGATGGAGAAGGAGAAGGATGAGAAGAAGGAGAAGGAGAAGGATGAGAAGAAGGAGAAGGAGAAGGATGAGAAGATGGAGAAGGAGAAGGATGAGAAGAAGGAGAAGGAGAAGGATGAGAAGAAGGAGAAGGAGAAGGATGAGAAGAAGGAGAAGGAGAAGGATGAGAAGAAGGAGAAGGAGAAGGATGAGAAGAAGGAGAAGGATGAGAAGAAGGAGAAGGAGAAGGATGAGAAGAAGGAGAAGGATGAGAAGAAGGAGAAGGATGAGAAGAAGGAGAAGGATGAGAAGAAGGATGAGAAGAAGGATGAGAAGAAGGATGAGAAGAAGGAGAAGGATGAGAAGAAGGACAGTTCTGTGACAGTTTCTGTCTATTTCTGACAGTTCTGGGACATTCACTCCATACAGCTGTTTCAACCGCTGTATGGAGGGAATGTCATGGAACTGTCAGAAATAGTCTATTTCTGACAGTTCTGGGACATTCACTCCATACAGCTGTTTCAACCGCTGTATGGAGGGAATGTCATGGAACTGTCAGAAATAGACTATTAATGACAGTTCTGGGACTCTGACAGTTCCATGACATTCCCTTCATACAGCGGTTGAAACAGCTGTATGGAGTGAATGTCCCAGAACTGTCATTAATAGTCTATTTCTGACAGTTCCATGACATTCCCTCCATACAGCGGTTGAAACAGCTGTATGGAGTGATTGTCCCAGAACTGTCAGAAATAGTCTATTTCTGACAGTTCTGGGACATTCACTCCATACAGCTGTTTCAACCGCTGTATGGAGGGAATGTCATGGAACTGTCAGAGTCCCAGAACTGTCATTAATAGTCTATTTCTGACAGTTCCATGACATTCCCTCCATACAGCGGTTGAAACAGCTGTATGGAGTGAATGTCCCAGAACTGTCAGAAATAGACTATTTATGACAGTTCTGGGACATTCACTCCATACAGCGGTTGAAACATTGTATCTATTTTTTTCCATAAATGACATTCTGCAGATACACTTAGAGGAGCGCTGCAGATACACTTTTTGCCGGCTTGGAATTATTCTTATTTTCATCCTACTTCTTCTTTTTCTTCTTATGAGGATGAGGATGAGGATGAAGAAGAAGAAGTAGGATGAAAATAAGATTAATTCCAAGCCGGCAAAAAGTGTATCTGCAGCGCTCCTCTAAGTGTATTTGCAGAATGTCATTTATGGAAAAAAATAGATACAATGTTTCAACCGCTGTATGGAGTGAATGTCCCAGAACTGCCATAAATAGTCTATTTCTGACAGTTCTGGGACATTCACTCCATACAGCTGTTTCAACCGCTGTATGGAGGGAATGTCATAGAACTGTCAGAAATAGACTATTAATGACAGTTCTGGGACTGTCCTTCCATACAGCGGTTGAAACATTGTATCTATTTGTTTCCATAAATGGATCCATTTATGGAAACAAATAGATACAATGTTTCAACCGCTGTATGGAAGGACAGTCCCAGAACTGTCATTAATAGTCTATTTCTGACAGTTCTATGACATTCCCTCCATACAGCGGTTGAAACAGCTGTATGGAGTGAATGTCCCAGAACTGTCAGAAATAGACTATTTATGACAGTTCTGGGACTGTCCTTCCATACAGCGGTTGAAACATTGTATGTATTTGTTTCCATAAATGGATCCATTTATGGAAACAAATACATACAATGTTTCAACCGCTGTATGGAAGGACAGTCCCAGAACTGTCATTAATAGTCTATTTCTGACAGTTCCATGACATTCCCTCCATACAGCGGTTGAAACAGCTGTATGGAGTGATTGTCCCAGAACTGTCAGAAATAGTCTATTTCTGACAGTTCTGGGACATTCACTCCATACAGCTGTTTCAACCGCTGTATGGAGGGAATGTCATGGAACTGTCAGAAATAGACTATTAATGACAGTTCTGGGACTGTCCTTCCATACAGCGGTTGAAACATTGTATGTATTTGTTTCCATAAATGGATCCATTTATGGAAACAAATACATACAATGTTTCAACCGCTGTATGGAAGGACAGTCCCAGAACTGTCATTAATAGTCTATTTCTGACAGTTCTATGACATTCCCTCCATACAGCGGTTGAAACAGCTGTATGGAGTGAATGTCCCAGAACTGTCAGAAATAGACTTTTTATGACAGTTCTGGGACTGTCCTTCCATACAGCGGTTGAAACATTGTATCTATTTTTTTCCATAAATGACATTCTGCAAATACACTTAGAGGAGCGCTGCAGATACACTTTTTGCCGGCTTGGAATTAATCTTATTTTCATCCTACTTCTTCTTCTTCATCCTCATCCTCATAAGAAGAAAAAGAAGAAGTAGGATGAAAATAAGAATAATTCCAAGCCGGCAAAAAGTGTATCTGCAGCGCTCCTCTAAGTGTATCTGCAGAATGTCATTTATGGAAAAAAATAGATACAATGTTTCAACCGCTGTATGGAGTGAATGTCCCAGAACTGTCATAAATAGTCTATTTCTGACAGTTCTGGGACATTCACTCCATACAGCTGTTTCAACCGCTGTATGGAGGGAATGTCATAGAACTGTCAGAAATAGACTATTAATGACAGTTCTGGGACTGTCCTTCCATACAGCGGTTGAAACATTGTATGTATTTGTTTCCATAAATGGATCCATTTATGGAAACAAATACATACAATGTTTCAACCGCTGTATGGAAGGACAGTCCCAGAACTGTCAGAAATAGTCTATTTCTGACAGTTCTGGGACATTCACTCCATACAGCTGTTTCAACCGCTGTATGGAGGGAATGTCATAGAACTGTCAGAAATAGACTATTAATGACAGTTCTGGGACTGTCCTTCCATACAGCGGTTGAAACATTGTATCTATTTGTTTCCATAAATGGATCCATTTATGGAAACAAATAGATACAATGTTTCAACCGCTGTATGGAAGGACAGTCCCAGAACTGTCATTAATAGTCTATTTCTGACAGTTCTATGACATTCCCTCCATACAGCGGTTGAAACAGCTGTATGGAGTGAATGTCATAGAACTGTCAGAAATAGACTATTTATGACAGTTCTGGGACTGTCCTTCCATACAGCGGTTGAAACATTGTATGTATTTGTTTCCATAAATGGATCCATTTATGGAAACAAATACATACAATGTTTCAACCGCTGTATGGAAGGACAGTCCCAGAACTGTCATTAATAGTCTATTTCTGACAGTTCCATGACATTCCCTCCATACAGCGGTTGAAACAGCTGTATGGAGTGATTGTCCCAGAACTGTCAGAAATAGTCTATTTCTGACAGTTCTGGGACATTCACTCCATACAGCTGTTTCAACCGCTGTATGGAGGGAATGTCATGGAACTGTCAGAAATAGACTATTAATGACAGTTCTGGGACTGTCCTTCTATACAGCGGTTGAAACATTGTATGTATTTGTTTCCATAAATGGATCCATTTATGGAAACAAATACATACAATGTTTCAACCGCTGTATGGAAGGACAGTCCCAGAACTGTCATTAATAGTCTATTTCTGACAGTTCTATGACATTCCCTCCATACAGCGGTTGAAACAGCTGTATGGAGTGAATGTCCCAGAACTGTCAGAAATAGACTATTTATGACAGTTCTGGGACTGTCCTTCCATACAGCGGTTGAAACATTGTATCTATTTTTTTCCATAAATGACATTCTGCAAATACACTTAGAGGAGCGCTGCAGATACACTTTTTGCCGGCTTGGAATTAATCTTATTTTCATCCTACTTCTTCTTCTTCATCCTCATCCTCATAAGAAGAAAAAGAAGAAGTAGGATGAAAATAAGAATAATTCCAAGCCGGCAAAAAGTGTATCTGCAGCGCTCCTCTAAGTGTATCTGCAGAATGTCATTTATGGAAAAAAATAGATACAATGTTTCAACCACTGTATGGAGTGAATGTCCCAGAACTGTCATAAATAGTCTATTTCTGACAGTTCTGGGACATTCACTCCATACAGCTGTTTCAACCGCTGTATGGAGGGAATGTCATAGAACTGTCAGAAATAGAATGTTTCAACCGCTGTATGGAAGGACAGTCCCAGAACTGTCATTAATAGTCTATTTCTGACAGTTCTATGACATTCCCTCCATACAGCGGTTGATACAGCTGTATGGAGTGAATGTCCCAGAACTGTCAGAAATAGACTATTTCTGACAGTTCTGGGACATTCCCTCCATACAGCGGTTTCCGGCAAAAAGTGTATGTGCAGAGTTCCTCTATTCTGCAGATACACTTAGAGGAGCTCTGCAGATACACTTAGAGGAGCTCTGCACATACACTTTTTGCCGGCTTGGAATTATTCTTATTTTCATCCTACTTCTTCTTCTTCTTCTTCTTCTTCTTCATCCTCATCCTCATCCTCTTCTTCTTCTTCTGAGGATGAGGATGAGGATGAAGAAGAAGAAGAAGAAGAAGAAGTAGGATGAAAATAAGATTAATTCCAAGCCGGCAAAAAGTGTATGTGCAGAGCTCCTCTAAGTGTATCTGCAGAATAGAGGAACTCTGCACATACACTTTTTGCCGGCTTGCAATTATTCTTATTTTCATCCTACTTCTTCTTCTTCTTCTTCTTCTTCATCCTCTTCTTCTTCTTCTGAGGATGAGGATAAAGAAGAAGAAGAAGAAGAAGAAGAAGAAGTAGGATGAAAATAAGATTAATTCCAAACAGGCAAAAAGTGTATGTGCAGAGCTCCTCTAAGTGTATCTGCAGAATAGAGGAACTCTGCACATACACTTTTTGCCGGCTTGGAATTATTCTTATTTTCATCCTACTGCTTCTTCTTCTTCTTCATCCTCATCCTCATCCTCAGAAGAAGAGGATGAGGATGAGGATGAAGAAGAAGAAGAAGAAGAAGAAGTAGGATGAAAAGAAGAATAATTCCAAGCCGGCAAAAAGTGTATGTGCAGAGTTCCTCTATTTCTGACAGTTCTCTCACAGCTTCTTCACATGTACAGCGGTTGAAACATCTGTATCCTAAATGGAAACTAATAGATACAAATTGTATCTATTAGTTTCCATTTAGGATACAGATGTTTCAACCGCTGTACATGTGAAGAAGCTGTGAGAGAACTGTCAGAAATAGAGGAACTCTGCACATACACTTTTTGCCGGCTTGGAATTATTCTTCTTTTCATCCTACTTCTTCTTCTTCTTCTTCATCCTCATCCTCATCCTCTTCTTCTGAGGATGAAGATGAAGAAGAAGAAGAAGTAGGATGAAAAGAAGAATAATTCCAAGCCGGCAAAAAGTGTATGTGCAGAGTTCCTCTATTTCTGACAGTTCTCTCACAGCTTCTTCACATGAACAGTGGTTGAAACATCTGTATCCTAAATGTAAACTAATAGATACAATGTTTCAACCGCTAAACATGTGTTCCTTCTGTCAGAGAACTGTCAGAAATAGCGGAGCTCACTGCAGGGACACTTTTGCCGGCTGATCGGGAAATGTTCGATTCGCGCACCCGAAGTAGGCAAAATTTCGGTTTCGCCGCGAATCGAATATTTCCTGAAATTCGACTCGAATTCCGGTTCGCCTGGTTCGATTCGCTCATCTCTAGATGCAATGTAATAATTATTGCAAAATTTGGATGTCCCAAATTTTTCAAGACCTAAGATTTGCATTAGACTATGAAACTGAACTGACCGACTGTGACAATTACAAATGAATTTGTAGAGTGGCTAAGTGACGGCACAGTGGCTAAATGGTTAGCACTTCTGCCTGACAGTACTAGGGTCGTTGGTTCAAATCCCATCCACGGCTCCACCTGCCTGGAGTTTGCACATTCTCCCTGTGCCTGCATGGGTTTTCTCCGGGTACTCAGGTTTCCTCCCATGCTCCAAAGACATGCTGGTAGGTTCATTGGATCCTGTCTAAATTGGCCCTAGTATGTGTATGTATGAATGTAAGTTAGGGACTTTAGATTGTACACCACCCCTTGAGGGTTAGGGACTGATGTGAATGTACTATATATATATATGTAAATTGATGGCACTAAATAAGTACCTGAAATAAATAATCTAAATCAGAAATTTACTTGACTGAATTATCAACCAATTTTAAAAATTTAATTAATTTTCCCATGGGCACAAACTACTATCGCTACTACTACTATTTTGGATTTGCTGACATTCATCACTATGTCCATTTGGAGACTCGTATACATTTAAATCTCTGAAAATCAATATTTTTGTCTGAAAATCAATTTTCTATAAAAGAAATGCACATGTCTAGCGTGTGTGTAGCACTCTCAAATTATGGAACTATTTAATATTGACAGCAGGCTGTTGGTGGATTCTAAAGGCAATAACAGGCTGCATATTACCCAGTAATCAATCCACTGCTTGCCATCAATCACAAGGGGACCAGATCTGATAGGGAAACTAGTGCCTGTAAATTTCATCAGGTTCTGCCCCCAGAAAAAAAACTCACCATCACTGCACTGTCTGTATGACAGGGAGGAAGCACAATTGCACCATATGGACACTCCAGCCTTAGTATGCCTCCACACACAGTGAGTGCCCCAGATTTATGTGTCTGTCTACAGCAGATACATAAATTTGTCTCCTGCACTGACAACTGTCATGTGGAGGCATGTTGGAATTCTAAAGAGTGGCTTACATACACTTGGATACACTACAATTCCTACAGGAACATTTTTTAAAACATTTTTGATAGCAGAAGAGAGGGTTATAACCCGTCAGATATTTTTTTTTTGCAATCTGCGTCTCATTGGAGAGATTTACCTTCACATTCTGTCCCATAGCTAAAACTGAAAGTTAGAGGAGATCCATGCAAATTAAGGGAATCCTTGCTTGTCCCCAGGGTCACCAGAACTAGTGTCCCCATTGGAAGATTTCCCCTCTATTACTTTTCTGGGGACATCCCAAAATGTGGGATTTTCTTTTACTTTCACTTTCAATGATAATGGTAAACAGGACGAATAGAGAGGTTGAATCTCCTTGGGGAAGGTTGGTGGGGGTGTGGGGGCAGAGACAGCAATAAAAACCTATAGTTTACGACAGAACACACTGACTTAATGAGCATCAACCCTATTCAACGTGTGTATGATACAAGACCATTTTGACATATATCACCTCTACTGACCTGGAGAGTCCATGGCCTTAACTTTGGGGGTCTACGGTTTTGAGGTGGGGGAGGGGTGAGAAGAGAGTCTCCTTCCCCATTCCATGCCCTCTCCTCTTCTCCCCCCTCTTCTCCCCTCCTCCCCTCTACACCCCCCTTTTTTTCCTCCATTTGTCCCTTCTCCCTTACTATTTCTGTAGCCCTGCTAATAGCTCCACCTGGGGCTGCCAGCTGGCATGTCAGACCATTTGTTGCCAATCTACAACAACAAGACTCTGTTGGATCTCTTTCTCCTACAGCGAACCACCCTCTCCCCACTATGGGGGCTCATTTTAGCCCCATCTCTGTGGTTTCAAGACTTCATCTCAGTACATGCTATTTGTAGTTGTTATATGGTTCCTGTTTTTTCAATATGATTAGAAACCTTGGATTAGATGCTAAAATGCTCATTCCTGTCGATGTCTTGGACAACTATTGGGATTTGTCTATGTTCTCATTTTGATGTTTACTGTTGCTTCAACATAGTATTTTGGTTGATTGCCTCTGTTTTACATATGTGATATTCTAGGTTTTAAGACCCTGAGGCCCATGTATATGTATCTTTTCTTTCAAATAAAATAAATGCGGATTAAAAAAAAAACTTATAGATGTTTCAATCCATCTCCGCTCTACTCAAAACGAAAAAAAGTTTTGCCTTTCGTTATACTTTAAGTTTTCAGATTATTGTCTTTGTGAAGGGCTTACAAATATTTGGTATCCTGCCAGAATCTTTCACCCCTGCAGTGCTTCCTGTCTTGGGCTGACAATATCCCATTTTGGTGTTGTCAGTATGTTTGCTATCTTCCACACTGGGACTAGCAGAATGCTGTTGCAATGCAAAATGAACCTGCTATGATGCTGTTAGCCTGTAGCTGACATGCCTTGCCCTGCATTGAGGTATTGACTGTGGCTCTTGTGTAGCTTTACAGGTAATCGCTATCTCACTGGCATTGGTAAGATGTTACAGCCTCAATCACATCCCTCGCTCAGAAATACTAGCAAATCTTAGAGACATTGCAGACATTGAGACTGCTTAAAAAAGGAGTTAGATAAAATATTTAATTTTTACACACTCATTTTTCATGCTACAAGAGTCTCCTCATATATACTTTAAAGCTTCCAACAATAAGCACCTATTTCATTTTTTGTATATTAATTCTAAATCTGGATTTACACTGTTCCGGTGCATGTGGTAATGCACACACATAGGTGTTTCTGTGTCCATATAGTTTCCCCTTTCAAAAAAAACTCATAGATATAAACTAGTCATGTAATTCCTACTTGTAATAACTCTTTGTACAGCAAAACTATGTGTACCCCAGTGGTGTAATATTTATTACAAAAATTTAAATGTCTTGCAATCTACTGTAAGTAAAGCTCATTATATATGTTACAATCTGACTGTACATGATTTAAACAATCAACTTTAGATTTACTGAAACTATTTGCTATGAGCAGCTAATATATAAGGTGTGACAATTTAATCCCTGGAATGCTCATGGTGTAGCAGTATGGTGCTGAGCTACACAGCCACTCTCACTCAGGTATGTTCTGGCATGTTCTACCCTGGGTCACAGACCAGTTGACACAGACTTTATGAAGTAGTAAGCAATAAAACTTGTGTGCATAGCGCTGTTGGGGGAAAATGAATGACAAGAAACTAGAGCAGTAGATTAACATAAAATTTTGTGCAAAAATTGGCAAAAGTGTGAGTGAAACGGCATGTGAATGGCATAGTTGGTTTAACCACTTGCCTATTGGGCACTTATACCCCCTTCCTTACCAGGTCAATTTTCAGCTTTCAGTGCTGTTGCACTTTGAATGACAATAGAGCTTTCTTTTGGTGGTATTTACTTGCCACTGGGTGTTTTATTTTTTGTGCTATAAACAACAAAAGAGCAAAACATTTGGAAAAATAAAAGTTTCTTTGTTTCTATTATTTATTTATTTCAGGTACTTATATAACGCCGTCAATTTACGCAGCACTTTACATATATATTATACATTCACATCAGTCCCTAACCCTCGAAGTGCCCTGATGATCGGTGCCAATCCCTGCTCTGACAAATGCTGGTTCTCTGCAGTACTTTCCTCAAGCTCTGACAGCGTGAGGAAAGTGCAGCCGAGAACCGGCAATTGCATTTCCCGATGATTAGCGTGTCATTGGACACAGCTGATCACGTGGTGAAAGGCCACTGTGATTGTCCTTTTACCACATCACGTGATCAGCTGTGTCCATAGGACGCAGCGATCATGGAGATCGCCGGGTGAGTTCTGGTAGGACATCATATGACAGCCTCCTAGAACTGGATGGCCGCAGTGTAGCCGTCATTCGGCTACCTGCGGTCGGAAACTAGTTAAGGAGGGGTGGGAAGTTGTGGACAGCCAAAAACACAAAAGACGGATGCAAATGTGGACAGAGCGTAAAGCCTCCTACGTTCAGATTGAAGATTGGTGATGGCAAAAGATTTCAACATGAAGAGGGAAACACTGTGGCAGAATCAAAAGGAGGATTTGGGAATGTGAAAGATTTCCACAAAGATGGTGCCTCGAATCTTGACAAAAGATCAGTAAGAATGTCATCTTCAAATTGTATCCACTCTTATGAAGAATGCAGAGCTGTTTGATAATTTTTTACAGGGCATTCCAGGAATTAAATTGTCACATCTCGTATCTTATCAAATTGTATCCTGTTAGGCCCTACCTTTGCATAGTTGTTGATAGATCTGCATATTTTACAGTGAGATTGTAATGTGTAGTGAGTTTAAAATATATCCTTTGTTTACTCTAGGAGGAATCAATATAAAATGTGATTTTTAATTATTTGATATTTTTTTGACAGAACATTTTTATGTCACCCTGATCTATTTTGCGTAATGGACTTTTATTTCATCACAATGATAGACTGAGAATGGGGATCACATTATTCAGAGCAAATTGTCAGTTCCTGATCTTCTCCCCGGAATTTGAGGCTGTCAGTTTCAGCCTAGTTCTAGAGCTGTGCACTTGATAGGGTAGACAGGTAGAGCTTTATGCTCACAATTTAACTTCTATTATTATTGTACAGCAATGCTTCTTTTTAGTGATAAATATCACTATATAATTTGTAGGTATTTATTTAAAATAACAAAAGATAAATACAAAATACAAAGAAGCACAATTATTTTATAATAGGTCCAAAGTAAAGTTGGATCTATTTGATGTATGAAGGGGTTCAAATATTAAACGAACAAGGTGTAATCAGATGTCACATGGTTTAAATGTTTGAGTTAGTTAATAACTACAGGGAAAAACAATTATATTTCACATGTGCTAGCACAATTGAAGAAAACCACAGCATATTCCATTGTGCTTTACAAAACACAAAGTGAATCATTTGCATTAATCCCTGCCCCTAAAGAGATTACAATCTAATATTTCTTTCATAGTCATGTAAACAATCAATCTCCAGTTGGAGCCAAGGCTAATAAACCAACCAGTATAATTTTTGCTTGTTGCAGGAAACCAATTCAAACACAATATCAACAAATAAAGTGATGGAAATATTGTATACAAAATTGATTTAGTTTACATTTCTCACGCTACAAGGCGGCATTGCTAGCCTCTTAAGGAAGGTTCTGTAATAATAGTAATAATAAACAAACTACGTGCAAACTACACATTATTGGACTCACTAGATAGCAAGACACCACAAATAAAGGTATTAAGTGATGTAAATAACAGAACCTTAGCACTGAATAAATGACTTCATTACTGCTTTTTTAACATTGTTCTTTGCATTATTCAATAAGATTTCTGGCACTGCATAGCAATGTTAATATATAAGAACATTTATTAGAAAATAATTACATGTCATGAACAAACAGTACATTAAATAAAAAACTTTGATTTTATCTGCCAGACAGCATAACAATAAACCATTCCTTGCAGTAAAAACAAAATGCTTACTTAATATGATGGCCCTCTGCCCAATTATAATAGCTGTTTTGAAGTTAAAAAACTGTAGGTGAAAAAATGTTAAATATGTTTACCTTTCTCCAAGATTCTGCCTGTGGTGCATTGATGAGAATGACATATTTCTAGTGAGATCTTGGGAAGCGATAAATAGCTCAAATCTCAGTAGCTAATACTCTTGCACTGTGCTTTATCCCTGGTTCACACCGGGGTGACTTCAGGTGCGACAAATGATTTACAAATCGCGCCTGAATTTGCACCTAATGTATATCTATAGAGGGATTTCAAAAATAGTTCATGTACTACTTTTTTCCAATTTCATTGCAACTTGTTTTGACTTCTGTTAAATGAAGTCGCAAGCAGCAGTGAAATCGGTGGTACAAATCACATTTGAAATCACGCTACTTCAAGTTAAGTTGTGAGATTTTAAAGTCACATTCTGTGTAAACCAGAGCTCAGGCTCAGTTCACACTAGCCAACTCCAAAGTTGTGTGATTAGCAGAGCAACTTTGGAGTCTGACTTTGATATGACTTTGAAGTGACTTTGATAAGACTTTTATACTCTCTGGCATTGAAGCCATGCTAAAGTTGGATCAAAGTAGTGCAGGAACCTTTTCTGAAGTCACAGTGACTTCAGTAGGTTCAATTGGAACGGTGCTCATAGAGATATATGGCATTTACATGTCCTATGACTTTTGGGTCTCACAAGTTGGATCCTAACTTTTACAACTTCAGCTGCATTCAAGGCACTTTTAGTCTATGAAATATGTGAGTTCAAACATTGCTGATTTTAGTACTTTGATCATTAAATAATGAAATGTGCAATGTGTGCACATCCCTGTCTTTCGCTTGTTTGCCCTACATGAAATTTACATGTTAGATCCCTAATAGCAGTTAGATAGTGTAAGTAACAGACCTAGAAATATTCTTATTTTAAACGCACTACTTCTTAACCACTTTACAACTGCGCTATAGCCGAAAGACGAATGTTCAGTTCTGGGAGGGCGTTATATGAGATTCTCTCAGAACGCTTCCCCAGAGTTCCTAGTAGCACACACCCGGAACTGTCAGTGATCGCTGTGTCCTATGGAAACAGCTGATCATATGACTATGTAAAAGGCCAATCACAGCAGTCTTCTACCATGTGATCAGCTGTGTTCAATGACAGCAGATCACAAAGTAAATACAGTTACCGGTTATCAACAGCACTTTCCTCACACTGTCACAGTGTGAGGAAAATGCTGCCGATATCCAAGTGTCACAGAGCCGATATGCACTGATAATCAGGGCTCTGATGATCAATGTCCTGATCATCAGTGCCCAGCAGTGCCACCCATCAGTGCACATCAGTGCCACCAACCAGTGTCCAGCAGTGCCACCCATCAGTGCTGCCCAGCAGTGTCACCCATCAGTGCCCAGCAGTGCCGCCAGTCTGTGCTGTCACTCAGTGCCACCAGTCAGTGCCCATCAGTGCCACTTATCCGTGCCCATCAGTGCTGCCTATCAGCACCGCCTATCAGGCTCATCATTGCTGCATATCAGTACAGCAGCATCAGGGCCTCCTCATCAATTCCCACTAGTGCCACCTCATCAGTGCAGACTATCAGTGCCCATCAGTGCTGCCTATCCATGCCACCTCATCAGTGCCCATCAACACACATCATTGAAGGAGAAAAATTACCTGTTTGCAAAATGTTATAATAGAAAAACTTTTTTTGTTTATAGTGCAAAAATTAAAAACCCCAATGGTGATTAAATATGGCTAAAAAAAACTCTATCTGTATGAAAACATTATAAAAAATTCATATGTACAATGTTGCATGACTGTTCAATTGTCATTCAAAGTGCAACAGCATTGAAAGCTGAAAATTAGCCTGGGCACGGAGGAGGTACCATTGCCCGGTAGGCAAGTGGTTAACTTGTGTATGATTGAACTCTGGATCTTATGTGCCATAGCAAAGCACACTTCTTAGTAAGCTTCCCTATATCCAGAGTGTGCATAATTGTGTGCGTGCATCACAGGTGAACAGTAAATATTGTAAGGATACAATGTAAGTATCCCCATACAATTGATATGTTTGGATACACACACAAACATTAATAAATCAGTCCTTTAGTGTAACAGGCATCTAAGTAGTTTTAAATGAGACCTAAGCCCAATCACTAAAACCTAATATAAGATGTTAAAAGTTTAAAACAGTGTTTAATGCAGTGGTTCTTAACCTGGGTTCGATCGAACCCCAGGGGTTCGGTGAGTCAGTCTCGCGGGTTCGGCGGAGGTGAAGACCCACACCCGACTCATATGATTCGTGCAGTAAATATTCATTATTATGTTTTTGTGTGAAAATCATGTTTTAATGGTTTTGTTCTTTGTTCTTAACGGTTTTGTTCATTTTGTGCACCTATGTATAAATATATACCTAAATATATACCTATGTTTTGAATTTTAAAAATCATATTTTATTTTTCGAATTAAGAAGGGTTTGGTGAATGCGCATATGAAACTGGTGGGGTTCAGTACCTCCAACAAGGTTAAGAACCACTGGTTTAATGTTTTCAAATCTGCTGCTTTCATTAAAAAGTACTCTAATTATTCTGCCATGTAGGTCCTGGAGAAGATCAGCAGCACTTAGATGCAGCTAGAAAGTGGTATATTTTCTATTACAAAATAATGCTTTATGAGAAAAAATACTTTAGCAAACTAATGCTATCCAGTTAGGAATTAGACCCATTTTAAAGCTTGCAATATAATTTTTGTAAAGTTAAGCTTTTCACTTCTATTCTTATAAAATAAAACAAAATATGCATTTTTCTTATTTCAAATGGGAAAATACTGTACAAGCTTTGCTCTTAAACATTTTCTATGCTTTATGATTTTTCAACTGCCATACATCACACAGAGTGAACTGTGTTCTCGTCAAACAAAGCAGGGATCAAATTCTATTTTTATCAGGTTATTTTGACTAATAAGTTTCACCTGTTCCCCATTATAACCCTACACGTATTGCTGAACATTTGTGATTCTTGCAGGGTAATTATTCTGCCATCTCTCTGAAGAGCAGATGCTAGGGAACAACAATCAAAAGTCTTGAAGAAGGACAGTAATTTGTATAGCACTCTCATCTGTGGCTGTTATCATGGAATTTGTCAAGTATGATAATGAGTATGGTTGTTGACTAGTCAGGCATAATACATTTGTTGTGTTCTTTTACTGTTTTGCTATTTTTACCACTAATTCTTTGGAATGATTTTAACTCCTCTTTTTTTTTAATAAGTACTATCACCTGTGTTGCAGAGTGAACCGCTTTATGAAAACTGCAATTTGACCCAGGATGCACTGATACATTTGATGTCTAACATTTGGTGCTTAGTGTAAAAACATTTGCATCCTTTTCAATTCTTGGAGACATTTATTTGACTTCTTTAGGCCCCTTTCACATGGGCGTTCTGTATGTCCGTTTTTCATCTGTCCATTTATGGATAAAAATGGACAGACATGTATTTCTATGGACTAACAGATGTAAATGGATGATCATTTGTTTACATCCGTTCATGTCCGCATCCGTTATCATCCATTTTTTGAACAAAAGAAAACCCTATTCTTCTTCTGTTAAAAAAACCAGAACGGTCAAAAATTGGATGTAGACGGATGAAAAACAGATGAAAATGGATGTAAATGGATGAAAAATCGATGTAAACGGATGAAAAATCGATGTAAAACGGATGTAAGCTAATGAAAAACAGATGTAAACTGATGTGAGCTGATGAAAAACTAATGTGAACTGATCCGTTTTTTCTTGGAAAAAACATGACTGAACTGATGAAATAAACAGAACTCCGTGTGAAAGGGGCCTTATGGTGTATTGCATGACTTCCTATTCATCTCTTCATCACAGTCAGTACAGAGAATAGGGATGATTTACTAAAGAAGTTGAGAATCTTCTCTTAATAAGTTTTGTGAATTCAATTATTCAAGCATATGAAAATCAAAATTCAGTTCACTTTGTATACCAGTCACATGCAGATGAAATAAGTAAACAGGAATTTGCTGTGTGGTTAATCAAAGTGCATATTTGCCCAATTTTTGAAGTGAACAATTTTCAGCACCTTTAATAAATCAGCCTAACTGTATGAACAAGCATACTTCCTTAACCACTTGCCCTCCTGAGGATATACCCCCCTTAATGACCGGGCCTCTTTTTGCTATTCGGCGCTGCACTAATTCAACTGATAATTGCGCGATCATGCAATGCTGTATCCAAACAAAATTTTTGTCCTTTTTTTCACACAAATATAGCTTTCTTTTGGTGGTATTTGATTACCTGTGCGCGTTTTATTTTTCAAACAAAAAAAGACAGAAAGGTTTGAAGAAAAACAATATTTTTTACTTTCGGCTATAAAAATATATAGTAAACTCAAAGTTAGTCATAAATGTAGGTGAAATGTATTCTGCTACATATTTTTGGTAAAAATCCCAATAAGTGTATATTGAGTGCTTTGTGTGAAACCTATAGTGTCCACAAACTATGGTATAGATACTGCAATTTATGCCATTTTTTTGCTATACAGTGCTGCACTAGTTTAACTGACAATTGTGCAGTAATGCAATATGGTACATAAATGAAATTTTACGTCCTTTTTTCACACAAATAGAGCTTTCTTTCGGTTGTATTTGATCACCTGTGTGATTTTTTATTTTTGGTGCTATAAACAAAAACTTTTTTTTTTCTTTTAAAAAAATATTTTCTCATTTCTGTCATAAAAAATATCCAAAAAACTCACATTTTGAAATACATTTAGGCCAAAATGTATTCTGCTACATGTTTTTGGTTAAAAAATCCCAATAAGTGTATATTGATTGCTTTGTGTGAAAGTTATAGCATCTACAAACTATGGTATAGGTCAGGGGTGGCCAACCTGCGGCTCTCCAGCTGCTGCAGGACTACAAGTTCCATCATGCCTCTGCAAGTCAGTAACTTCCCATATTTGCAATGCCTCATGGGAAATGTAGTTCCACAACAGCTGGAGAGCCACAGGTTAGCCACTCCTGGTATAGGTAATGGAATTTACACAGCTTTTACTTACTGACTGCCCATCACATTTCTTGAGGTGCTAAAATACTAGGATAGTACAAACACCCCCAAATTACCCCTTTTCAGAAAATAGACATCCTAAGCTATCTGCTGAGAGGCTTATTGAGTCCATGGAAGATTTATTGCTTTTCCACAAGTTTTTGGAAAATTAAAAAAACATTTTTTTTTGTTTACACAAAGTTGTCATTTAAATTATATATTTCTCACACAAGCCATGGGTATATGTGGAATTACACCACAAAATACATTCTGCTACTTCTACCGAGTATGGGAATACCACATGTGTGAGACTTTTTGGGAGCCTAGCCACATACAGGAGCCTGAAATCCAATGACCACTTTGAAAGCCTGAAGGTGCGTAACTTCCTCATTTCACTTCCTCACTATCTATCACAGTTTCAGAGATCCTGAAATGCCAGATAGCATCAACCCCCCCCCAAATGACCCCTTTTTGGTACGTAGACACCCCAAGGAATTTAAAAATAGGCATGATGAGTATTTTGGAGATCTCATTTTTTCTCTTAAGGTTTTGAAATATAAAAAAAGAAAAGAAAAAATATGTTTTTGTTTTCTTTCTTCATTTTCCAAAAACTTGTGGCAACAACCGAGATCTTAAAAATACTCACCATGCTTCTTTCCTTGGGGTGTCTACTTTCCAAAAAGTGATCATTTGGGGGGGGGGGGGGTTGGTGCTATCCTAGCATTTCAGAGCATCTGAAACTGTGATAGGTAGTGAGGAAGTGTAATGAGGAAATAAAGCCCTTTAAAAGCGTGAAGGTGCTTATTAGATTTTGGGATCCTGTACTTGGCTAGACTGTCAAAAATTCTCTCACATGTGGTACTCCCATACTCGGGAGAAGTAGCAGAATGTATTTTGGGGAGAAATTCCACATACACCCATGGCATTTGTGAGCAATAAATCATTTAAGTGACAATTTTGTGTAAAATGTTTTTTTTTTCCAAAAACTTGTGGTAAAAAAATGTATTCTTCTATTGACTAAACATGCCTCTCAGGAAATCGTTTGGGGTGTCTACTTTCCAAAAAGGGGTTGTTTTTGTGGGTGGGGGCATTTTATGCCCAGCATTAGAGGTTTATGCCACACATCATTCAGTCTTCTAACCACCTAGTAAAAAAAAAAAAAAATTCCAGTATATATACCGCCATTTGTAAGTGCTATAAATTTCATGAAAACCAATTAATTTACAAATATTGGTATTTTTTTTTAGCAAAGACATGTAGCAGAATACATTTTGGCCTTAATATTTTGATGAAATTTGATTTTTAAAGTTTTTACTGGACATGTTTAATAGCAAATAGTAAAAAATATAGTTTTTTTCTCAAAATTGTCAGTCTTTTTTTGATTTATTGCGCAAAAAACCTGCACAGTTGATCAAATACCACCAAAAGAAAGCTCTGTTTGTGGGAAAAGGACGTACATTTCATTTGAGTCCAGCATTGCATGACTGCGCAATTGTCAGTTAAAATAACGTAGCGCTGTATCAAACAAAATGGCCTGGTCAGGAAGGAGGGTAAATCCTCTGGAGGGCACACAATTCCAAAATTATTGATAAACGTCATGCTCTGTGACAACCCTTCTCAAAGCCCCAAACCCAGAAATAACCCATCCAGGTTTCTTCACTGGTTCATTTACCAGTATATTAAAAGCAGTTAGATTAAATTACAATACAAGTTATCTGCATCATTTTGCAGAACATTTTCTGGTAAACCTTCCAACACTCCCACCCAGTACATGTCTACAGTTTGAATGTACTCTTGCAATAGCAAGCTCAATTTAAATTTCTGAGCCTCTCTAAACAGCTTCAGGTCTATTAACATAGGGGACCACAGCTGTCAGAAAGGCTCCACTTTAAACCTAACACCATTCTTCCATCAATCCTTACAAGTTTCAGATACGTTTTTCTGGTTTAGAGTGTCCAGGTAAGAGGGTGAACTCCACATATTCCTGGTGACCTTCTTACTGGATTGGGTTCAGGATAAAGTCCAAGTGGTCAAGTGGTGTACTGGCCACTTAAATGATCCTGCTGGCACTTGACTGATGAGTATACAGAGTACAGGGGTCTGGGGTGGGTAACATACATAGTGCAGGAGTTAGATGTGTACTTTATGGTGAGTGGGGGACAAGTGTGTGTAATGTACATAGTGAAAGGATCAGGAGGTGTGAAGGCTGGGTGTGTGTAACATACATAGTTTAGGAGTCAGAATTATATGAAGTTCAACATTCATCACCACCTATGCGTCTTTTCACCACCACCCTCTATACATAGAACAGCAGTAACACCTATGCACATTCATACACATGCATACAACATACTGCATATACAGACTGCATACACATGCATACAACATGCATACACATACATGCAATTTACACATACACTGCATACATGTATACAACATACATGCAGCTTGCACACAGAATCAAACACTTACCACTCTGATGACATCTTTAGTCCTTGATGTCCCAGCTTCTGCTGAGTCCTGCTTGTCTTTTTTTTTCTCTCACCGGGAACAGATAACACCCCCCTCCTTCCCCAGTCCACCTTGCACTGACCCAGGTTCCTGATCCAGCACACAAATTGAAATTCTGAAGAGGTAAGTAATCTGGCAATGACCTGGCACCCAGGGATAAATAATTGTATTGCTGGGTCAAATCCAGCAAATTCAGTGCTATGTCAATTAGTGGATGAACTCAATAAGCCCCAGAAAAAAAACACATGTTGGGCTGAACTCTACCGAATGCCCGGGCAGTGTGGACAAAAATCTGTCTTCTGTAATGAATAGGGCATTACTACCTGAAACCACCCCCCCCCCCCCCCCGAATTTTTTAATGACTTTTAAAGTGACAGTATATTTGTACATATCCAATTTGGCCACCTGTATAGCATTGTTTGTTACGTGCAACCTTTGATGCTTTTTGGCAGATATGAGGACTACTCTGTGTTTCCCCAGATTGAATTGCATTTCGTTTTATTTTGTTAAAGGGCAAGGAATAGAGGACTATTACTGTGTAGTAATAATAATAGTAAACTTTATTTTATATAGTGCTTTTAAAGGTAGTTTTTCAAAGCGGTTTACAAAGAAAACAAACAAGAAAAACAGGATAAAACAAGGGAAAAAAGGGACCATGTACATGTACATGATCCAGCCTGCTTGTGCTTTGCACCAGCAGTAGGTCAATAGTCACACCAATACGATTAAAAATTGAGCGATTTGTGTGCAATTTCAGTGCGATTTCTGAAGACTTAATTGCTACTTGTGAAGATCTTCAACAATTTCTTGCACTGCGATTTCTATTATATTCTATGTATGTGAAATCGGAACAAAACTGCAGAGAAAGTAATGCAAGAACTACTTTAAAAATCGTGCTGCACCAAATCACAAATGTTAAGACACCGATATTTACATTCATTAGATGCAATTTTGGGTGCGATTTCAATTCCAAAATCGCACTTGAAATTGCACCGGTATGACCGGGCACTAAATGTACTGTGGCTGGGTGGGAAGCAGTTAATGAGGGAACAGAAAGCAATAAAAACCTGACTGGTGCTCTAATCTCCATTCTATCTAAAACAACAAAAAAAAAATGTTGCTTTAGCTATACTTTTTTAACTACTGCTTCAGTTCTATTCAATGAGAGGACATAGGGCAACATTGGGGAGTGTAGAGTTAATTTCTTATATGCCCTGTGCGCATTTCAGCTATTCAGAACTCTGAAGAACATTTATTTCTTTTTCTATTTTACTTTTTCAAAAGTTAACTTATGATGTCCCCCCCTAATAGCCTCTACCGCAAAAGAAAAACACATCCGAATCCCAATAACAAATTTACTTATGGTGTTGTACAAACATAATTGTTATCCTAGGAATACAGATATGCACAGGGAATTACAAGGGATTTCCTAATAAATATCATGTTCATAAATCTGTTGACAAAAAACAAGAGTTGAAATAATTTATCTTCGTAGAGGATTCAAAGAGGATTCTATATGCCTGATGCATGAGCAAATGCAATTCATATATACAGGACCAGAAAGAAGAAATGTATTCTGTTGTAAGTTAATTACAAGGAAATGATTATCCTGCAATTTATTATAGCATGCATGTCATGTATCATCACACAGAAAATATGTTTAAGCTTCCATGAGAATTTTCCTTTGTGCTAGTGCTTGTACAATATGCAGTTTACAGTGTTCATACATGCACACTGGAATTTTGTTTTATATTTGAATAGAACAATTTAGCATGCTACAAAAATGGAAGATATATCAAAAGATTGAAATAAACACTGAGGTTAGGAGAAGATATTATCTTGCCAGAAGAATGGTCAGCCACAGTCCTGTGACCAAAATACCAAGGTGATATTAGTGGTATCATATACAGGTCTGTCATTGCAAACAGTATCCATAACTAACCAAGCCTCGCAACCTAAGACCCAGGCAGGAGTCCTGCCACCCAAATCATAAGCAGGTTTACAGCACCCTTGACACCTATGACTCAAGAAGGCTTTAAAAAAGTATTTTCACCCAAGAATCAGGCAGGTGTCAAACTATCCATGCCACAAGTTTCAAGCAAGGCTCAATCAGCCTTAGGAAACTAGACCCAAACAGGTCCACCAGTGGTGTCATTTTGCTCTGCCAGTGAAAGTTCAATAATTCAGCTGAGCCATCAGTCATCATTTCCTCATTAAGGCCATGTCTAGATTAACCTAGACATGTACTGAAATGTCTGCTGCTGAAAAATACATTCTACATTCTTCTTTTTGAGAAGCTGTCAGCAATTTCAATAAAAATGTCACAAAATTGCTGCTACAGCAATTACTGTCAGCAGCTAAATTGTGAAAGAATGTAAAGCTTCCAGCTCTCTTAAACCATAAACCATAACAGATCTGCTTACTGGAGACACATGGCTAAATGGAAGTAGATCATATAGCAATCCCAGCATTCTGGTTTCATTGAGTAACCTTTGATATTGTTTGCCCAGGATATCTCAGTTGTCCATAAATGTTTGAAATCTTTCAATATCCATGCACCACGTAAGGGAGAAGAAAATGCAGGTACTTGAGTAGGAAAAGGTTAAACACCTTGTAAGGTTATTTTTATTGCCATCTGTGTTCTATCGGGGAGATGTTCCTTTATTTCCCGGAAATACATCAGAAAGTGAAGGATGTCCCCCAAAAGTGGTAAGTGTTAGACAGTTGTCACCTGAACCCAGACATCAATTAAAACATGAAAGAAGGCATAACCCTTTCCCTTTCTTTTTTAAAAACAAGAATAAAATGTTTTACTTTTACATGCCTTCTACAATCGTTAGTAGAAAAATGGCATACTACTGAGCATTATTGCAGGTTTAAAACATATAAGGGTTGATTTACTAAAACTGGAGTGCTCAGAATCTGGTTCAGTTGTATATGGTAGTCAATCACATTCTAACTTCAGCTTGTTCAATTAAGCTTTGACAATAAAACCTGGAAGCTGATTTCTATGCAGAACTGCACCAGATTTTTCATGTGCCAGTTTTTCGTAAACCCCCCCCCCCCCTTCCTTTTTGTCAATAGATTTATCAAGTGCAAAATGATACCGGAAATTAAAACACACTGTAAGTAGGAAATTTACAGATTAATGAATAAATACGTAAGCTATGTACTGTCTTTTGTTAAATTTATCTACAAAAGTCTGTATTTTATAATTTTTTTTATATCTTTTTAGCACTGTCGTGGGTGGTGGTCTGTCAAACAGGATGGCTTTTCTAAAATCAAAGAAGACATTGCAGACCTTGTTTTGATAGTATTCTATTGTTAATGTCCCAGATGTATGTGATTTAACACATGGTGACATATCTGGAAGAGGTAAATTAATGGTAATAAATATTTGATACTATGCGTTTATCCTCAGTCATGAGTAACTGCAGAACCTGCTGAAAAGCTCTAATTATCCTTTTTTCTAGATGGTTTACTATTGATTTAACTTATTCATTTTTCTAGTTCTCACATATTTTTTCTTCTTTTTCTACAACTCAAGCCTTTTCACACCACAAATTTAAACTAATAACTAGAGATGAGCGAATTTCTCAAAAATTCGATTCGGCTGATTCGGCGAATTCCAGTGTGAAATTCAATTCGATGCGAATTTCTTCGCTACGAAGATGATTTATAAAAAGGGTTTCTAGGCTTCAGAGAGCCTTTAAATTAGTGCAGAACACTGTACCTTTAATTTAAATGCCCTTGGAGATGAGGAAAGAGAAGGAGAAGGAGAAGGAGAAGGATGAGAAGAAGGAGAAGGATGAGAAGAAGGAGAAGGAGAAGGATGAGAAGAAGGAGAAGGAGAAGGATGAGAAGAAGGAGAAGGAGAAGGATGAGAAGAAGGAGAAGGAGAAGGATGAGGAGAAGGAGAAGGATGAGAAGAAGGAGAAGGATGAGAAGAAGGAGAAGGATGAGAAGAAGGAGAAGGATGAGAAGAAGGAGAAGGAGAAGGATGAGAAGATGGAGAAGGAGAAGGATGAGAAGAAGGAGAAGGAGAAGGATGAGAAGAAGGAGAAGGAGAAGGATGAGAAGAAGGAGAAGGATGAGGAGAAGGAGAAGGATGAGAAGAAGGAGAAGGATGAGAAGAAGGAGAAGGATGAGAAGAAGGAGAAGGATGAGAAGAAGGAGAAGGAGAAGGATGAGAAGAAGGAGAAGGATGAGAAGAAGGAGAAGGATGAGAAGAAGGAGAAGGAGAAGGAGAAGGAGAAGCAGAAGGAGAAGGATGAGAAGAAGGAAAAGGAGAAGGATGAGAAGATGGAGAAGGAGAAGGATGAGAAGAAGGAGAAGGAGAAGGATGAGAAGATGGAGAAGGAGATGGATGAGAAGAAGGAGAAGGAGAAGGATGAGAAGAAGGAGAAGGAGAAGGATGAGAAGAAGGAGAAGGAGAAGGATGAGAAGAAGGAGAAGGAGAAGGATGAGAAGAAGGAGAAGGAGAAGGATGAGAAGAAGGAGAAGGAGAAGGATGAGAAGAAGGAGAAGGATGAGAAGAAGGAGAAGGAGAAGGATGAGAAGAAGGAGAAGGATGAGAAGAAGGAGAAGGATGAGAAGAAGGATGAGAAGAAGGATGAGAAGAAGAAGGATGAGAAGAAGGACAGTTCTGTGACAGTTTCTGTCTATTTCTGACAGTTCTGGGACATTCACTCCATACAGCTGTTTCAACCGCTGTATGGAGGGAATGTCATGGAACTGTCAGAAATAGACTATTAATGACAGTTCTGGGACTGTCCTTCCATGCAGCGGTTGAAACATTGTATGTATTTGTTTCCATAAATGGATCCATTTATGGAAACAAATAGATACAATGTTTCAACCGCTGTATGGAAGGACAGTCCCAGAACTGTCATTAATAGTCTATTTCTGACAGTTCTATGACATTCCCTCCATACAGCGGTTGAAACAGCTGTATGGAGTGAATGTCCCAGAACTGTCAGAAATAGACTATTTATGACAGTTCTGGGACTGTCCTTCCATACAGCGGTTGAAACATTGTATCTATTTTTTTCCATAAATGACATTCTGCAAATACACTTAGAGGAGCGCTGCAGATACACTTTTTGCCGGCTTGGAATTAATCTTATTTTCATCCTACTTCTTCTTCTTCATCCTCATCCTCATAAGAAGAAAAAGAAGAAGTAGGATGAAAATAAGATTAATTCCAAACAGGCAAAAAGTGTATGTGCAGAGCTCCTCTAAGTGTATCTGCAGAATAGAGGAACTCTGCACATACACTTTTTGCCGGCTTGGAATTATTCTTATTTTCATCCTACTGCTTCTTCTTCTTCTTCATCCTCATCCTCAGAAGAAGAGGATGAGGATGAGGATGAAGAAGAAGAAGAAGAAGAAGAAGTAGGATGAAAAGAAGAATAATTCCAAGCCGGCAAAAAGTGTATGTGCAGAGTTCCTCTATTTCTGACAGTTCTCTCACAGCTTCTTCACATGTACAGCGGTTGAAACATCTGTATCCTAAATGGAAACTAATAGATACAAATTGTATCTATTAGTTTCCATTTAGGATACAGATGTTTCAACCGCTGTACATGTGAAGAAGCTGTGAGAGAACTGTCAGAAATAGAGGAACTCTGCACATACACTTTTTGCCGGCTTGGAATTATTCTTCTTTTCATCCTACTTCTTCTTCTTCTTCTTCATCCTCATCCTCATCCTCTTCTTCTGAGGATGAAGATGAAGAAGAAGAAGAAGTAGGATGAAAAGAAGAATAATTCCAAGCCGGCAAAAAGTGTATGTGCAGAGTTCCTCTATTTCTGACAGTTCTCTCACAGCTTCTTCACATGAACAGTGGTTGAAACATCTGTATCCTAAATGTAAACTAATAGATACAATGTTTCAACCGCTAAACATGTGTTCCTTCTGTCAGAGAACTGTCAGAAATAGCGGAGCTCACTGCAGGGACACTTTTGCCGGCTGATCGGGAAATGTTCGATTCGCGCACCCGAAGTAGGCAAAATTTCGGTTTCGCCGCGAATCGAATATTTCCTGAAATTCGACTCGAATTCCGGTTCGCCTGGTTCGATTCGCTCATCTCTACTAATAACCATGAAATTAATTAACCCACTGATAAATCACCACCACCAATAAATATATAAATATATGAAAGAATGGGGGAGATTTAGTAAAGCTGGTCCATGCAGAATCTGGTGAAGCTGTGCATATTAACTAATCAGCTTCCAGGCTTTATTGTCAAAGCTTATTGAACAAGCTGAAGTTAGAAGCTGTATGGTTTCTATGCACAGCTGTACCAGATTCTGGGTTCACCAGGTTTAGTAAATCTCCCCCACTATGAGTACATATATCTCAGAGTGAAGGGAAATCTCCTATTAAATAAATAACACTTGAACAGGTGTTGCTATTTGTCAGGGAAAACAGAGAATGCTCAGGAGCACATTTATGCTCTAATGCCAATTACCCAACAGCCGTGCCCATGTTGGTGTGCATGCGCACATGCGTGCGCTCGCTGGCGTGTGCGCCAGCGTGCACACCTGCCACCAGACTGGTGCCAGGTGGGCTATTTAAATCCCTACTGCACTAAGAGTCCTTGCCTTCTGGTCTACCATGTTCTGTTATCTGCTGTCTGCAGTATCCTGATCCTGTTGCCAACCTGACCTGTCTTGACCTCGCTTGATCTCTGCCTGTACCGACCTAGCTTGCCCTCTGCCTGTTCCCCTGCTATCTGTTTATGGTTGCTGACTTCTGACTAGAACTTCTACTATCTGATTGCCTGCTCCCTGAACCTTACCTGCCTAATAGATCCCTACCCGGCTTGTCAAATGTTGCTACTTCTTAAGCCTGTGACTACCACTTGCTACTACTGGCTGCAGTTGCCGAGTTCCTGCTAGAACCTACCAGCCGGCGCTCCTGCTGACCTGCATTCTCTGCTCATCTGCATCTGCAACTAACCTGCATCCTGGTCATCCGGACTACCCACCTGTCAGCTGACATTGCAGACCTGCCAGGCACTCATGCCACTCCTGGCTCTCGTGCCTTCTGTTTGCTCTATCAGGGGCACCGAGCAGGAGGTGTAGAGAGGATGCCTTCATCTCCACATCAGGCTCCCCCACCAGGTACGTGACACTATTTTAAGATCTCTTATTGTTTGTTTTGGTGATAACTAAAATGTTGAGGTTCCCCTCAGTTTTTGCTCCAGGTACAATCACCACCAGGTTTAATACTGAATGTTGCCTTTACATACACTTTATACTCCGTATAACGTCAAATTCACAGGGATGCACAGTAGATTCTTGCTGGTGGTTCTATGAGGTGCCTACAAACACTGTGTTTTAAGGTAATTTTGCATTTTTAATTTTGCCTTTAAAGCATTCTTAAAATTCCTGCTCCCCACCAAATGGATTAAGAAAAAAGTGAATTTGTTCCCCAAAACAGTGCCCACCTCTCCTTCCATTTGTTTGACAATCCCTGCCTATTAGCCAATAAAATGGCCATTACTATTTTTTTAACATTCGGCTTTTATTCACTTCAATGGAGTTTGGATTTGTACCCGAACTCCAGCAATGTACACCAAAACTGCCTCAAAACGAACACAGGTACTCATTCCTAGTTATAATATGTCATTTAAAAGACACCAAACATTTTAACAGAATTAAATGTAGAAAAGTAATCTGTGATTTACAAAAGCTGTAATCTTGAACTTGTGTCTATTGTCTGAAGAGAGCCACATAAAATATGTACATTTTCCACACCTTT
The DNA here is from genome assembly GCF_062004578.1 of Staurois parvus. NCBI lineage: Eukaryota > Metazoa > Chordata > Amphibia > Anura > Ranidae > Staurois > Staurois parvus. The sequence goes on along the minus strand of NW_028318376.1, from coordinate 4,518,836 downwards.
ATTCTGTTTTGTCTATAAACAATTCATTTACATTTTCATTGCATTCCCAGAGTTTTGCCAATTTAATATGGAGTACTTTCTATTTATCTGTTTGGTATACTAATAAAGGCCTTTTTGACCCTCAGCAAAACGTGATTTAAAGTGTTTTTGTTTTTTGCCATTAGGGAATGAATATGAAATCATTTTATTTCTCTTGCAGATTAACAAACTAATTTAACATTTCATACATTAACCTATTATACCTCACATAGTTGGAAAGGTCTCCCCTATTGTACTCTTGTTCATGTGAGCAGTTAGTAAAGTAGATTTATATTTTATAACACAGCATTTATTTAAAACATATTTTATTGCTTTTTTTTTTGCTTCTCTCCACCTCTATCATGCTTTCTATCACAAAGAATCTTCACATAAAATTCAGACTAAAATTGGCCATACAGCTTTTTTCTGTTCAGCCTGCAGATTACTCCATCCACATCTACATATACAGCACAGATGGATAAATCTCCAGTTGAGCCTATTGAAGTTTAACAATTGACATCTGACAGCAGACACTTTTCAACTGTCAATTTTCAACCAAGCTCCTTCAAAGATTTTAATTGAGAAATGTTGGCATAGCAATATTTTGTACAGTGTATCACCAGCTTTACTGATCATGCATTGCATGTTACACTAGATTTTAGCACTTCTAAATTGATAATGCCATCACTCAGCATGGGGGGGGGTTGCATTGAAAACAGCAGCCTATATGCATTAACCCAATTCTAATACAGTGATCCTGCACATAGAAATTGTTAGGCAATGTCAACCAGTTTAATTTGGCTGAGAATCTCAAAATTGACGAAGTTGGTCATAGCAATCTAAAGTCAACAGTTTAACCACTTGAGCTCCAGAGGATTTACCCCCCTTAATGACCAGGCCTCTTTTTGCTACTCGGCGCTGCACTAATTCAACTAATAATTGTGCGTTCATGCAATGCTGCACCTAAACAAAATTTACGTCCTTTTTTTCACACAAATAGAGCTTTCTTTCGGTGGTATTTGATCACCTGTGCGCTTTTTATTTTTCATGCTATAAACAAAAAAAGACCAAATATTTTGAAGAAAAATTATATTTTTTACTTTCAGCTATAAAAAATATATAGTAAACTCAAAGCTAGTTATAAATTTAGGCCAAAATGTATTCTGCTACATGTTTTTGGTAAAAAAATCCCAATAAGTGTATATTGATTGCTTTGTGTGAAAGTTATAGCGTCTACAAACTATGGTATAGATACTGCAATTTACGCCATTTTTTTGCTATACAGCGCTGCGCTAGTTTAACGGACAATTGCGCGGTCATGCAATATGGTACATGAATGAAATTTGTCCTTTTTTAATTCAAATAGAGCATTCTTTTGGTGGTATTTGATCACCTGTGCACTTTTTATTTTTTGCGGTATAACCAGAAAGTTTTGAAGAAAAATTTTTTTTTTGAAAAAAACAATATTTTCTCATTTTGGTCATAAAAAATATCTAAAAAAAACTAAAATTTTGTCATAAATTTAGGCCAAAATGTATTCTGCTACATGTTTTTGGTTAAAAAAATCCCAATAAGTGTATATTGATTGCTTTTTGTAAAAGTTATAGTGTCTACAAACTATGGTATATATGGAATTTACATAGCTTTTACTTTCTGACTGCCCATCACATTTCTTGAGGTGCTAAAATACCAGGATAGTACAAACACCCTCAAATGTCCCCTTTTTGGAAATTAGATACCCTAAGCTATCTGCTGAGAGAGGCATATTGAGTCCATGGAAGATTTATTTTTTTTCCACAAGTTTCTGGAAAATTACAAAAACTTTTTTTTTTTTTACACAAAGTTGTCATTTAAATTATTTATTTCTCGCACAAGCCATGAGTATATGTGGAATTACACCCCAAAATACATTCTGCTACTTCTACTGAGTATGGTGATACCATATGTGTGAGACTTTTTGGGAGTCTAGCCACATACAGGAGCCTGAAATCCAGTCACCACTTTGAAAGCCTGAAGGTGCGTAACTTCCTCATTACACTTCCTCACTACCTATCACAGTTTCGAAGGCCCTTACATGCCAGGATAGCCACAACCCCCCCCCCCCCCCCAATGACCCCTTTCTGGAAAGTAGACACCCCAAGGAATTTAAAAAGAGGCATGGTGAGTATTTTGCAGATCTCATTTTTTCTCACAAGGTTTTGAAATATAAAAAAAAATTGAAAAAATATGTTTTTGTTTTTCTTCTTTATTTTCCAAAAACTTGTGGCAACAAATGAGATCCGCAAAATACTTACCGTGCTTTTTATCAAATTCCTTGGGGCGTCTACTTTCCAAAAAGGGGTAATTTGTGGGGGTTAGGTGCTATCCTGGCATTTCATGGCCTCCGAAATTGTGATAGGTAGTCTGGAAGTGTAATGAGGAAATAAAGCCCTTTAAAAGCCTGAAGGTGCTTATTGGATTTTGGGGTCCTGTACTTAGCTAGACTGCCAAAACGTCTCTCACATGTGGTACCCCCATACTCAGGAGAAGTAGCAGAATGTATTTTGGGGAGTAATTCCACATATAACCATGGCATGCGTGAGCAGTAAATGATTTAAGTGACAATTTTGTGTAAAAAAAAAATATATTTATTTTTGTCATTTTCCAAAAACTTGTGGTAAAAAAATTAATTCTTCTATTGATTCAACATTCCTCTCAGCAAATAGTTTGGGGTGACTACTTTCCAAAAAGGGGTCATTTTGGGGGGTGGGGGCGTTTTATGCCCAGCATTAGAAGTTTATGCTACACATCATTCACTCTTCTTACCACCTGAAGACCAAGCCTTTTTGTTCACATAAAAAAAAAAAAAGTATTTTTTGCTAGGAAATTAATTTAAACCCCCAAACATTATATATTTTTTAAAGACACCCTAATGAATAAAATGGTGGGTATTACAATTTTTTATGGCACATAGTACTCGCGCAGCGATTTTTCAAATGCTATTTTTTTTTTTTAAAATACACTTTTTTTGCTTTTAATGCACAAAAACACAATATATTGGCCAATTGTTTGGTAAAATATAAAAGATAATGGTATGCCGAGTAAATAGATAATAAACATGACATGCTTTAAAACTGTGCATGCTCCTTGCAATGGCGACAAACTGCAAACATTTTTAATATCCATAGGCAGCGCTTTAAAAGCCTTTAAAAGCCACCATTTTAGATTTACAGAGGAGGTCTAGTGTTAGAATTACTGCCCTTGATCTGATGTTCATGGAAATACCTCACATGCATGGTGCAACCGCTGTTTACATAACGGCACAGGGTCAAGGCTTGTGCACACAGGTGTGCGCGCATGGGAGGGGCAATTTTATTTTTTTTGTTATTTTGACTTTTTTTTATTATTATTTTTACATTGTACCTTTCATTTTTTTTTTAAATCACTTTTAATGCTATAACAGGGAATGCAAATAACCCCTATAACTTCAATGGGCATTGTCATATATTCTTTTTTGAGAAATCTGGGGTCTATCAGACTCTAGATATCTCCTCTGCCCTTACATTATCTAATCAAACCAAAATCGGTGTGATCAGATGCTTTCCCAATTTACAAATGGCGCTGTTTATATCCTGCAAAACTGAAGTGATGAAATGCTTGTAGCTTCCGAATTCTTAGACTATAGAGATGATGGCACCATTCTGGTCTCCAATCAGCTCTATGGTCAGCTGGCAGAAACACCATCTGCATTCTCAGGTTCCCCTGATGGCACGGGACTGCCCAAGAAGGCCGTGGAAGGCAGCGGGGGAGGGGGGGACATCATCTCCCACTGCTTGTAAAAGCAATCGTGCAGCTAATTAGCCACTAGGTTTGCTTTTACATGAAAGCCGATCACCGGCTGAAAAAAACGATACCAGGATGATGCCTGCAGCTGTAGGCATCATCCTGGTATAACCATTCAAATCCAGTGTTGTACCAGTACATCGCTGGTCCTTGTTGGTTATATATGCTATGTTCTTTTTTTTTTGTATGCAGCCAGAGACTGAATGAAAAAATGAGAAGAAATCTGCCAGAAAAAGTGTGTGGTATGCCCGCCATTAGAATATACCACCCTGCATCCACCCACTTCTAATGGTGGGCACACATTAGGTCACACTTTGCCACAAGTGCCAGTTCCAAGATTGAATAAATGTCTAAATAGTGGCACGCTTGAATAAAAATTGTCCACGTATAAGTGGTACCCCATATGGAGAAATGATGACACCAAGTCCCAAACTATCTTGCCACTGCTCCCCATGTAGTCTGGGCATCCGGGCGGACTCCACGTGACTATCTTTTCCCTCATAAATCCAAAACTTATAAGTATAGCCTGTTGTCCTCTCACAGGTCTTCTACATCTTGACCCCATATCTGGCAGGCTTGCAGGGGAGAAATTGTCTGAATGCAAGGCGGCCAGAAAAATTAATAAGGGACTCCTCAACGCAGATGTTTTGCTGGGGAGTATAGCCATCTGCAAATTTTAGGTTAAGGTGATTTGCGAGGGGCTGAATTTTGTGGAGCCGGGTTGTGTTTAGGGTGTAAGAATTGCTCTCTGCAAGGTATTTGCCCCGTTCCGTGAGTGAGCAGCGCCGGTATTAATTCTTTAGGTGCTTAAGCTTTTCAGATGACTCAGTTGTCTCCCTCACCAGTTCCATCTGATTCATATATTGGATTACGTAATCCTGGTGATGACATCTAAGTTTTTGGGCTCCTGGGAGTGTCCGAGGACCCCCCCATTCCTTCTCCCCCAGTCTATATTTGGAGAAAAATTGGCCCCTCTTAACTGAAGTGCTGCTTTCCTTTGGGTCTCCCGAAGTCTTCAGGTTTATGTGATTTGCATACTTGTTCCTTTGTTTGATTTTTCTTTTAGAAATGTTTACGTTATTTGCTCACACTGTTGTTAAACTATTCTTGGTATTTGAGGCCTCATCCTCGCCTGGACCCTCTGCTTGCCCTCACCTGGGTGAGTATGGGCACCCATTGCCCCCCGACCAAGGCTCTTCAAGGCTCTATTCAGAGTGGTTCAGCTATAGAAGGCCTTCACGGTTAGGGTCACTCCTTTTAGGACCACACATACACTTCTGAGGTCATACCTCACGCCACACCCTTGACCCTTGCTTTCCCGACAAACCACTCTGATTTTTTCCCTTGTCTGCTCTCTCACTCAACACTTATTCAATACCGGATTTTATAGCTATATAGACCAACCCCGACCATTAACTCATGCTCCTAGTATGCTCACACCTTAGGGAAACTTCTTCTGCTGACTGAATCACCTGCACCACCTGCACCACCTACACCATGGGCATGTAGCCATTTGGCCACTGCTATCACCTATCCTCTTTATTTACAGCGCTCAGTTGGATCTCCCAGCTGGCGGATTCCCTATTGTTGGTTTATCGGCTTCCGCGTTCCCCACACAGTGAGCTCACTGAGCTTTCGCTGACTCACTCCAGATATTTGCTCATTCATTCCCCCCTTCCCTATTCTTCCTTCTCTGGGATTATCATCCTTTTAGGGGATTGAGCTGGTCTACTTTCCGCTCCAGATATCCTTCCATCCCACATCACTCCTTTCTCCCCCCTCCCTCTTGTTGCCCCCTCTCTCCCCCTTGCTCACCCTCTACCCTCCCTCTCCCTTCCTTTCCCCTCTTCCCCCCTCTTCTCCATCCCCCCAATCCCTGGTCTCTCCCCTCCCCCCCCCCTTTTTTCCTTCTCTTCTCCCTATCTCTCTCCCCAGGTTTTCTTCCTCCTCCCACTATCACCATGACCACACCCTGAACCTCACCAGGTCGCTCGACCTTAAAAGTCATCTCCCTTAATGTGAAGGGATTAAATACTCCCAAAAGAAGGTCCCTCTTGCTCTCTTGCATGCGTAAACATAAGGAAGACTTGTTTTTTCTCCAGGAGATGCATTTCTGTCAGGATGCGGTCCCCAAACTTGTACGTTTTCCCACAGTCTTTCATGCTCCCAATCCCTTAGCCAAATCCAAAGGTGTCGCCATCTTAATTGCCAAACACTTTTCTTTGACTGTTTCGGATAAATTAATCAACCCAGAACGTAGATATCTATTCCTTAAAGGCACATTAGCTTGCAGACCCATCACTCTCACAAATATATACGCTCCAAACTCTAAGCAGGTACCATTTTTTTGCGGGATCACCTCATTACTCTCCTCCTTTCAATTGGGAATGCTGATCCTGGGGGGGGACCTCAATGTCCCTCTGTGCCCTCTACTAGATTCTTCTTCAGGTTCCTTGTTTCTGCCTTACAGATCTTTGTGCCAGATTCATACCGAAATCCAAAATCTCCAACTTCATGATTCTTGGCTAGTGCTTCACCCAAACACCAAAGATTATGCATTCTTTTCGGCCCCCCACAACAAATACTCTAGAATCGACTACCTTTTCCTCTCCCAAGTGGACCTTCCTTTTCTTCACAACTCCACTATAGAGCCTATGTTTATATCAGATCATCACCCTATTTCCATGACCTTAAGCTTCCCTGAGAAACATTCCCATACTAAAGTGTGGTGGCTTGACACATCCCTCCTTGCTGACGTAGTAAACAAGGCTGATCTGCGCTCCAAACTAGGGGAGTACTTTCTGACCAACCATACTCCCGACACCTCTCCCTTTACCCAGTGGGAAGCACACAAATGTGTAATTTGTAGGACTTTCATTGTGATGGCAACCAAGCATAAATGGGACCGACAGGCGTCCATAAAACTCTTAGTGGACCAAATCAGTTACCTCAAAAAGGCTCTTAAGCACACCCAGGCTAAAACAACCTTAGAAGAACTCACGAGCACCCATTCACAGCTGATGTTGGAACTCGGCAAGGCGGTCAAATGCAGATTTATTTTCTCCCGAAAGCTTTTTTGAGTACGCAAACAAGAGTGGTAGATTCTTGGTGAGAGTCCTCTGAGCAAAAAAAGCCAATTTGACAGTCCACAAAACAGGGGGTGTGGACGGCTATTTGGCCACCTCAAACACTGATATTGCCTTGCACTTTGAATGGTATTGTCACGGTGTAAGGTCAGGTTCAGAGACCAGTTGCTATAGCAGTAAAAGGCTTACCTGGAACCAGCAGGATAGGTACACCAGCGGATCCCCCTGGGAATGACGCAGGCTCACCTGAGGTGCGGGGTCTAAGTATTAACCGGTATTCACCAGAGCTCCTAATGTTGGAGATGGATTGGGCTGCGTGTTAATACCAGGTCGCAGATCTCAGGATCACCCCACCAGGGAATGAGCAGACTGGGAACCAATAGCGGATCAACAGGTTAGGGATCAGACGAAAGCAGAGTCGGTCACAAGCCAAGGGTCGGTCACAAATGGTAGCAGATCAATCGTAGTACGTTAGGATGAGACAAAATCATGGTCAGGAACAAGCCAAAGATCAGTAGCGGAGGTGTAGACAGCAGCAGGAACAGTAGCGGGATATTGGCTGGAAAGGCACAATAATCTGGCAAGGAGGAAGTCCAAGGACATGGCTTATATAGGAAGTTCATGGGAGAAGCAAGGAGTTCAAGGTTCAAGAGCAAACTAGGCACAAGGCAGGATTATCCAATAGATGAGGCAGAGTGTTGTCCAGCATCCTAGGTAGCTCAGTGAGAAGAGTTACTGCCTGACACTAGTAGAAGTCCCAGGTTCAAGTCCAGGCCCTGACAGGTATTACTCCTCTTTCTATAACCTTCCTCCAGAACGTCCCCCAACTAAATCAGACAAATCCAAATTCACCCTGATCTAGGAGTTCCTACACCTCTACACCTTTCAGAAGACCTTGCACAGGATCTGGAACACAGCATTTCCTCAGATGAGTTACTTCTCGCTCTCAAACAAATGAAACCTGGCAAAAGCCCAGGCCCGGATAGCTTCCCTGTTGCCTACTACAAGACATTCATCGACATCCTGCGTGATCCCTGTCTTGAGGCTTTCAATTCTCTTAACTCCCCTTCTGCCCCTCCAAACCATTTCCTGGAAGTCCATATCACTGTTATACCCAAAGGGAGAAAGGATGCGACCTCAATTACTAGTTATAGGCCTATTTCACTCCTGAACGTCGATGTCAGACTTTACGCTAAAATCTTGGCCAATCAACTCCTACCGTTGCTCCCATCTTTGGTGAATTTGGACAAAGTTGGTTTCATCCCAAGGAGGGAGGCAAGGGACAATACTACTAAGGCCCTGAATATCCTTCACTACCTCCGCTATTCCCAACAGCCTGGCTTCCTTCTTTCCCTGAATGCCGAGAATGCCTTTGACAGGGTGGCCTGGGACGATCTAAAGGCCTCCCTGAGCGCATTGGATATAAAAGTACTCATGTCCCACTGCCCAAGATTGGGTAAATGGGCATTTGTCGAGACCCTTCCCTCTCAAAAATGGTACAGGTCAAGGCAGCCCTCTGTCACCGCTTCTTTTCGTCCTAACGTTGGAACCCTTGTTTCGTCAACTCCAGACGAACCCCAATATCAAGGGAGTCTCTGTTGAGGGACACATGCATAAAATTGCCACTTACACGGACAATATTTTACTCTTCCTTTCAGAACCCAGAACTACCCTGACCAACCTTCTTCAAGACTTTCATTCCTTTCAGTTCCTCTCCAATCTCAAAATGAATTTATCTAAATCCTCTGCTCTCAACATTATCCTCCCTCCTGATGTATTCGTTATGTGTAAATCACACTTCCCATTCAAATGGTAATTGGAGGCCCTTACTTACCTCGGAATACAGCTCCCTAGTTCTCTCCAGGATTTATACGCTGAAAAACTTTATCCCAGTCCTTCAAACCATTCAGGAAGACCTCTCAAAATGGCATCGCCCTTGATTTTCCTGGTTCGGAAGGGCTGCAATCCTTAAAATGAATATCCTCCCCTGCATACTTTACCTCTTGCAGACCATTCCTATCCACTTGCCACCTGCCTTCTTTGCAGGAAAATCTGTTCACAGTTCCTTTGGAGTCATAAACGTCCACATATCTCTTTCTTGCAAATAACTCTCCCCAAATACAAAGGGGGTATCGGGCTCCCCTGAAAATATCATTGGGCCTGTCATCTCACCAGAATTATAGATTGGAATGTGCATTCGCCAACAAAAGCATGGGTTCACCTTGAGGACTCTTTCTCTCCCTCTCCTTTGGCACTGATTCCTTGGCTCCCATCGAAACATACCTCCATGATGCTCCACACACACCCATTGATAGGAGCGACCTTGAAGATCTTTCGGTTGGTGTGCAAGTCCGCTTGTTTTGCAGATGCCCCTAATCCTATTACCTCCCTATGCATGAATCTGGATTTCCCTCCAGGCTTGCACCCATCTTTTGTAGCTAAGCATTGGCCTCACCAACATGTGTGTGCAGAACACTTCTTTTGTAAAGGCCAACTGAAGACCCTAGCCTCACTCATCCCCTTCATGGAGGATCGCACCTTCCCCTTTTGGGCATATCTACAAATAAGATATTTTCTCCGCTCAAAAGCGCACCACAACAATTGGGCTCGCCCTCTCACTCCCTTTGAAGCCCTTTGCTCCAAAACGGAACCCCAACGGCACTTGGTTTCCACCACATATCTTCTCCTATTTGGTGACTGAATCCCTTCCGCACTCCTGGCCTGCCGAGCATGGATGAGAGATTTGGCGCTCGATTTATCTTCCTCAGATTGGGACCAATTATTCACTTTTGCGCATAAAGGTTCTTTGAACATTTCAACCCAAGAAAATGGATATAAATTGGCTTCCTGCTGGTATAGGACCCCCTCCAGACTTCATTGCTTTAATCCAAGCCTATCCAATTCTTGTTGGAGATGTGACTCTGAGGTAGGTTCCCTCCTTCATATTTGGTGGTCCTGCCCGGCCATCCAACGCTTCTGGAAAGAGGTTCATTGCATAACCTCTTCTCCTCACTACCTCTCGATTTTCCCCAGCCCATTGTCTACTCCACCAAATCTCTATCCCTAGGCGCCTCTATTTCAAATCGCTAGATATGCATGTGTTAAATGCAGCCAAATTAAACATACCTGTCCTATGGAGATCATCCCGACCCCCATTGATTCGAGATTGGATGATCTGTTTGAATGGAGTAGCAGAGATGGAGGAACTCATCGAATCTTCATGCAATAAGCCGACTAAATTCTCGCACACTTGGGCCTGTTGGATTCACTTTCAAATGACTCCCGAGTATCGCTCCATCATGGGCCTCCCTCCCTGACAGCCACCGCTCCTGAAGCTCGTTGTCACTTGCTTGAGTGCATGTTCTAGCCGACCTTCTCTTCATTCTCAGAGCAATTGTGATTTGCCTTATCACCAGGCCCCTATGACTGGATCCCAGTCTTGACCCACTTGAGTTGTTCCCTAGGCCCTGTCCACCACCCCAACCCTCCCCCGGGTTCTTCTTCTTTTCCCCCCTTATTTTTTGTTTTTTTGTTTTTGTTCTTTCTGTATCCTCGCCCTTCCCTCTTCCTCTCCTTATCTCCCTACCCTGCTCTATCACCCCTCCCCTACTTTTGCCCCCTCTTTCTCCCCCTACCCCTACCCTATTTGCCTCCAGTTTGTGATCCTTTCCCCCATCTCCCTTTCTTTGCTATTTCCCTTTTCTTCTTCTTCTCTTCTCTTTTTCTTGCCCTACAAGTCACACCATCGTTAACTGCCTCCCGAGTATGCTTTTTTAAAAGTTTCTTCACTTTCATATTGACAGGCACACATATAATTTCTGAAAACATAATATGTACCCCTTGGCTTAACAAACAGTTTCTAGAAATTCTGCATGATCTGCATTCCCCTCCTATGTAGACTTACCTGGTTTCGTGCCACGCTTCATCCCCCATTATTCCTCATATGAATCCAGGATATTTTATTAGGCTTTCAGATCAGATAGACATCTATGCCCTTATGCAGAGCCCTACACCCAAACCTTGGTTTGCTCCTCCTCTAGTTTGGATAAATTCTCTTGCAGTCTACATCCTCTCTCCACATTATATATTGATTGATTTCGGAATAATTCTATAGCCTAAGAGCTTGTGCCTTTCTACATGCCTTGACCATTGTGATCTCTATGTTATCCCCTTTATGCTGTACTCTTGACTTGTATTGTTTTCTTGTTTCTAATAAACATTATGGAGGGAAAAAACTCTGTAATGAATGCTAAAAAATAGCAGTGTGTAGGACCAACAAAAGACATAACATGTATTTCTAAGCAAAACTTTATTTATCTTTAGATAGAGTGGGGAAGGGTAAGATTGTATATCAAGTGTTTATTGCTGTCTGAATTACAACTAGGGAGTTTTATCTCTCTATTTATACTCCTGACAATTGTGTCCAAGACAGAAATTAACAAGAGATACATATTTTTAAAGTTGTACCTGAACAAGAGATAAAGGGAGAGTCTTCAATAGGGACACCTGTTTTGGGTACAGCTATCTAAAGATTAGGAATACCCCTCACTTTGGGATTTTTTTTATTTGCCCACCACCTAGCTAAATTAATGGACTGTGGATAATTCTTTGTTAATAAATCATTTGTTGAGGCATGGGTATGGTAATACATACTATACATATCTACAATCAAAGTAAACTGTTCACAGGAACAGACATACATTTGCATACCCTTGGTATACTATTGATATATGAAGTTCCTATGCAGTGGTGTATTTAGATTTTGTGCTGCCCTAGGCAGCACAAAAATGTTGTGCCCCCCCCCCCCCATGGAAAGAGAGAGAGAGTTCAATAAGTGTGTGTATGTATATATGATTCTCTCTCTCTCCCTCTCTTCTCTCTCTCCCTCTCACTTTCTTCCCTCTCTCTCTCTCCCTGTCTCTCACTTCTGTCTCTCTTTCTCTTCTCTCTCTCCCCCCTCTCTCTTTCCTCCCTCCCCCTCTCTCCCCCTCTCTCCCCCTCTCTCTCTCCCCCCCTCTCTTCCCTCTCTCTCTTCCCTTTCTCCCTCCCTCTCTCTCTTCCCTTTCTCTCCCCCCTTTCTCTTTCCTTTCTCTCTCCTCCCTCCCTCCCTCCCTCCCTCTCTCTCTTCCCTTTCTCTCTCTTCCCTTTCTTACTCTTCTCTTCCCTTTCTTTCTCTTTCCTTTCTCCTTCCTTTCTCTCTCTTCCCTCTCTCTCTTCCCTCTCTCTTCCCTTTCCCTTCCCTTTCTTTCTCTTCTCTTTCTCTTCCCTTTCTCTTTCCTTTCTCTCTCTTCCCTCTCTCTTTCCTTTCTCTCTCTTCCCTCTCTCTTTCCTTTCTCTCTCTTCCCTCTCTCTTCCCTTTCTCTTCCCTTTCTCTCTCTTTCTCCCTCTCTCTCTTCTCCCCCCCTCTCTTTCTCTCTTCTTTCTCCCCTCCCCCCTCTCTCTCTTCCCTCTCTTCCACCCTCTCTCTCTCTCTTTCTCTCTCCCTCGCTCTCTCTTCCTTCTCTTCCCCTCCCTCTCTTCCTCTGATCATATGGGACTGCACACACACAGTATGATGCACACACACAAACACACCCTCTCTCTCCAAGGGCTGCTGATCTCCGGGCAGCAGAAAGGGGGCGGGGGGCGGGGTGTGCAGTCCCATACAATCCATCAGTGCATAATTTGCTGGATGGATGACAGGAGGGAGAGCCCACAGAAAACAACTCAGCTCACCTCCTCCAGGCTCTTTCATCTCCGCCACTGCTCCTCTCCCTGCTCCAGGCTGTCCCCTGGTCCTGGCTCGTCAGCTGCTGGAGGGAAAGATACACGACCATCACTCTGAAACTGCTCTCCCACACGTCCCACCACATCGATCTTCCTGCTGTCCGCCGCTACTCAAAACATCCCTTCTTCGGGGGGGCATTGCCGCCCCTCTAAAAATTTCCCCCTAGGCAAACACCTTGTTGCCTTGCAGTAGATACGCCCCTGTTCCTATGCATTGTATTTCATTAGACAGTCTCTGATGTATCTCGTGAGTTATAAAACATACATACGCAAATTGTCAGTCTCCTTGATGAATTAAAGGCATTGTAACTTTCAAATGTTTTATTATTTTAACTAGGTATTAATGTAATTACTGTATATTCCCTTGTAATGATGGGCTCACATGATGTGGCTGCAGTTTGTGTCATGACTGATCAATTCTCTGATGTCTATGCATTAATCCACATAGCTTGTTCCCATTCACTAGTGGGGCAAGCAATTTCTTGTTCTGGGTCACAGACTTCCCTCTCTGCCACCAGTATGATGAGATGGGTATTTGACCACTCTTGCCCCTCTAATAGCTTACATCATTGAATGTTGGACCATGCAGTCCCATCTTGAATGCCAGAATTTCTATGACTGCTCTGATCAATAATAATCATTTAACCCAGTGGTCTCCAAACTGTTGCCAGTGGGCTGAATGCAGCCCTTTGCTTGCCTCTATCCAGCCCTCTGGGTACTATTCCTCCCAACAAGGAGGCATTTTTCTTTCACTGGCACCAACTATGCGGCATTTTCCTTCCACTGACACCAATGATGGGGCACAATTCCTCCCACTGATATAAAAAACTAATACCAAGGATGGGCTATATTCCTTCCTCTTACACTAATGATGGGGCACTATTCATCCCACTAATACCAATGATGGGGCACTATTCATCCCACTGACACCAATGATGGGGCACTATTCCTCCCCCTGACACCAATGATGGGGCACTATTCCTCCCCCTGGCACCAATGATGGGGCACTATTCCTCCCCCTGACACCAATGATGGGGCACTATTGCTCCCCCTGGCACCAATGATGGGGCACTATTCCTCCCCCTGACACCAATGATGGGGCACTATTCCTCCCCCTGGCACCAATGATGGGGCACTATTCCTCCCCCTGACACCAATGATGGAGCACTATTCCTCCCACTGACCAAAGATCGAGCACTATTCCTCCCACTGATGCCAATGATGGGCCACTGTTCCTCCCACTAATATTAATAATGGGGCACTGTTCCTCCAACTAATACGAATGACTGTACATTTTTCCTCCTTCCACTTACTGCAAGTAATTTTTTTTTACTCCTACTGACTCTGAGACATTTTCTACTCCCACTGGGCACTCCAACCCTCCTAAAGTCTGAATGACAGTAAACCAGCCCTTTGTTTAGAAAGTTTGCAGACCCCTGGGTTAACCTTTTTTATGTAAGTATGAAAATGGAGATTGCATAATTGTTATTGATGTCCTTCTACACAAGTTATTACTAATCTCGAATATGTTTACTCAGAGATCCTTCTTGTTCTTATGCCCCCTGAAGAAGATCTTAACCACTTTCCCTCCAGAGGATTTACCCCCCTTCCTGACCAGGCCATTTTTTGAGATACGGCACTGCATTATTTTAACTGACAATTGCGTGGTCATGCAACACTGTACACAAATTACATGTATGTCACTTTTTTCACCACAAATAAAACTTTCTTTCAGTGGTATTTGATAATCTCTGCAATTTTTATTTTTTTGCTCTATAAACAAAAAAAGACCAACAATTTTGAAAAAAAAACCTGACTTTTTGCTATAAAACATATCCAAAAAAAAAAAGTTTAAAAATCAAATGTCTTCATTAATTCAGGCCAACATGTGTTCTGCTACTACCATTTTATTTATTAATTACAGGTACTTATATACAACCATCAATTTACCCAGCACTTTACATATCTATATATATATATATATATATATTTGTACATTCACATTAGTCCCCAACCCTCAAGGAGCATACAATCTAAGATCCCTAGCTTCATTCATTCATACATACAAATACTAGGACCAATTTAGAAGCCAATAACCTACCAGCATGTCTTTGGAGTGTGAAAGGAAACTCACAAAGCCCCAGAGAGGATATGCAAACTCCAGGCATGTGGTGCTGTAATTGGGATTTGAAGCAAAGACCCTAGTGCTGACAAGTAGAAGTGCTAACCATTTAGCCACTGTGCTATCCCTACCCTTGTCTGTGTTGGATCCAATTAATTAGCTCTCACCTGAAGAACACTACATTGAAAGGCCCAGGAATTGTGGGATATGTAATTCCTTTACAGGAAGTGTCAGTTTCTTAGACTAAAGACAGTGGTCATGCTTTAACATGTGCAATGCTATGTGGCATGCCTCATATTTTAAAACAGGCAGGAACTTCTGAAACCAGAATGTGAAGATTTGCTCAGCTATAGGATTTTCTTAAAATGCACTAACTGACACCATGAAACTATGTGATCAATGCACATCTTATAAAAGTGAAAAATGCAAGGTGCAGGTAGGAAGTTTTAAAATGCCTTTAATGCCAGTTGCTACACTTACCATATTAATGTATCCCTCTATCAATGAGCAGGCAGGCCACACATGAAAAATCAACTTGCGCACAATATGTCATTTAATATGCCTTTTCCCAAACTGAATATGAAAGTTTTGTGGCACAATCAAATAAGCATATGGCTACAGATTAACATTTTCTCTGTGCTAGTAACCTTTTGAAAGTGGTTGTAAACCCTTACATATACCCAGTGAAGTGGCTGGACTCAAGTGATACACAGATATTAAACAAATCCTCCTACATATGTTGTACCTGTTTATCTGTCGCTTTATCCTCTCTACATCTGTTCAAAGTGCTGAATTTTAAAGCTTGTCTGAAAGTTAAGAAAAAGGGGGCAGAGAACTGAAAGAGCTGTAGAGCTTAGTGGGAAAAGTTCTGAGAGATGTTTTGAGGGAATAGGCACCCCTCCCTACCACACAGCTCACAGGAACTCCTGTCACCATTTTTCTCTTGGTGTCAGGAAAACTAGTCAGAAGTGGCTCATGCTGATTTCAGAGGTATGAAGCTGCAGACAGAAATGACACATAGTGCTCTTAATAGGGACAAGTACACATTATGACATATGCTTTGTTCATACTGTATTTCATTTCTGAGGTTTACAACCACTTTAAGGCATCATTTTAACTTTTTTTTCTTACTTTTTGTACCAAGCCTTTCTGGCACAACCAAGATCCCTTGCTTTGCTAATATCAGATTTTGAAATATTGCTTTCAGTGGTCAAAAACACAGCTGTGGAAAATACCAACACAATAGTAAAGTAAAGCAAAACAGAACATAAGGGCTTTCTTCATATGATAGCAATGTTCTCAAGCAGAAATTATGTTTTAAAATCACCATTTTTAGTTTGCATCAATAAAATACCCCCAATGGGATTTATAATACAATATTTTCTAAAATCAATATAGTACAAAAGGTTAGCAGTGAATACTTAACTTGTATATAATATTGTGCATAAAAAGAAGTCCATACATGCATAAAGGCTCTAAAGGAGCTATTTCTTACGTGTTTATTGTTCAGTTTTTCACAGGAACATACAATATATTTGTTTCATAACCAATAATTATATGTGTAAAGTATTATGATTGAGTTGGTTATTCACTGGTATGCTGCTGCACTATACTGCTTTTAGATTTTTTTTTTATAATGTTTGAGAACATTATAAAAATCATGTTTATGTTGAAAACATTATTTATTCTATACACTATATTCTGCCTTGTTTTAGTCTACTTATGGTTTGTTTCAGAACAAGGGCCAAGTTCCTTGTATGCATCATTTTACTTCTTGAACCACCAAAACAGTTGCAGATTTGCTTTAGGTATGTTATCTAGAAAATGGAGGGTAAAATATTGTTAAGTACACAAGAAAAAGATGAATATATACATACAGTGTTGCCATGATTCTAAATATATATGCTTTGTTTACATGTAACATAATAAAATAATATAATACATATGTTGCTTCACACTTTCATATGCTAATAGGTGTCTTTATATTTTTAAAGAAATACAATTTTATATCCACTGATCCTAGATACAAGGGCATATAGCATATTTATTCGAGTAGATAAAGATTAAAAAGTCTCTGAGGTTATTAAACTAAAAGGTCATCTTACTCTGCACTTTTTGTCATTGAAATGTGTACAACATATCCTTTTTTTTATGAGAAGTGACTTAAATTAATGATTTATTAGGTAGAAGTCAGACTGTGCCAAAACCGGTAATTGCTTTGTTTGCATATGTTGTATTTGATGAAAAGTAAATGTATTTGTGGAAGTTAGTAACATATGAAAGATAAATTAAATAAACATGTTGGGATATGGAAATGTCATGCTTGTCCATTATCCCCTTTCTGTAGTAACAGAATGATCCTCAAGATGTTTGTTTATTTTTTTTTTGTTTTTTTTTTCTTAAATAGTTTATTAGTTTTCAATGTTTCCGCTTAACATCAATAAATAATCATAATATTCAAATACAAAAGAAATCATTTTCATTTAAACAATTCTCCCCCCCAACCCTATTCCCCCCTCCATATCCCCATCCCTCCCTCCCCAAACCCTATCTTCGTCCTATATTCTCTTAGCTCCCAGTTCCTCTTTTTTTCCGAGCGAACTACTTGCAGAACTTCCTTCTCCTTCTTCCTAGTTTATCTATCTCTTTTCACCCTTTGTTAGGTTCCTCCTCTCTCTTTATCTCTTCCATTAGATAATTTTCTAAACACCTCCCATTTTTCCCATGTTTATTGAAATCTCATAATTTTATTCTCTTCCATATGGTGGAGTTCTTCCATCTTATACACATAATCTACTCTACTTATCCAGTCCTTCACTTTTGGTACTACTTGCTCTCTCCAAAATTTAGTTATAAGTCCCTTTGTCTTCTTTATCAGATGAAATATCACCATATTTTTATATTTTTCTACCGTGGTCTTTGTTTTGTGGAATACACATGTGCCTGGACCTTTTGGGACACCAACCTCTGTAATCAACTGTATTTGGTGTATTATTTCACCCCAATACTTCTGTATCTTAGGACACTCCCACCAAATATGTGCCATTGTGCCCTCACACCCACACCCCTCCAAACCCAGGGGTGACTTATCTCTATATACTGCCTATGTGCCACACTCGATGTAACATACCACCAAGCTAAACACATAGTTTATTTCTACTACCTTCATATGTACAGCCCCCTGTGCCAATCTATATATTTTCTCTCTCTGCTGCTCCTCTAGTTGTATTCCCATACCCCTTTCCCATTTTACCCATATACAGGGGGGAGTACTTCCTGCTTCTACAGTAAGAATCTTATAAATTTGAGAAGTACCCAGTTTTCATATCCCTCTTCTACCGAACAATTGTTCAAATGTATTAAAATCCGCCACTGTCCTAAGGGGCTTGGGGAGCAAAATTGCAAAGTGTCTTAATTGAAGATATCACCATTCAACTTAAGAACAACTCCTTATTTTTAGCTCTTGAAAGGGGCATATTTCATCCCCCTTCAGTATATCTTTTAACTGTACATCTCCTTTGTTTATCCATTTACATGAGATAGTTTCTTTTCCTGGTTGGAAGAAATCTGAGGCCACCAATGGCATCAGTATAGAATTATAATCCCACCCCTTTTGTTTGTGTATTATATCCCAGGCCCTAATTATATTCTGTGTATATGTGCTCGTACTCTCTGCCAATTTATGGTGTTGGGGCGGTAACCAAATCATCTTATCCAACTGTGTCCTACTTAGTGTGCTTTCTATATCCACCCAACTTTTCCTTAGTGCATTAGGTGTCCAATCAAAAATACGTGACAGTAATACTGAGTAATAGTATCTCCTGAGATCCAGAACGTTTAATCCCCCACTCTCCTTGTCTCTACACAATACTTCATAGCTTATTCTTCACCTTTTGTTCTTCCAGATAAACCTCAATATAAATGTTTTAACTATCTTGAAATAGATTCCCGGAAGTTGTATAGGTAACATATGAAATTTATAGAGCATTTGCAGGACAATTTCAATTTTAACCAAATTTATTTGTCCTATCCAAGATATGGGTCCTACTGCCAATCTCCTTAGTTCTTCCTTGATTTTGTTTATAACTGGGATATAATTTACTGTATATAAGTTCTTTGAGGAGGGGGTCAAGTTTATTCCCAAATACTTTAGTTCTTTTTCCCTTGAAAAGGGAATTCTCTATATAAGGCTTTCTTTTCGATTGTCGAAACACTGACATTTAAAATCTCTGATTTTTCTATATTACATTTTAAATTTGACAGTTCTCCATAATATTTCATAATTTTCATCAAATTAGGTAATGTCAACCTAGGATTAACCACATAAAATAGCATGTCACTGGCATATGCTGCCACTTCAAGTTCAGTCGCCCCTATCTGTATTCCTGTCATGTCTATACTCTTCCTTATTGTTACTAAGAGGGGTTCCAAAGACAGAACAAAAAGCAAAGGTGAAAGTGGTCAACCTTGTCTTCTACTATTATACATCCTAAAAAACCCTGATAACGAGCCATTGACTTTTACTGCTGCTGAGGGATGGCTATATAGATTTCCTATCCACTCACTTTGGTACAAATTCCCAACACTTCTAACGTTCCTAACATAAAGTCCCAATCTACCCTATTAAAAGCTTTCTCTGCATCTACTGATAGTATCAGGACAGGGGATTTTTCTTTATTACTTTATTGAATGAGGAGTAATGATCTCAACCTGTTGTCTCTTCCCTCTCTCCTGGGAACAAACCATACCTGATTATTATTATTATTATTATACAGGATTTATATAGCGCCAATAGTTTGCTCAGTGCTGTACATTACAATGGGAGACAGTACATGAGACAGTACAGTGACAATACGATTCAATACATTTTGGGTGGTATTTGGATACCAGATCGGTAATGTAGTTTGGGGCAGTATTATGAACAGCTTTGTGCGTCAATGTTAGCATTTTGAATTTTATCCGTTGGGCAATTGGAAGCCAGTGGAGGGATTGGCAGAAGGGGGTGATGGATACGGAGCGGTTTGTGAGGTGGATGAGTCTGGCCGCAGCGTTCAAGATGGACTGAAGCGGGGATAGCCTGCGGTGAGGTAAGCCGATGAGGAGGGAGTTACAGTAGTCAAGTCATGAAATAATAAGGGAGTGAATGAGTTGCTTAGTGGTTTCCGAGGTTAGGAACGGACGTATTTTGGAGATGTTGCGGAGGTGAAGTCTACATGAGTTAGTCAGCGATTGGACTTGGGGCTGGAAGGACAGATTGGAGTCTAGGATGACACCTAATACTCTGGCTTGAGGGGAGGGACTGATGGTGGTGTTGTTGGTCTTGATGGAGAAGTCAGGGGGGGCACGGGCTGGGGGGAAAACTAGGAGCTCAGTTTTGGAAAAATTTAGTTTGAGGAAGTGGAGTGACATCCAATCGGATATGTTGCTCAGTAGGCTTGTGATACGGGTGGAGACTGAAGGGGTGAGGTGAGGGGTAGAGAGATAGATTTGCGTGTCATCGGCATAGAGATGGTAGTTGAAGCCGTGAGAGTGTATCAATTGGCCAAGGGAGGAGGTGTAGATGGAGAAATGAAAGGGCCCGAGGACAGAACCTTGAGGGACCGCAACAGAGAGGGGAAGTGAAGAGGCGGTGGCATCTTTATAGCTAACGCTAAAGGAGCGCTGTGATAGATAGGAAGAGAGCCAGGAGAGGGTGGAGTCTCTGAGGCCAAGAGAGTGTAGTTTTTTGAGGAGGAGGGGGTGGTCAACCATGTCGAAAGCTGCAGAGAGGTCGAGGAGTAGGAGCACTGAATAGTACCTGATCCAGGTGGATCCAGTCCGGCATTAGGTCTTTCAACCTGTTTGCCAGAACCTTTGCCTATAATTTGGTATCTGTATTTAACAGAGAGATGGGCTTATAACTAGCGCATTGAGTTCCATCTTTCCCTTCTTTCTGAATGATTGTAATATGGGCCTGCAAAGATTCCTCTCTCATTTCCATCCCCTCTCCTAAAACATTCATATAAAGACTTAACTTAGGAACTAATTGTTCTTTAAATTTTTTATAATTCCTAACAGTATACCCATCTGGCCCCAGGCTCTTCCCTGTCACTGTACTCTTTAATGCCGCCTGAATGTCCTTGTGATATCGTTTTTTCTAGACCTATTAATACTTCCTCTTCCACTGTCAGTAATCCCACCTCTTTCAAGTATATCTGTCTCTTTCTAATTCTTACTTCTTCCCCCTTTTTTAACTGGTTCGGTTTGACATTATATAATTGACTATAATATTTTTTAAATACATTATTATACATCATCTCCTTTAATCTTCTTGATATAGTTCCTTGATTGCTTATTTCTCAAAGCTCTCATTAAATATTTACCAGGTCTATTCCCCCACTGATATCTTTCTCTTGCCATCATGTTAAATGTTCTCCTTGTTCTTCTTCCATCAAATTACATAGTTCCTCTCTCTTATTTATAATATTCTGCTGTACTTCTTTTGTTATTTTCTTCTTATGTAACTGTTCTAATTCATATAATTCCCTTAAAAGCAAATTGATTTTCTTTTGCCGTTCCTTTTTTTTTCTTTACTCCAACTGCTATCAAAATTCCCCTGATTTATGCTTTATGTACTTCCCATACCGTGGCCATAGAAACTCCTGTCACAATCAAGTAACCCCTTTTGAAATCCATCAACCTTCTCAACACATTTTTCAAATAGGTCAATGGGTTTCTATTCGGACAGTAAATATTTGCCAAAGTGCACTCTATTTCCTGCATTTCCCCTTTAGAAATAAAAATTGTCCCTCCGGGTCAGCCACCCTATCTTCCAAATTAAATCTCACATGTTTTGCTATACCAATTGCCACACCTTTAGCATGTTTAGTTGGAGAATCTGCATAATACCAGGTTGGGTAGCACTTAGATTAAAGTTTAATATTTATTTCCTGTGATATATGTGTTTCTTGTAAGAACTCTATTGTAATAGATTGTTGTTGCAGTTCTCAAAGAATCGTATACCTTTTCCTCAGATTGTTCAACCCCTTAACATTATAGGTCATAAAACTAACTTACTCCATTTCCAGTATGTAAATATTTTTTCTCAACGTGAGTATCATTCTCCCTCCACAGGAACACGGGGCTATCTCATACCCTACCTCCCCTACCTCTCATCTGTTCTAATAATGGTTTCAATGTTCTCCTTCTGTCAGGGTCCTGTCCATGGCAGAAGTTCTGGGAGATCTGGCATTTCTGCCAGTACCCTGCATGGCTGCAGAAGCACGCATCAGCCTTTGGTGCCAGACGACCTTTATAAGGAGGCTCATCACTTCTTCAAGTTGCTGGATGATCTCTAGCTCCCTCTACCTTGTTCCTGTTTCCTGTGACCTGTGACTTCCTGATACCAACTCGGCTTGCTCTTGGATCTGTCTACTCTGCTTAACCCCTGATCTGACCTCAGCTTGGCTAAAGGATACTCTCTCTCTTGCTCCTCTGTGTATGACCTCGGCTATCCCATCTGACTATGTCTGCTCTGATTCCCACCTGGTACCTGACCTTGGCATTAAACCGGCTATCCAGTAATCCTATATTCACGGAAGGGCTTGCATACCTTGCACAGGCTCCATCTGTCTGCAGACCTCATCTCCGTGCATCAGCTGTGCTCCTGGCTGGACCACCAACAAGCACTCCTACAGGCTACCTGAGCCACTTTGGGCCTGACTCCATCTGTCCCACTCTTAGGGGAGTCTGGAACTTTGTTGCAAGATAAGCCCTCTCTCCATTGGCCTCCGTCACCAGGTACTTGATACCTTCTTTTCAATGTTTCCATTCATATATATGCAAAAATCTGTAGGTTTACTTCTCCATATTTTATTACTGATCTTCCTTTTATCTTCTTCCAAAGCTCCTCTCTTTCTGTCTCTATAATAATGGAATCGTACAACCACATCCCTTGGAATTTAATTTCTACTTTCTTGGAATCTTCCAATACTATGCACTTTATCGATCTTGAGAAGTTCTGTAACTGATCTGTCCATTATTGTGTTAAACATTTTCACTGTAATTTATGTTAGACTTTCCCCTTGTGAAATCTTGGGCAGACCTCGTATTTTCAGATCACACTTTCTGTCTCTATTCTCCTGATCTTCCAATTTGTATAGAAGAATCCTTTGTCCTTTTGTCATTTTTTCCATCTGTTTTTCTAATTTTGTTATAACTTGGGCATGTTTATCTGATTTCTCCTCTGTTTCCTCCACCCTTGACAATACTTGCCCTAGGTTATGTATTTTCATATCTCCTGTTTTATGGAACTTTCCAGGCCCTTAAACATTTCTGCTATATCTGCTATTTCTGCTTTAGTAGGCATCTGTGAGGTCTCCTCTTGTTCTTCGGAGTTCTCAATAGTCACTTCATTTTATATATCATCCGCTTCCATGTTTTGACTGATATTAGATATTCCTAGAGACAGCCTGCAGCAATCACCTTTAGTATTTTCCATCTCCCGTTTTCCATTTACTCCTTGATGTCTCTCTGGGGTTTGTTTCTCTTGTAAGGGTATATATTTTTTAATTGAACTTGTTTGGGCTGATTTTGGCCCTCCCCCTTTTGCCACTTTATTTTTCATGTTGTTAGTATTTATTTCTATGTTTCTTGGTACTGGAGTTATTTTTATGCGAGAATTAGGATTGTATCCCTCCAGGATTTTTACCCTTTGAGTTTTTTCCCTTCTTTTTTGCTTTTATACCAAATTTTTCTCTAAAGGTCTCAGGGATCTTTATCTCTCCTGTATCTCCTTTTCAAAACTTTCTCCTTCTAGGCCCCCTGGGTGGTCCCCCCCTATTGTCCTTTATACAATGCAAAACAGTTTCAAGTTTTGATTCACCATCCCATGTCAACCTCGCTCACCTTCTCCACTCCATCTTCATTCACTTTAGACCGGGCAGCATTGAACGGTCTCTCTCAGGGGTAGCTGGTTCAGGTCTGCAAGAAAGCCCACCATAAATAGGTGGCTGTTAGGGGGGGTCACCTTCTGTGGAGTTCCATAGGTTTTGGGCCAAATATAATTTTATTTTGGAATATAGCAGCCAAGACCTGCTTCTTCCTCTCAGCTCGGTTGGCCTTTCTGCCTCCCAGAGCTCCTCTGCGGTTGCCACAAGACAGCCTGGTATCCTCCAATCTCCAGCGGGTCTGCCTCCTCACCGACCGACCGGCTCACCACTCTCCCCCCTCTGCTTCAGCGCTGCCACACTCCAGCACTGGACCATGGTACAAGGGGCACCGCTCTGCTGTCAAACTCCCCCAAGCGGGATTACACCTGAGCACAGGTGAGTCACACCCTCCTCTAGGCATGCCTATTAGCGGGACACAGGGGGTGCCTGCTTTCCGAGAGCACTCACATTGAGCTCCCTCTCTGTGCCATGTTCCCTTAAGATGTTCTAAACACTGCCACACTGGGGTTGATTTACTAAAACTGGAGAGTAAAAACTCTGGTGCATTTGTTCATGGTAACCAATTAGCTTATTCAATTAAGCTTTGACAAAAAAAAAAACCTGGAAGCTGACTGGCTTCTTTGCAGAGCTGCACCAGATGTTGTACTTTCCAGCTTCAGTAAACCAACCCCATTAAATAGTGTTGTTAAAGTTCTGGCCATAAACAATGAAACAAAGCCAGTCGGCATCAGTAGGCAGTGTCAACCAGATGCTTGCTAGTTTAGAACAGTTTTCAACCAATTGGCTGCCCTATCCACTGAAATTTAGAGAACCCACCATATATATAGGCCTTTTTTAACAGAGTAGGTAGCTTAACCGTCTCTATTTGTCACAGTAAATATTGTCAGCAAGACAGAAAGTGATGGTAAAACCAAAATATTCCATTTGTCTTTGGCATTTGGCTATATACAGTGTATATACTTTCAATGAGAGAGCTGGAGTCAGGGATATCAATACTGTGAGCAGGTTCTTTGCAAAGCAAAGGAATTCATATATTGCTTAATCACTTAATTTTACATATCAATTACGTGTTGTAATTAAGTTAAAGAAAGAAAAGAAGAGAGACAAACAAGGTTTCAATAATTAAGAAATATTTTATTTTTAAATGCAAATATTCTTATGGGGTCTCCAACGTGTTTTAAGAGTATATGACTCCTGCCTATATCAGAGCTTAACTCTTTAGTTGTAAGAGACCTGTACTCAAGAGAAAAAATTTATTTAAAGCTGAACTCAGGCAAATAGATAAATACACAAATTAAATACATATATGAGAGCTGTTTACCTGCCAAAGGATTTTTATTTCTATCCATCCAGTCCTGAGATTTAAAGGTTTATGTTACACAGCATATTATCCCCTTGTAAAATAGGGACCTGATCTTTCTGAAATATAATTTCTACTGAGAGATACCCTCCCCACCTGACTCTATTTATCAGCAAGCTTTTGGCACTGTAACACACCTGATTTGCTCCCTATGCTGCATCTTCTTCCCTCTGAGCCCTTCTAAACCAACTCTCTTGAACATAATAAATGTATCACCAAGCTTCTAAAAGTAGCAGGTTTTAGAAGTTAATATAAAACTTAAGTTAAGCTTAGGTGGGAAACATTTTAAAAATGAAACAAATCTATAGTTAGCCCCTTACCACACCAGGGTGGCAAATTTTAACAGTGATTTTTTTTTCCATTTTCAAAATAGCAGTTTTAATATCATTAATGAAAATTTCATAGAATTAAAACTATATTAAAATTATACTTCTTTTCCTGACAAATACCATGAAGTGTATTTTATAATGGATGGTTAAGTGAAAACATCTGGAATTAAATGTTTGTTAAAATTAAAACTGCTATTTTGTACACAAATAACATGACATGATCTGAATAAACATTCTGAGTAAAAAAGTAGATCATTTTACAAATTCACCCACTATTGCTTGTATCACCATGCTATGTGTGTCCTATTTCACAAAAAAAAACAAAAATCAACAAAAAAAAAAAAAACTTTGTCTGTTTTGCTGTTAGCAAGGGCTAATGTAAAGAATGTTGTTGAAAGTATGATGTCCAAAAATACAGTTTTACATCCTGTCCTGTCTGACATTCATCATAAAAACAGGAATGTGGAAGAACACTCCCAAATGTGGATGCAGACAACAATAAGAAGAGCTTCTAAACCTCTACTATGTATCCTAAATTAACAAAAAAAAAGTTTGGGCTGAAATTCTTTGGCTCTTAAAACATGATCTCATTTTCATGAATATGATGTTAAGAGATACAGTCCAATGTAAACTTTTTATTTCTATTCTTTATGGAAAGATATGTGGTCTGTTAGACCCCTGATCTCTGCTCTGCCCATCAAAGCATATGATCAAACTGAGATCAGTTTGAACAAATTCTTACCCAGCTGGCAATGACTAGTAAACAACAAACCAAAACTGGCAGTGACGAAATCCCCATCATTTCAGGTTTCTTTGGTCATAGAGGAGGGAAAGGAACAATTCCATGATCATGGCTGAAGCTGCAGTCATGATTCTTTTATAACCACTTCCACCCAATGCCGTATATATGGCTTAAGGGCTGGAAGTAGTTAACAGAAAACTAATTTTTTTTGTTTCCTGCCTTTTACAGGGTCCATGAATTCCACAATTCTGTGGAAATGCAATATTACCTGGATATAAATGAAAAAACAGCCAAAGCTTATACTCAAAAAGTGTTGCATATCTTCAAGCACTGTTGCTGTTCTCCTTAGGGATTAGCGTCCTCCAAAGGTCAATACAGAACAATGTTGCCACTGGGCAGAAAATGTCCCCTTTGTTATTCCTTAATATTCTTCATGCTTTTCACCAACCTAGAAATCAGAATCCATGAAAAATCTATTGTGGTGATGGTCAAGGAGCACTTGGTGCCATAGTTTGCTATTTTTTTTCTGCTGTTTTTACTTCTAACTAGCGATAAGAGAACTTGCCTGGGTCATGGAAGGACTTGCAAACCTAATCTTAATTCTGTAAATGTTGAACTTAGTGCCTAAACTCCATTGAGGTGTTTGGGAGCTGAATTTGACAAAAAACTTAGAAACTATTCAAAGCACTGCAAGACTTTCCCCTGTAATCCAAAGCTCAGATCGGGTGCTGACATTCAAACAAGCTCATCCAAGTTAACAGAAATAGATAAAAAAAACTAAAGTTGGAAAGGCCGCACTCCGGAACCCAGATACTATTTAGAGAGCTAGAAAGGTTTTAACTGTCTAAATCGTGACTGGGTCTTGGTGTTCGGCTTTTCCTCCTTTTATTTTCCCATCTATGGGAGCTGATTTTTTTCTCTTTTTCAAGGCTGATTTGCAAACTATTGGTTATGGGCATGTGCCAATGACATTCTTAGAAAATACTGTTAAGCAGGGAAGAGGTCTTTAATAATGCTTAACCCCATCACTTCCAGAGCCGTTTTTGCATTTTCTTGGACACATCCTTCAAGGCCTGAAGATTACCTAAAACACCCAAAACATCATTTATTTTCTAAACACAGTATAAAATGATTGCAGTTCCAATTTTTTATGTTGCAAGTTTTAGCGCACCTGTTTATCAAGGACAAAATTTCAGCAAAAACTATACTAAGTTAGAGTTAAAAGATAAGTTTATGCTCAGTGAG
Source organism: Staurois parvus (assembly GCF_062004578.1). Lineage (NCBI taxonomy): Eukaryota > Metazoa > Chordata > Amphibia > Anura > Ranidae > Staurois > Staurois parvus. Next base: position 4,491,416 of record NW_028318376.1, on the reverse strand, counting down.
TAGGTACCTAACACGTCAAGTCTTAAAACTACGTGCTCCCATGAAATGACAGCAAACTGCCATACCTTAAATTTTCCATAGGCAACACTTTCAAAGCCCCTACAAGTAAGTAATGGTCCCAGAATTATTGTTCTCACTCCTGTGTGTGTGGTGATATGTAACATGCAATACAATGAATATTTTTGTATGTAAGTGTCCCTGACTCATGTATTTACATTCATATGTTTGTGTATGTGGGTGAACTAAAGTTTTTGTTGGGAGGTATTATGTGCTTCGATATAAATGTTTTTTGAACTTTTCTTTTAATAAAACTTTAATGAGGATAGTGTGACTTGAGACTGAGCAAGGTGACAACATCCAAAATTATGCAGCTAGCAAATAAAAAATGTTATGCTTGTAAAGGATTGAGAAAAGTCAGATTTTATTAAAAAAAAAAGTGAACATGAAAACAAGATTTTGCGTTAGCACCAATATAATCTCATAAATGTATTTGACAGGTGGATGTTTACATTAAAGTGTCCAATTAATGGAAAAAAACAGAGATATTGTTTCCACAGCTGATGTGTTTTTTTCCAGTGTGTTTCGAGTTTCTCTCCTTCAAGGGCATAGACATACCTTTATGTATAACTAAACATTAGTGACAATACAGAATACAGATTACAAACAATAGATAATTATATAGAGAAACTTACTCCTGATCATAAAATATATCTTGGAACTTAGTGCCTTAGTGAGAGATGTATACTCTCTCAAATAATTTGAAAGCAATCCAGCCTGTGGACCTAAATGGCTGGAGGTATATTCAGTGACCCATGGGCAGATATAGACACTACTAAAAAATACACTAATAAAAATTTTAAAAATCTCCCGGGGTACCTCCTATGTTACTTATTAGTGCACACTGGCAAAATAAACTGATTGAGTTGCTGCAAGCATCTACTTGCATTCCCGCAAAAAGCAGATATAGATAGTATTAATACAGGATGCTACGCTACTATAATCTAAAAGGTACAAAACCAAAACTTCCAACACTGATATAAATATATAAATATATACATAATCATAAACATTATTTTTACAGTATTAACTCACATGTGATAATATAAGTGTCCATTCTGTCTGTATTTCACCAAAAGTGCCAAATCACCATAAAAAATGATTTATGACAATATATAAATTTTTTAGTCCAATATACAAAGTTCAGTGATCAAGTAAACGCTTCAAAAGAATGTCCTCTGTGCAAAAGATATTATTCACTTCTCCACTATTATTATACACTATCTCCCAAATACCGACATGCACAGCTTAATTATATCTTCAATATTGAAAGTGTTTCAACACCATTCATTATTGCGCTCACCTTAAAAAGTGGACCTAATGGCCTAATTAGGTCTATCAATGCTCTTTCCCTTAAGGGTCCATGGCTCCACACCTCCTTTTTCCCTGCTTTCTCTGTGGGAACAGTATGTATGGTGGTTCTATGATATGTTGATGTGAAGAATGGTTTGTTATTTGCTCATTGTTTTATCAGTTGCTTCATCTGTTTTCTTTTTGTAGTAATGAAAGGCTGCTTCACTTGAGCGTGAGGTTCCTGTGGGGCTTCTGTGATCAGATGCTCCTTCGTCACACCCATTCCACCTGTTGGTAACCATGGGCTCCTGGTTTCTTTTGCCTAGTGAATCACTTTGTGGAGAAAAGTGAAGCTCATGACTCTAACAGTTTTGTGATTAAGTTGTTTAGTGTTTTTTTCTAATTGTCTTTTTTCACATGCTTACATCACTTGTTGGTTTTTCCTTTTCTTCCCTCCCGACATTCTCCTTGATACAGGTCACATCCCTGTATCACTCTGCGCAGGGGTCAGGATCCTTCCCTCTTACAAATTATCTCCTGCTAAGACCTGACTAACCATATCCTGGAATGCCAAAGGTCTCCGCACCCCTATAAAATTTATGAAGGTATTACACTATCTCAAACTCCTCAGAGCTGATATAGTCCTCCATCAGGAAACACATTTACCGGAGGCACACTTTCATCCTTGTAAAGAAGATTGGGGGAGGTGAGGTGGTGGGGTCACCTGCACAAGGCTGCAAAGTGGGTGTCCTGATTTTGCTCCACAGAAATTTGCCATGTACTGTCCAATTGGTTACTGGTGATGAGCTTGGGCAAAACGTTTCAGTATGCCTACAACTTCCTTCTTGCTCTATCCAAATCACTAACATTTATGCCCCTAACTCTCCTGGAACAGTTTTCTTTAAAAATACTTCTGTGTGGATTATGCAGCACCCATCATCCTTACAGGTAGTGGGTGGTGATTTCAAAATGGTACTACATCCTAAGGAAGAAATTCTGAAGGGCCCTCTGCACACTGGTATATACCCTTTCAAGCAGACTCTGAAATAAATAGGGATTTTCAGTTCACACATATTGTAATACATGTTTAAGCTGGCCAACTGCGTCAAAGTAATCCCTCTATGGCCAGTCCTACTCTGCTCTGCCTACGCAAATGCTACTGTGGACACAATACCAACATACGGGAAAAGACAAAGTGGGGAAGAGCTACTAGGTTCAGGTCTGACTACTGACCCACAATATAACAAACAAGATATACCTGTTCTCAAATCCCAAAAGCTAGTACTTGCATTTATCCATCAGGTGCTAAATGGGTGTAACCACATATTAAAACTAGAAATTCTGAAGGGCCCTCTGCACACTGGTATATACCCTTTCAAGGAGACTCTGCAATAAATAGGGATATTTAGTTCACACATATTGCAATACATGCTTAAGCTGGCCAACTGCGTCAAAGTAATCCCTCCATGGCCAATCCTACTCTGCTCTGCCTACGCAAATGCTACTGTGGACACAATGCCAACATAGGGGAAAAGACAAAGTAGGGGAGAGCTACCAGGTTCAGGTCTAACTACTGACCCAGCAATACTCCATACCAGCGTTCTGATCACTGCCATACCCCATACCAGTATTCTTATCACCTCCATACCAGCATCCTGATCACCACCATACCCCATACCAGCATCCTGATCACCCCCATACCAGTGTCCAGATCACTGCCATACCTCATGCTAATGTCCTGATCATAGCCATACCCCATACCAGCATCCTGACCACCGCCATACGTCATACCAGTGTCTGGCATTTTAAGGTCTCAACTGATCAATTTTGCAAATATATATCCCATAGTTTGTAGACTCTATAGCTTAAACACAGACTAAATCATGTATACTGTCTGGTGTATTGGACTCTTGGCTCGGACTGGAAGGGGGTCAAAGTGTCCAGACTTGAAATGGTTAAGCGTGTCAGGAATCCTATCTTATTTTGTGAAGCAAGCAAGGCCTTTCTCCTTTCTCCGATTCCTTAGACCACAAACAAACCTGGCATGAAGCCAAACTCTGTTTCAGTCACTGGGCTGATCATCAGGAGCTGATCAAATTTGGCAACAAACCCAGTAAGCTGCTGGCCAGGCTCACCAAAGGCTCCTACAAACCAACACATATCATAGCCCTGAAGGACAGAGTGGGCCAGCTTACTCATTCCCTACAGGTAATCACAACTACAGTATATTAGAGGACTATTTTACAGCATTATATTCTGAGGATCCCATAGATCAGGCCAAAGCACAAACCTTTTTGGATGGTCTAAAACTCCCAAATCGCAGGATGTCCTAACTGGATACTCCTGATGTCCTTATATCCCCAGAAGAAATAATGTACACAATCAAAGCCCTAGTGAACGATAAGGCCCCTGGCCCTTATGGTTACACAGCTGAGTTTTACAAAGTGTCCAGCGAAGCTAAATCTCCTATCTCTATATAATATGCCTACTGGCTCCCAGGCATACATTAAACTTGCCAGGTTCCTACAGGCCAATTTCCTTATTATTATTATTATTATTATTATAAATCTTGATACTAAAATTCTGTCTAAAATAAATACTTTGTGCCTAGCTCCAATTCTCCCCACCCTGATTCACCCAGCTCAGTTGGGCTTTGTCATGGGCCAGTTGGTGACTTTCATTATTCACAAGGTCTTAACGGCGCTGGAATATGCTAAATCTCACCTGTTGGAGGATGTAGCAATCATCACTTTAGATGCAGAAAAAGCTTTTGACAATGTCAACCTCAGCTGGCTATTTCTGGCCTGCTAAAATTCATCTTCAAAAAGCACATAGCAGCGTTCCTTCGACACATGTACTGAAACACGACAGCGAGAATCATAGCATCTGGAGTCATTTCCGGTAATATTCCCCTACATAAGGGCACGAGACAGGGGTACCTGATTTCTCCATTTCTTTTCAATTTGGTCTTAGAACCTCTTTTGAGATACCTGTTAACACCTGCACCTCTTATGGAATTCCTATAGGCATGAGTGAAATGGGCGCAGCATTGTTTTTTTATTTTTACATTGGAACCTTTCTTTAAATTTGAGGCTTTGCAAAATATTCTAAATATATTTCGTACTTGTTATGGTTTACGTGTCAATTACGAAAAAAATTAAGTTCTTCCCTTTATACATTTCCCCATATCGAGATCGGACATGTCATCCCCCTTCCCAATGGTCCATCAGTAAATTGTGTACTTAGGCATCAAAATAGGGAGGAACCCATCATCACTTTACCACCTTAACTTTCACCTGTATTGTATTGTCTAAGCTGAGTCTTCCAAAGAGCAAGGGAGGAGCTAATTTACCTGATATTAGGCTATATAATCTCTGTTGAGCTATGGTTTGGATTGGCTATCCCAATCTTCGACTTACACCAACTATGTCCTGGAATCTTATCTTGTTTCTTTCTACTGTCTGTCAGGTATACTACATAGCAAACTGCAGTCCCTTCCGAAAGCTTTGCAGCAAAATATTTTGATTAGAGATATAGTTTTGGCCTGGAGGGAAACCAGGAGGAAGCTCAAACTTTCCCCCCACATTTCCAAATATCTTGAGGTGCATGGCAACCCAATGTTTTCTCAAGGAATGATATATAAAGCATATGACCTCTGACATATGAAAGGCTTATTGAGAGCATTGTCTCTGTTATATGTGGAGACTATGAAACCAAAACCTTTTCCCAAGGTGACTACTGAGTTATGCATACCTTCAACTCATGTATTACCAACGAACTATGGAGAGAGACTCCATTTAAATTGATACACAGGGCATTTACTCCTTTTATGTCTTCAAATGCTACTCCCCATCCAGAGACTTGCCCGCAGTGTGGGACATCTAAACCCTTACTGTTCCATCTCATCTGGCTGTGCTCTCTAATATCAAACTTCTAGGACCAAGTCATCACATTTATATATGGTATAACTAGGCAGCTGCTTTCCAAGACACCTCTCTTATTATTGTTTAGCTACAACGCTACTGGCCACACACATTCTAATGAAAAATGTATCTTTGTTTCCAAATGGACACACCTCTGCCTCCTAGCAACCCGCGAGAACATACTGAAAGCTTGGATATCTTCTTCTCCACCTATGGTTACAGCAGTTAAAAAGAACCTCAGCAATCTTCTCTACCAAGAAAAATTAAACACCAAACTACAAAATTATGGCCTCACAAAAAGGTTATTTTCCAGACGGCATTCCTACATTGAATGCACTTTCACCCCTGTGGAAACTCAGTCTTTAATACAGTCTTTCTAATATATGGAGTGATACCTGAAGAAAACTTGACCAACTCCCTGGATAAACTGAAAGTCCCTGCTCATCTAACGTCTAATATCACATCTGTTTGTCTGTTAAACTAGCTGCCACATCTTCCTACCTTATTGACCTGGAATTATAGGGAGGGCCAAACACATCCTCTTCTTTCTTTCATTCACCCCCCCTTCCCTTACTTGATATCACTGATGTCAGGTTTTAGTACTTGGATCTGTGTACATATTTGCTTACAAATATTATAGCTCTGTGGTCTGTTTTACAAAACTGCCTTTTGATGAGAGTCATCTAACCCTTGTGTTAGTTTTCTCTCCCCATTTAATGTGATAAAACATATTACTGTGATTTTGTCCAAAACATTGTGCTGTATTCTACCTTGTCACACATGTGTACTATAAAGTACCTGATCAATATACATGTACTGCTGACTGATCTTTATTTTACTGTATCATGTTTTTCTAATTCTCAAAATCCTAATAAGTATATATAGAAGGAAATAAGTATTTGATCCCCTGCTGATTTTGAATGTTTGCCCACTCACAAAGAAATGATCAGTGTGAAAATCGAATGATAGGTGTATTGTAACACTGAGAGACAGAATAGTAACAAAAAATGACAATGACCCAAAACACACGGCCAAGGCAACAAAGGAGTGGCTCAAGAAGAAGGACATTGGCCTAGTCAGTCTCCAGACCTTAATCCGATTGAAAATCTGTGGAGGGAGCTGAAAGTTCAAGTTGCCTAACGTCAGCCACCAAAACTTAATGACTTGGAGAGAATCTGCCAAGAGGAGTGGGCCAAATTCCCTCCTGAGATGTGTGCAAACCTGGTGGCCAACTACAGGAAACATCTGACCTCTTTGATTGCCACCAAGTACTAAGTCATGTTTTTTTAAGGGGATCAAATACTTATTTCCCTCATGAACATGCAAATCAGTGCATAATTTGTTATACATGCATTTCTTTTGAATTTTTTTTGTTGCTATTCTGTCCCTCAATGTTACAATACACCTACCATTCAATTTTTAGAATGATCATTTCTTTGTGAGTGGGCAAACATTCAAAATCATCAGGGGATAAAATACTTCTTTCCTTTACTGTGTGTATATATATAGATATATATCTATATATATACCGCATTTTTTGCTCCATATGACGCACTTTTTTTCCCCAAAAAAGGGGGGAAAATGTCAGTGCGTCTTATGGAGCGAAAATGGCCGCTCAGCTCTTCTCTGCAGCAGGACCTTACCTGTTCCTTGATCCAGCGCTATACAGTCTTTCTGCGCCGGCTGTGACAGCTGGGTGCCCACTGCGCATACGTGAAAAGCTCTGCACTTTGTGAATGGCTCGGCGTCTTCTGGGACCTGTCATGTGTCCCAGAAGACACCAGGCCATTCAAAAAGCGCAGTGTTTCTCATGTATGCACAGTGGGCCCCCCGCTATCACAGCCGGGTGCCCATACTAAAGGGAGGACAACTCCGCGGAAGTAAGAGCGGGTACCTGTCAAATTCAGGTACCCACTCACCCTCCCTCCCCAAAGGTCCACAGTCTTTGGTCATCTCCTGAACTGTCTGCAGTCTCTTGGTCATCCCCTGTACTGTCTGCAGTCTCTGGTCGTCTCTTGTACTGTCTGCAGTCTCTTGGTCATCTCCTGTACTGTCTGCAATCTCTGGTCATCTCCTGTACTGTCTGCAGTCTCTTGGTCATCTCCTGTACTGTCTGCAGTCTCTGGACATCCCCTGTACTATGTCTGCAGTCTCTGGTCATCCCCTGTAATATGTCTGCAGTCTCTGGTCATCTCCTGTACTGTGTCCGCAGTCTCTGGTCATCTCCTGTACTGTGTCTGCAGTCTCTGGTCATCCCCTGTACTGTCTGCAGTCTTTGGTCATCCCCTGTACTGTGTCCGCAGTCTCTGGTCATCTCCTGTACTATGTCCGCAGTCACTTTTCATCCCCTGTAATGTGTCTGCAGTGTCTGGTCATCTCTTGTACTGTGTCCGCAGTCTCTGGTCTTCTCCTGTACTATGTCCGCAGTCTCTGGTCATCCCCTGTACTGTGTCCGCAGTCTCTGCTCATCTCCTGTACTGTGTCCGCAGTCTCTGGCCATCTCCTGTACTGTGTCCGCAGTCTCTGGTCATCTCCTGTACTGTGTCCGCAGTCTCTGGTCATCTCCTGTAGTATGTCCGCAGTCTCTGGTCATCTCTGTCCACTCCCCCTCCCTCTCCCTCCCCAAAGGTCCACAGTCTTTGGTCATCTCCTGAACTGTCTGCAGTCTTTTGGTCATCCCCTGTACTGTCTGCAGTCTCTGGTCATCTCCTGTACTGTCTGCAGTCTCTTGTCATCTCCTGTACTGTCTGCAGTCTCTGGTCATCTCTTGTACTGTCTGCAGTCTCTGGTCATCTCCTGTACTATCTGCAGTCTCTGGTCATCTCTTGTACTGTCTGCAGTCTCTGGTCATCTCCTGTACTGTCTGCAGTCTCTGGTCATCCCCTGTACTGTCTGCAGTCTCTTGGCCATCCCCTGTACTGTCTACAGTCTCTGGTCATCCCCTCTAATATGTCTGCAGTCTCTGGTCATCTCCTGTACTGTGTCCGCAGTCTCTGGTCATCTCCTGTACTGTGTCCGCAGTCTCTGGTCATCTCCTGTACTGTGTCCGCAGTCTCTGGTCATCTCCTGTACTGTGTCTGCAGTCTCTGGTCATCTCCTGTACTGTGTCCGCAGTCTCTGGTCATCTCCTGTACAGTGTCCACAGTCTCTGGTCATTTCCTGTACTGTGTCCAGTCTCTTGTCATCTCCTGTACTGTGTCCGCAGTCTCTGGTCATCTCCTGTAGTATGTCCGCAGTCTCTGGTCATCTTCTGTACTGTGTCCACAGTCTCTGGTCATTTCCTGTACTGTGTCCGCAGTCTCTGGTCATCTCCTGTGCTGTGTCCGCAGTCTCTGGTCATCTCCTGTAGTATGTCTGCAGTCTCTGGTCATCTCCTGTACTGTGTCCCCATTTCAGAAAAATGTGGCTTTTTGGAAATTAAAAATTTCGTTTTGTATATGATTTTTCATTTCTGGTTTAAATATCAAACCAAAGACATTGATGATCACTAAAACCCAAATTTTCTCCAACTAGAACCCACATGTTTTCAACAGTGGTGTAAAGTGATGATGCTGATAGCATTTGAATGCTATTTCAAATGCACCACAATGGCTTAAAGGCAAAATTTACCTTTACCACAAAAACTTCCTATGCAGGTAAGGGGCGCCTGTAGATAAAAACACACTGGGCAGCTTTGACCAAAGTTGAATAATGCCCTTGCTATAGGTGTAGGCCATTTATGTAACTCCTGAAGCATGACTGAAGAAACACTCCCAGAGGTTGCATCATCTCCTGCCTTGTTTCTAGGACACTGCTAAGACACTCCCAGATGTTACTGTTAGCCTTCACCATCACAGGAGCAAGCTCTTCAAACTACCTCACATGTGCTCTCTCTTCTGTTACTCAGTAGCTTTAAACCCAGGATTTGAGAGTTTGCTCCATTACACAGTAGTGATGTAGCAAAAATGTATTAACTCCAGATCCCTGAACCAATCTGTTTGTACACTGATGTTTAATGTATACATTACAGCCCTACTTTTCTGTGAGCTTTGAACATCCAAATAAATGTGCTTGTGTGCCTTCTGTTCTTATTGGGGTGCACTACAGAATGCTTATACCAACATTTTTCTTTAAAAATGGAAGAATTAAAAAAATATATGATTGCCTGTTAGGCAATGCAATGCAATGCACATGCACTAAACTAAACAACATTTTTATGTTGCACTATATGGACATCTGTCTTGTTTTTCAATCTAAATATGAAACCAGGCCAAAAACTCTATTAGCTATGCTGACTTTGGAAAAAAAACCATATTGTGTTAGACAGACCTAAAATCATTACAGCAAATATTTTATTTTAGATAATCTGCAGCTTATTATTTTTATAATTTGTTTATTACAGGTATTTATTTAGCGCCAGTAATTTAAGCAGCACTTTTACATTTTAGTAAGCAGCCAATTAGCTTACTATTAAAACTTGGATTGATGTACATCTGGACACTGGACTGTACATATTCCAAAGCAAACCATGCTTTTTTAAAAATAGACTTAGTTATACATGCCTGATTCTGTGCATATGTATACTGAAGTCTATGTGCATGTTTGTAGACATTGTGAGGGCATGTTGCAAAGTACACATGTACTTTACTAAAATAATAAAACATCCACTTTGTATATACCATTTAGGTTTGTTTGCTTGCTTGATTCTACAGATGGATTCACAAGTCTGGAATATGGGAATGTCTGAGGTTAACCATTGTACTTCTGGAGAGCAAGGTGTGATTGATATAGAAGTTCCAGAGGTTACTAGGAAGTGTCAGCCTGTGTTCTGAGGATATGGGGCATTGACTATGCGTCAGCTTCTATCTTTATAGAAAAAGAGAACTCTGAAAAGTGCATATGGCACAGTTTCTAGAATTATAGGCACAGAGTTTGTGAGTGATATAAGCATTAGGAATGAACAGAGTGATTTCAGCTAAATTACTCCACTAAATTAAGCTCACTTTCACAGAAATTAACTTTTAATTTTACCATTTGGCACTGCCCATGTAAAATGTGCTTTAAAATAATGATCTACCTATAAAATAATCTATATTCATTGTTTTTTTTAATCCCAGTAATGCCCCTAAGACCTCAGAAAAAAACAGCAATTATTACAACATGGGGGAAACAAGTGGGTCATCATAACAATATGTAGACAACAAGGAGGTAATCTTCGTATGTGCAGGATCAAAATCAGTCATGATAATGGGGAAAAATGGGCAATCATTACACAACGTAATACACAGACAAGAAACAGGCACTTGTTGCAATGCATTAAAAAGAAAACAAACAGGCAATGGAATGATGAGGATATTTAGGAAATAAACAAGCAATCAAGACAATGTACCAGCAAAACAAACAGGCAAAGGTGATAATATGTGGGCAAAAAACTGGCTATTGTGGCAATATAGGGGTAACAAACAAACAATAGCTAATTATGAAGGGAAAAAATCGGCAGTTGTTATAATAAGCCATGTTTATTGAAATATATAAAGCCATATTCTGTGCTAAGGATGAGCCTATTTTTGGTAGAAAAACAAGTTTAAAATAGTGGAAATGGGGTTCCTTATCCCTCAGATGTCATTTACAAACCATTGCACTCTTAAAATCACCTGAAACCACCTTAATTTTGCCAAGATACAAGATGTCCCTGGGCCAATTTACTGTATGTAGTGAAAGTTTTTCCCTTCATATGCAGGCAACCATTAAACCAGACCTGGATTTTAACCATTCTCTATTCTGTCTAAAACTTAGCAAAAATATAGTCTAGAGTTGGGCTTTAACACACAAGAGGAATATAATGCAGGTGTAAAAAAACAGCTTGGAAATAAATGTGCTATCTAGTGTGGATTTGACTTGAAACACAATTTACAGAAATGAGTGAAGAAATGCTATAGGCCTGGTATTTTCAAAAGATCAAGGAGTTTTAAAAGAAAATAGGTGATTTAGTATCAGCAATGCAAGTACAGAAAGTCATTTCAGTAAGAGCTCTTAGATGAATGGGCAATATGAAAACCTAGCAGAACAAGACTTCAAGAGACAGTTGAGGTAAAAAGAACAATAACTTGTAGTGTTCTGTATTTTCAAACAAAATAATCTGCTACTCTTCTTATAAAGAGCACTGCACATTACAAAAAAAAAACTAGCAGCACATGAATGAATAAATAAATAAATGTCATAATGGATAAAGACACATAAAAGTGCTCAGTCCTCTAAAAATATAAATGATCCAAAGTTGCTCCAGAATCATATGAGTGTTCCCTCGGTGATTGATTAACTCACCAGATGTTAAAGGAGAACAAATGTAATGATCCGTAAGCACTTTATATCAGTTACCACTATTACTTTTAATTATACTTCAGCTCTATTTAAGAATTAGTGAAGAGTGTTAAACCATTGGTTCCATTTATTTGCTAATTCTCTCTAGTGTTTTCTAGAATTGTTACATTGGGGTTGATTTACTAAAATTGGAGAGTGAAAAATCTGGTGCAGCTGTGTATGGTAGCCGCATTTAACTTCAGCTTGTTCAATTAAGCTTTGACAAAAAAACTGAAAGCTGATTGGTTTCTATGCAGAGCTGCACCAGATTTTGCACTCTCCAGTTTTAGTAGATCCACCCAGCTGCATCTCTTTTTACAAAGATCAATGCATTTCCTTCATTCCTCAGCTCTTTTGAGTGGCCATACCGTGGTGTTCTAACAATGCTCATAATAAAGGAACTTTGCTCAGAAAGGAAAAAAAAACAAAAGAATCATCATTTTTGCCCATTATCACACAAAGGAATGTGCATGCAGATTTGCTAGGAGAATGGCTATGCAATTTCTTATAAATTGATCCGTAAATGTTATTTGACCATTAGCTATTGGTAAAGAGCGGTAAATTATATCTGGTGAGTTAATTCACTTCATGGGGAATATCATTGCATGGAAAAAACACTTTGTGAAACTACCTGGAGCATCTTTTTGGGCGCAAATTTCACTTTATTTTGAACTGTTACACTGGACACATTTCTGGATTGAAGTGGTATTGATTTACTGAGCTTTATGCTGTAGTGGCATTTTTAAAACACTTCACTAAATGCTGAATAAAACTGTAATAGCGAGAAAGTGTAACCAAGGACAATGGCATTGATTGACTTAAAGAGCGTATTGACCATTCATTTTGATGGTCTTTAACATTTGGTGAATTCATCCATTCCTGGAGGAATACTCAGGTGATTTTTAAACAGCTTTGGATCATTTATGTTTTTGGAGGACTGAGCACACTTTAAATGAAAACATTTCTTGGCAGTGATACTGTGAATAAAGTAATGATTACGAGACTGTTATGACAATTCTAACTCTTGTGCTTTTTATCTATTATCTTATATATTTATTGATTCATGTGTTTATGTATCTAGTTTTTTTATGCAAAGTGCACTTTATCATATAACAATTTGTGGGTGGATGTTATTTCATTTAATACGGCTGGTATAGGTAGGGTATTAGGAAAGCGCACTGATTCTCTCGTTTACATAATTCTGCTAATCTTTTTTATAGATTACTGACTGAGAAGACATAAGGTGGCTATATATATTGTTTTTAACTGGTAAATGATTGATTAAAAAAATATGAAAAATTGTGTAAAAAACAAGGATTTGTTTTTGTTTTCAATCAAAATCATGAATTATGGATCTGGTGAATTAATGTCTAATGCATGTTGCACCAATCAGATAACCATCAATTTGATATTCAAGTCTCCTTGCATGAGTGTATATATTTATTTTTTGTTTTACATGCCTGTTTATAGCTTATCTCCTTCTTATTCCAAAGAAAGAACTTATTGTCCACTAAAAGAATTCCTCTTCTTAGTTAGTGTAAATTGCACAAATGATTGCTTGATTTAGACTCCTTATTGTAAATATAGAACATTTTAAAATTAGTGATAGGCATTAGGACTACTTTAAAAGTATCACACATAAGTTTTAAAATAGTAAATTATTAATTTATTATCCTTAGAAAAATTCATAAAACATAAATACAACTAATATTTGTTTTTTTTTTAATTTTTAGCTACATATGATTCTTCCACATTTTTAACCTACCCTCATCTGACTGGGAAGGGACGTAGTTCAGTACTGTATTATTTAACTCTTTCCACAGGGACTTGCAAAAAGTTGATCTGCAAAATTACAGCAGGTACCAATATCAACTGCATTTATTATTAGTATAACATAGATTATTTAAACTGAACACATGACATACCACAATTTAACTTACATCCTTGTAAAGCTGATGCCTCTATATATGGGGCAACATAGTGGCTGAATGATTAGCACTTTGACTTGGCAGCACTAGGGTCATTGGTTTAAATCCCAACCACAGCACCACTTGCCTGGAGTTTGCATTTTCTCCCTGTGGCTACATGGGTTTCCTCCAGGAACTCCGATTTCCTCCCACACTCCAAAGACATGCTGGTAGGTTAATTGGCTCCTATCTACATTGGCCCTAGTATGTAAATATATGAATGTGAATTTAGACTGTACGCTCCTTGAGGGTTAGGGCCTGATGTGAATGAACAATATATATGCAAAGCGCTGCGTTAATTGGCGGCACTATATAAGTACCTGTAATAAATAAAAATAAATATATATTGCACCCAGAGCCCAGCCCATGACAGTGGAAGCTAGAGAGGATACTAGATGGGGTGTCCACAGAGCCAAGCAAATACCAGTTCAGTGTGCACGTAGCAGTTTGATTATTTGGAAAAATCTATTGTAAATTTGATCAAGTGAGCATGAGTGAGACTGCTATGCATGCAAATACAGGATTTTAATTATTCAATGTGCTAAAATTAACAGATAAGATTAGGACAGGTTAGCTTAAAATCTAACTCTGGTTTCAGTTTTTGATATAACCTCTGTGATATTTTTCCTGACTTTATGTCTGTTTAAGGCATCAGACGGAACAGGAAATTATAGAATATTTCCACGCCTCCAGTGTATTTGACAGGTGTCAGACAGAACAGGACGTGAGGGAGATTTCCCTCCAGCACAGGCAGCAATAAAAACATAATTTAAGTAGAAGGAGGGATGCAGGCTCAGAACCTTTGCCAGTATTTTACTGCTTTTTCTGTTCACAAGATCACTAGATGTGACACTCTGTGTCTTAAAAAAAAAGGTTAAGGATGTCAAGACCTGGGTGGTATTTTGTATGTTAATGCATAATTAACTAGATCCCCTGTTATCAAACTGAGACTCTCAGATTAGTCCAATTAGTCCACTACAGCTAATCTAGCTACTTTTTCCAACTACAATAAAAATCACCTTTCCACCAATCTCTGGCAGCCAACTCTTGGAAGATAGCCTTTTTCCCAAACTCTCTCATAAAACTTCTTGAATGCAGAAATCACAATTACAAAAATACTATTAGCTATCAAATCCCTTAAATCGTCCGAAGCCCAGATGTCTTTTCAGCCCTTTGCTACAAATCTTTGCTGACAGTCCCACCCCACACATCACTAATCTATGCAATCGTTTAAAATCGCACCATGACCTCCATTTCACTTCTCTGGACCCCCATACCTTCCATCCCATATTTTGTCTCAATGTGGATACCAAATTACTGGCAAACATATTGCCAGTGCTACCTAAACTTCTTTCACTCCTCCTTGATCCAAAAGGAACAGTTGGACTACATCCTAACAGGCAAGCCCCTGATAATGCTTGTAAGGTGATCCACCTCACACACCTCCTACATCATAACAAACTGCAAAGTATGGTGCTATCTCTCAATATACATAAAGCTTTTTATGACATTTCCTGGGATTATCTACACTACATTTAAAAAAGTGGGAATTTGGAAATTGGTAGCTCTTAACATCTCCATACCTACAGTAGTTCCATACTTGCTACACTTAAAGCTTCATTTAAATTCACTTGGGCTACCAAACAGCTAGACTATCTAGGTGTCCATATCACTTACTACACATGATTCTTTTTTTTTTCATTTGTAGTTTTTTATTATGCTGTTCAGCAAAGTACAAAGTACATATAACAGAACAAACAGCATTCTTAATAAAATGGACAGATACATGCACATGTGTTATTATAATAAGAACCAAAAGACACTAAAACCATGTCAAGAAGTCAACTTTTAAGTCTCTTAAAAGTTAACTTTCTAACCACCTGCAGTTCTGCTACATAGAGTAACCCCCCTATAAATGAGTATTATTGAACACTCTAAACTGATAGTTAAGCAGGTGTCCAAGTACACTAATGTAGTGCTTAAGCCAAAAGAGCTTATTTTTGAGATTTATGTAAATAGTGGGTATGGAACAGGCCCTAAGAAGTGGGCAACAGAGGAAGAAGGGGGAAATAAAAGAGGAAAAAAAAGAGGAAGGAATGGGGATGGCTAAAGTGGGATTGAGGGAAGGATAGAGACTGGTGTTCAACAAAAACTGAAGCCATAAAATATCTGATCTTTACTAGGATGGGGCCTGTGTGAACAGAGTGAATAAGCAAAAAGCATAGTCCCACGAAAATGTGAAATTGGGCTAATCATACCACGTTTTCCGGAACTGTTCCAATTCACATTATTCTGATTTATTTCCAGCCAACTACTTCCCAACCGTTTACCTTATCTTCTGGATGGGGAGGATCAACTCTATCAAGATGACCATTCTCCCAAATGTTCTTTATTTATTCTTCACCCTCTCAATCCAGATTCTCTCTCTTGCTATCAGGTCAAAATCATGACATGTCTTCCATTTGGCACACCTACTGCTCTTAAATCTTCCTTTGCACCATGTGCATCCACAGACACAAAGGTTGCTTGGGTGTCCCAAATTTTATGAAATATTGCCAAGCACCCAAATCACCCCACATTCCCTTATAGTCTATATATTTAGCCAAACTGGTCTCTAAGCTAATGATTTTCAAAGTGTGGAAAAAGCAATTTACCCACTTCTCAGAAGTTGAATTTTTTACTGACAGCTTCTATATAAAAGAACAATGACTTAGCATTCTTATTAATAGCCACGATAAGTTCCTCAAAAATGTGCCTCATATACCAACATTTGACACTTTCCTTAGCTGCCACATGAGAAACCTGCATGCTGGTTGAATGCCTCCTGTGTCATGCCCTTCCTCCTTCAGCCTTTCCTCTGTCTTATTTCCACCCTTTTCCTAATTCTGCTTTTCAGATGATATATAGATGTCACATCAGCTTATATCACTGATCTTTTATTTCATTTATACTGTTGCCATTCTTACTTTTTATCTTCTTAAACCAATTACTAATGATGACATATTTCTGTACATATTATCTTTTATTCAACCATTGATTCATCAATACTCCATATGCCTGTGGACATCTACTGTATCTGTACACTCTGTAGTCATTTGCTACACAATAAAATTAGTAAACAAATTGAAAAGAAAAGTGTCTGAGACCTTTTATAATCATCTGTATTTGCAGGAACAATAATATGCATCTCTAGGCTGCAGCTGTACTTAGTATATTTATAAAAGGTTGGAAAAATGTTCACCAGGAACTATAATGGAAAGGAAATGTTCCTGTCTAGTCATGTAAAAATACTTAGTCATGGGACATTGTGGTGCAAAAATGTATACTACGCTTAAGTTTAATATAATTGTAATGTACAGTACTTGTAGTAATCACTGGCAATGCATACATTTTTTCACCTGATTTTCCTGTATGGTATAGGCATTAACTGAATCATCATTAGCAGATAGGTGCAAATTGCTGTCAAATATATATATATATATATATATATATATATATATATATATATATATATATATATATATACAGTATATATATATACACTGGAAGCTTTCACCTCCAATCCAATGATTGAGTGAACGCAGTTAAGGGGCTTTACCATCCAGTCCCATACATGGAAAACAATAATAGTTTTGCGGCACCTTGCAACAGTTTTGGCACACTCATGGTGCAAGTTAAGCATGTATGAAACTAAAGCTGACATTTACACTCTTCAAGTTGTTGTAAATCCCTAAATATACCTAAGGAAGTGACTGGCCTCAGCTGATATGCAGAGATGAAACATATTCTCCTATATAAGTTGAACCTATCTATTTGCAGTATTCTCTTCTCTTAATCAGTTCAAAGTGCTGAATTTAAAAAGCTTGTAGAGCTGTCAAAAAAGAGGGTGGAGAGCTGAAGTTTCAATCTGCAGAGCTCTGAGAGCAGATTGGAGGGAAGGGACATGCCCCCTCCACACAGTTCACAGGAACAGAGCTGAGGCTGTCAATCTGGCGGAGGTACCTCCCCATCACTATTTTCTCTTGGTGTTAGGAAAACTTGTCAGAAGTGATTCATGCTGACAGCAGATAAATGAAACAGCAGACAGAGATGACACTTAGTGCTTTTAATTTAAACAAGTACACACTATAGAGGGATATGCTTTGTTCATATTTTATGTCTGAGGTTTACAACCACTTTAAAAGTTACAAGCAACATGTAGCACCTGTGCATGTATCTTTCTAATAATTTGTATGAAAATACTGGTCTCACAGAGTAATATGAATGAACCAAACACATAACATTTATATGATAATGCATTATATTGGAAACAGTTAATTATTGTGTCTTCTCCTTATTGCAAAAGAATTACACAAAACATTACAAAATTACTGATACAATTTACAATTATAGGAATAAATCCAGCATTTAATGCTTTTGGTTGTATAGTGTCCAACTATGCTATCCATTTAATCTCCTCGTGTTTCAACTGTAGCTCCCTGTTGCTACCCCTTCAGGATTTATGAATGTTATCAATAATCATACATCTGAGCTGTGAAATTGAATGTCTATGTGAAGCAAAATGTTTGGCAGCAGGGAGCTCCAACAGATTCATCCTGAGTGAGGACTTGTGTTGTAATAGTCTATCCTTCAACTTCTGTGTTGTTTCCTCAGTGTAATATAAAATCAGGCCTCAAACTTTTCACTCGCCTGTTTGCAACTGGCGAGAGCAAATAATGAGGGGGTAAGTGTGTCCCAGGGATCAGGGGTGGATGGGGTCAGAACATCATTGGAACTCCTGGCACTGTCCCCTCTTGGGTACATCAGAGGCAGTGCTGTATTCCCAATCAGAAGGGAGGGGACAGGGTCAAAGCTTCAGTGGAGCTCCTGGCCCCACCTCCTTCCTGCTGGCTGGAGAATGCAGTGCTGCCTTTGATGTACCTGAGAGGGGATGGGGGCGGGATCTCCACTGCTGCTCTGACCCCACCCTATGCAGCCTGTATGCTCGAAGTTACGGAGCTGAGATCAGATTGGGAGCGCTGAGAGCCCCGCCACAGGACCTCTGAGAGCAGGTGGTGAGCCCAGGTGATAAGGTAGGACTTTTTCTCCATAGACTGCCTGTGGAGTATTATATCCTAATCCCTGACTTGTTGTGTACCAACTGTATAGCTGTGCATTTCTGAAAGGTAGAATTTTATAAATGGCTACTCAGTTGATCATCTCCTGTAGTACATCTGCAGTCTCTGGCTATCTCCTGTAGTACATCCGCAGTCCCTAGCTATATCCTGTAGCACATCCGCAGTCTCTGGCTATCTCCTTTAGTACATCCGCAGTATTTTATCATCTTTCATAATACATCCACAGTCTCTGACTATCTCCTGCTGTACATGCATAATCTCTATCTCATGTTGTACTTCCGTAGTCTTTGACTATCTTCCATGGTACATATGCAGTCTCTGGCTATCTCCTGTAGTACATCTGCAGTCACTGGCTATCTCCTGTAGTACATCCGCAGTCTCTGATCTACTCGTGTAGTACATCTGCAGTCTCTGACTGGAGGAGGAGGACATGGGATGGAGAAGGAGGAGAACATGGGATGAAAGTTTACATTGCTTTATGTTAATATTGTTAAAGTTGCTGTTGCTAATAATTTATGAGGCGTGTTTTGGGGTGGAATTAGGGGTGGGGCAGGGTAGAGGTTGGGTGGGGCAACTGGTGGTGAGTAACTCTTAAGGCCTGGCTAGTAGCTCAGGACTTAAAATTTTGAGCCCTGGTATAAACAATAGAGGGATTTTAACAAATAAACTAAAAAAGAGCTCTGACATGTGTAATACCTTTCAATGTCCATTTTCCTGCCTGTGTGGGGGGTGTGAAAAATGACCCCTTTTTCATGTTATAGCAATGTACACAGGGCAGACATGGAAAGGATCCTTTGAATTTAGGACCCAGGAATGTCAGAGACTGTGCTTTAGGAAGAACTACAGCCCCTTTCACACTGATGCAGTGAGGTTTGACCGCATCATGGGTATAGCACTCTGTACTTATGGGTTTGGTGCTAGTTAGATGTGCTTTCCCATAGAATTCTATTATAGCCCGTGGTTTTGTCATGCTTTTTGAAAGCACACCAAAAGTCATGCATGCAGAAATGTTGGTGCACTGTCAGAAAGCCCACCAAAACTGCAGGAGATTATAGAGGTCAATGGGAAAATGCAACTAAGTCACACCAAACCCAGGAGTACACTGCACTGCACCTGTGGTGCAATCAAAATGCACCACATCAGTGTAAAAGGAGCCTACACCAGCTTTGACTATATTGTCCGGTATTAACTTGCCTTCCCTTTCAGACTTCAAGGGTGGAATTCTTCAATTTCAGGACAATGGATAGGGTGGAACATTGTATGAGGATGTAAACTTATGGTCAGTGGTCTTAACATATTCATTTGTCACACCCTTAAGTCCAATATATACTATATATATATATATATATATATATATATATATATATATATATATTGCTAGTCTCCTTCTCACTAAACCAATAAAAGGGTCCGTAAAGTATATTCAATTTGCATATACTGCCTAAACTGCAAAACGTTTTACTAAGGAGTGTCAAAGGTGTGTGAGATGGAACGTTAGATTTGAGAAAATATGATCCATTTACTCTTTTCATTTAAGACACCAAGGTGATACTCATGGCAATATGGTTTTGTTGATATGCGACTGCTTCATCAACACCTGTAGGGATATCAGCTTTAGGCAATAGGTATATATTTCTGCATACTTTTTAAATAAGTGCTAAAATTCCAGACAATTCCAGCCCTAAAACAGTAATTCTTCTAAATACAAATGCCCACATGGAGATCCTGTACTGTTATAGTAAATAAAATTGCAAAAGTAGGAGGTTTAAAATATTATTAAATTTATCACTCAAAATAAATAATTATAGCTATGATTATTCAACAGTTTTTATGACTGTTTAATTAATCCTGACAATGTAGTTTATTTGACTTGCCTGTGAAAGGAACTCTCTTTTCTTTTTTTTTGTAAATTAACGGTATAGTAACAAAAAGAGAATGTAGGACAAGGCAAAGAAGAGATGATGACAAGAATAAATTAAGAAATATACCGTATAAACATATTTGCAAATCAAAATGCAATAGAAGTAAAAAAAAAATAAAATGGCAAATGATAATGTATGGCTTTTCATAACTGATAAACAGGCACAGATTATTACTATAACATTCTTCAACTAATCATTGAAGCTGGAATTGATCTAAACAGGTGTAAGTGGCATATCTCCTTTTGTTTCTGGTAAGAATACATTTTATTATAGATACTGAATACAATCAACTGAATATTTACAGTACGTTAATTAGCTAACAAAATGTAACAATTAACCAATTAAAGTAACATGTTTAATATACCCAAAGTTTAGAACCCATACTTAGAGAATGCAGCTACAGTACAATGGATGCTACTTATTTACCATTGAGATATTGTGTAAATTAATTTACTCAACCTTGCTTATGTTGATTCAATTTGGAGATAATTATATTTTTACTGTTACAAAGGTTAAGAAACTGTTTGAATTGAAGTGATGAATTCATTTTTTATCGCTAGTGTAATTCAGTCTCTCAACAAGCTTAAACATACTGTTTCATAATGCCTGGGTTCAAAATTGAAGCAGCAATCAATCCTAAATGTGAAAGGTGAATCGTTTGTCACATATTCCAGCTGTTCAGGGCATTACTCCAAGAGTTATTGGCAAGAGTGTGACATTCAAATGACTTATAGATAGCGATTACAACTTAAGAGTCATTGGATATGTCTCTGTCTATTGTCAAATATGCAATCTGTACATTTTATAGATAATTTAAAACACTTAATAAAAATTCAAAAAATATCCAGCATACCATTTTAATATGTAAACCAGATAGCCAAATATGATCATATTTCATTCTCGGGACTCTATACAAACAAACATACATGAAGCAAGGAAAATAGGGACTGTATTAAATAAATATATATATATATATATATATATATATATATTTGTTTCACCATTCATTGTAGTGTAAATGTGTACTAAGAAGTAAATACTGAGATAGTTGATCCTACATTTAGATATACAGAGCTAATTTTCTTAGGAATATACTATTATTATGTTAAGTCAAATTAAAGTGCTATTACAAATTTCTGAAAATGTATTTGTGCATTTGATCACATATCTTATCTAAAAATATATTTTGATAGTATGTATCATAATGTTTATGATTTCTCCTATTTATTATAAGCTGAGATCAATCTGATGCCACATGATCCCTATTTTCCCTAGGCTCAAGTGTGGTTATTTGCTATTATTTTTACTCCTGGCCCCAATGTGATTGGTTGACACACTCTCTCTGTGATACCATAACAGATTGACGCTACTCCACGCCTACAGGATCCGTCTCCCAGGTTTATATTGTGTGCTGGCAGAGAAAGAGCACATCTTGCTCCAAGGTACAATATAGCATACAAGTGGCACACAAGATTTCACACTCTCCAGTTTTAGTCACCCCAGCCACTATATTCAGCTCCAATGTGAAGTGAATAAAAGGCTTAAACTCAAGTCCCCATCGGTTTTGCCCCTCTGACATGTTTCACCTACACTGGACTTAATCATAGAGGTCTCTAAACTTAGGTTCAGTTATTTGCTATTATTTTACTCTTGGCTACAATGTGATTGGATGACAGGCTCTATCTGTGGTTAACATAACACATAGTATCATATGTATCAATACCTGCAACAATTGCTACTAAAATGCTACTAAACCCCGGGCCCTGCATTCACTATATCTGGTCTTCCACAGTACACAGAACATGGAAACACAATTATTTTAGTAAATATAAGCTGCTAAATGCCTTTTCTCATCAGAGTATACAGCAGTTTTGTGACCTCTATCAGTGTCTGGCTGAGCACTGGTTAATATTTTAGGAGGAGTTTTCATTTGCCTCTGATTGTGCTATGAGGCTGCATTACTCCTGACCCTCTGTCTGGACAGTGCTGATTGGCTCTGTGTTGATCACATGCACCCTCACCCCCCAAAAAAAACCTCTTCAGTAGTACACACTAAATTAGGCATATGCGGAGTGTCTCTTTTGACTCTGTATTATCAGCAGATGGATTGGGGAATGTGGAAGAAGGGGAGTATCAGAGGGGACAGGATCAAACAGCCTTTTTACATAATATGAAGGATTAACCCCTTAGGTTCCACAGTGAGTATAACAAGCATGCTTTACTACATAAACAGACTGATTTTACTGTTGTGGGTTTTCTCTCTGGCAACTCTAACTGTCCATTTCCAAGTGCTGAAATTAATTGCACAACTGTTTTACTGTATTGGGAAGCATTATTAGACCATTTTAGTTTGTAGAATAATTTTTACACTTTTTGAATGGATACAACAGATTCATTGCTAATATCTTACCATAAATGTATGAGGCCAGAATGCAAGAGCAAAGAATTGTAATTGGAAAGAGAACTAAGAACTGATTTTGTTTTAATGGGTGGCATTAATAATTGTTATCATGTAACCACAAATATAGTTTGTGCGATAAACAAAAAAAATTGCTTATTTAATACAAAAATACATAAGGTAAATGAAAACAATAAAAGTACAATCAAATATAAAAAAATCAAATCCCCTAGAAATCTAGCACACTTAAATATTTTTAAATACTTTGGCTTTTTTCAGTAATGCTTTATGTTTTTTTTATAATCATGTTTATATTTGCAAAATAATAAAGGTTGCCCCAAATTTCATGTGTCTGTTTAGGTTGGCGATTTACTGTTTAACATATAATCATACCTACTTCTAATATTTTTGTTATACTGTAACATCATCGAGGTCTTCTACTACCATACATTTAAATTATTACTATAATGAATTGCTAATCATAATGCACAAGTTGTTCCTAGTCGTAAAAAAGTAAGAATATGAACTAAAAACAATATTGCAATGAAGTAGAAAAAGGTGTAGCCAGTTTAACATCTGCCCTTTCCACAGGCAACATATCCTCCAATATTATATTTCATCACAAAAATCACTACCAACAAAAACTCTAAAGAATTTTAGGATACCGACATTACTAATCATTTGTATAAAAGTACTCAATTTTTATTGTAAAAATTAAAATCCATTTTAAAAGAAATATCCATAACATATGTTGCTTACAGTTTACATTCTCGATACATAAACATCATCCATAAGAAGAAGCAGGCATTGACCCGTGAAACACGTAAAAAAGTGAAAAACATGGCGGGCACATGCGCGGCCGGCTTACGGATGGACGCTAAGCTGTGAGCGCTCCGTCCACCCGCCAGCATCTAACCGGCACACACCGGCCCAGGGAGTAACCAACCCCACAGTGACCTTACCTGAGGGTGCCCGCACCTCTCTGACCATGCCCTGCAGGAGAAAAACCCCGGAGAAGCCGGGGAAACTCACTCTATTCTTCCCGGCGCTCAATCCGGGAATCCAAGATGGCACCGGCTGCAGCACCCAGGGAGAAGGCAGGAGACACGAGGGGGACTACATGGCCCAGCAAGCAGACGCCAGGCTGAGGCATCCACTTTATCCAGGGGATTCTGGTGAGTTGTCACCTCCATTATCCCCCACGACCAGTAGCCCAGCCAAATCTCGGCCACGACTTGACCAAGACCCTGACCCCGCATTTCAGGCCCAAAACTTCCCGCCTCAGTCAACTTCCACGATACTGCCTGACATAGATTCCTTCCCTGCGTCAGACCAGCCGCTAACGGAAATTTCCATGAAAAACATACTGACCCTTTTGCGGCAAACCTTACATAATGACATCTCGGTATTGCTAAACCAAATTACTAACGCGGTACAAACACAAGAACGCAGAATACGGCATATCGAACTTAATATGGGGGATGTAATAGCAGCACATAATGATTTGATCGATGCTCATGCGGACCACTCATCTGACCTCGAACAAATTAATTTAAAACTAGCTGACCTGGAAGATCGTTCGCGTCGCAACAACATCAAATTCAGAGGGATCCCTGAATCAATCACAGGCGAGGCGCTATTGCCCTATATACAACAGTATATCCAACTTCTTCTCCCATCACTTCCTAATCTGGAGATGGCGATAGATCGAGCCCACAGGCTACCAAAACCCTCATTTCTGTCAGCATCTATTCCAAGAGATGTATTGGCCCGTATCCATTTTTACCATATTAAAGAAAAAATTATGACGGCTGCTAGGAATCCACCCCCGCTTCCACCATCACACGCAAATCTCCGATTGTACGCGGACCTATCCAAAGCCACACTTCTCAACAGGAAAAAAATTATTTCCATTACCAAAGCCTTGAGAAATCATGGCATAGCGTACCAGTGGGGTTTCCCCACAAAGCTAACAGTAAGACATCAGGGAAGGATACACACGATTAAATCCCTGGAGGCTGGCCTGGACTTACTCAAAGTATGGAACATTCTACCCGTGGATGCGCAGGAAACGACATCCGCCTCCATTTTACCTATGGAGGCAACTTAACCACCATAATGTCACACCTTACACTTTGACACTCTTTTGCATACCACCATCTGGCGATCGGCCATACCCGATGACTCATGTTCTAAGTTTTTACAGTTGGCATGACCCCTTCGGAGGTCAAAGCCGGTTCAAAACCCCCAGTTATCAAGTAGCAGTTGCAGGTACTTGGTCTACTTGCATTGTCTGCAAGTTTTTTTTTATCCTTTTTTGTGTTCCTTCCCCCCCCCCTTACCCCAGCCCCGCCAACTACTTATTTACATCCTAAGATTTGGAAATCCTACACTTTCAGGGAAAACACACCCCAAATCCTCCATCGAGCCTAACCCGCAAAACGATAATATCACCTCTTTCCTTCTCCAGAAGACATCCACTAAACCACGATCCCCTCAAATACCAACGCTACTATGCAAACACCTGGGAAAAACATGTACAAATGATTAATATCACATCCCTAAATGTACGAGGCCTAAACTCCCCATTTAAGAGATCGATGCTCGCCAAAGAAATCCGGAAGTCCCCGGCTGATGTAATCTTTATACAGGAACCTCACTTTGCTACAGACAAAACCCCCAAGCTATATCTTCTCCATTTCACCCAAA
Source organism: Staurois parvus (assembly GCF_062004578.1). NCBI lineage: Eukaryota > Metazoa > Chordata > Amphibia > Anura > Ranidae > Staurois > Staurois parvus. Next base: position 4,465,691 of record NW_028318376.1, on the reverse strand, counting down.
TTTTTATGGCAACAAATGACAAGAAAAAGAATGGAGTTATCACTGCCATAAATTACTCTATTCCACTCCACGTTATTTCCGAAACAGCTGATCCGCAAGGACGCTACCATATCCTGATATGCCAAATAAACGACATAACCTACACCCTAGTGAACATTTATGGACCAAACAGCAAACAGTTGAGCTTCTACCACAAACTATACAAGATCATTGAACGGTGTAAACAAGGTAGACTTATCATCGGTGGCGACTTTAATGTCCTGAATAACCCTTCCTTAGACTCCTCCTCCAGCCAAAGACCCTCCAAATTAAACCTCAATCGCTTTTTACATGATCACGATCTATATGATATCTGGAGATGCCAACATGGCACGGAAAGAGACTATACATACTTCTCCCCTTCCCACCTTTCGTACTCAAGAATAGATTTTTTCATTACTGACAAGTGGACTCTACAACATGTAACGTCGTCCAAAATTGGTACTATATCCTGGTCTGATCACGCCCCTATCAACATATCCTTGGACAGCAAACGAAGATCGCCAATCCCGCTTGTATGGAGACTGAACTCTACACTTCTGAAAAATCCGGAGAACCAGAAACACCTGCTAGAAGCCCATAATCTTTTCTTTGAAACCAATTCTACACCCGATATCCCTATTACTACGCTCTGGTTAACATATAAGGCCTACATGAGAGGTATCCTCATACAGCTCAACTCACGCATTAACAGGCAACGCACACAACAAATTGACCAGCTACTCAGCTCCATCCAATTACATGAAGAGATTAACAAAAAAAACCCAAACCCTTCCACATCTGCGGCTCTAAACACAGATAGAAACAAGTTACGCACCATATTACTCCACGAATATGACATCAATCTCCAAAAAATGAAAGCCAAATTTTATGCACTCGGGAACAAAACAAACGCATTACTATCTAAAATTGTTAAACAAAAACGACTTAAAACCAAAATTCTTACAATCCAACACCCCGTCATGCGTTCCCCACTAATAAACCCACAGGATATAGCCAACGCATTTGCATCTTATTACCAATCATTATATAATATTAAAGACGATCCAAATAAAACCCAACCAACAATTGTATCTATTGAAAACTTTCTATCCAATACCAATTTACCCCAAATTACCCAATCTCAACTTGAAATCATTTCTGTGCCAATTTCTCCCATGGAAATTGAAAAAACCATAAAAAGTCTCCCCCTACACAAATCGCCAGGGAATGATGGCTTTACAAACGAATTTTATAAAACTTTTGCGCCCAGTCTAACGCAACATTTAGCTACCCTATACAACCTTGTTGCCTCTCGCGGGGAATTCCCCCCTGATATGCTCCAATCAATAATCACTACAATCCCAAAACCGGGCAAAGATCCCCAACTGGTCCAGAATTACAGACCGATTTCACTTCTCAATACAGATATAAAAATATACGCCAAAATAATAGCCCAGAGACTCCTTCCTCACTTACCTACACTGATTCACCCAGATCAAGTGGGGTTTATTCCGGGAAGACAAGCCCCGGACGCTACTAGACACATTATATCCCTTCTACACCATCTCAAAACTAATAAGAAACCATCCCTCCTACTGTCGTTAGATGCAGAAAAAGCATTTGATAGAATACATTGGCAATTTATGACACTTACACTCCAAAAATTTGGAATAACAGACTGGATGTTATCGGCAATTTTATCACTCTATTCAAACCCCTCAGCTAAAGTCCTAACTAATGGCACGCTTTCACAATCCTTTTCTATATCCAACGGGACCAGACAAGGCTGCCCACTATCCCCTATCATTTTCACACTACTCATTGAACCGCTAGCTTCCAACCTTAGAAATGACTTAAATTTCACAGGCATCAATCTCCTCCAGAAAGAGCATAAAATTAGTCTCTTCGCAGATGATATTATTCTAATGGTTACAAACCCATCCAAGTCGCTTCAGGCAATCTGTACACAGATTCATAGATACGCGGCAGTCTCATATTATAAGCTCAATGAACCCAAATCGTCTATATTGAACCTCTACACACCCACAGGAACACAAACCGTGCTCTCCCAACGTTTGCCGTTCACTTGGGAAACGCACAGTATCCCCTACCTGGGGATTAAACTCTTTACCTCAACTAACCAACTTTACAACAATAACTTCAGGCCTCTACTCGAAACTATACCACAAGAGCTCAAATACCTCCGTACGACTACATTATCGACACTTGGCAAAATAGCCACTCTAAAAATGTGCATACTACCCAAAATTCTTTACATATTTCGGACACTTCCTATCCCAGTCCCTTCCTCCTTTTTCTCTAAACTACAAGCAATATTAAACAAATTTACGTGGAATTAAAAAAAAAACAGATATACTACGAACCTACTCATACGTCCGCCCTCGAGGGGAGGAGCTGGACTCCCACACCTGAAATCGTATCAGGCTGTTCTGTTGGACCAGATGTTCTTTTGGTGGCATCCTTCCACTGAGAAGATCTGGTCCACTATGGAAACATCCCTATTCCTACCTCACAAAATAACTGACTTACTGCTCATACCACAGATGGCACAATCTAAACCTCTACATAAACACCCCTGCATACAAGCCTCTTTGTGTGTCTGGCTCGACTTTTTAAATCACAATCAGTTAAATCAAAATACAGTGCGGACCCCGGTCCCACTGTCCTCCTTACACCACATCATCCCACAACTAAACCTAACAAAGTGGAAAGCTGCTGGCTTACTACATATTCATGATATCTACACTAATCATAAGCTTGACTCATTTCCCACTATCCAAAGGCAATTCCAACTTCCAGACATGGAACAATTCACATACATGCGGATAGCCCATACACTAAAAAAAAACCCCATACCATCAGAGGTAAAAGTCCCGGTATCTACGCACCAATTCTTCCAGATGTCCACTTACCCAAAAAAAGGAATCTCAAATTTTTACACAACTATAATTGGAACCCTATTTCCCACAAATACTACCTCACTAGCCAACTGGGGAAAACATCTTCTCCCAATAGCTCCACTTACCTGGGAAAAAACATTTACTATCACTTTCAAAGCCTCCAAATGCAGCTCTCACTGGGAAACGTATCTAAAAATTCTCCATCAGGGGTACCTAACCCCTACCAAACTACCCCTTTATTATCCCCAGCTCTCGCAAGCATGTTGGAGACACTGTGGAGAGACGGGCTCACTACTTCACTTACTCTGGCTATGTAAATCCCTCAAATCATATTGGAACAAGGTGTTCCAGATAGTCTCCTCAATTGCGGAAACACAAATATCCCCGAACCCAGCACTAGCCCTCCTTCACATCGGGATTGATAAATACCCTACGAACTCACGCATTATCATTATACACATCTTAGCAGCCGCTAAAATTAATATTACCAAACTATGGCGATCCACTTCAACTCCTCTTTTGTCATGCCTATTTTCCGATCTCAATCTCCAATGTGAGATGGAAAGAAGAACAGCCCTGCACAACTCCTCCTATCATAAATTTAAGTCCCAATGGTCTAGATGGTTAAAAAATCCTAATTGCTCAATACGTTGTTGATTACTATTCGAAAGGAATACAATACTCTCTGCCCACACTGACTTGGTGCTTACCCTCCCCTTTCCCCACTCCCTTCCCTGTTCCTCCACTACCCTCATGTTCTCCCCACTCTTATGCCCCACTAGTCTCCTAGAATGGTTCACAACATACGGAGCATACCTCTCATGTAACTGAATCACAGAAACACAGGTTCCCCGGCCACTTGGTGGGGTTCCTTCACTTCCATTTTGTCTTATTTTTCGTAAAATGTTATTCTCGATGTGAACCAAAAGTTTGATTATCATATATTACTTATGTATGTTTAAACTTTAATAAAAACTATTTGAATATAAAAAAAAAAAAAAAAAAAAGTGAAAAGCAGAAATCCCATTCTTTATCTTCTTAATAATAGCCAACTATTAGAACTATCCATGTATATTATGGCTGATGTTTATGTACTGATAATGTAAACAATAACTTCAGCAACATGTGTTGGATATTTTTTTTAAAATAGATTTTGATTGTTACAATACAATTTGAGTAGTTTTATACAAATGATTAGTACTGTCAGTTCCTTAAAAGTCCTTATAGTTCTTATATTCAGTTTGTAGGGATTTTTGTTATGAACTAAAAAAATTATTTTTAACAACCATATTGTCTAACAGGCCTGCATTTTTATAATTAAGTGAATAAAAATAGTTTCATTTTGTTGTGATACTTGAACCTTATCAGCTTTCAAAGTGTCCACCATCTGAATAGTGATATCTAGAGAATATACAGGTTTTTGTGGCATTAATAGGTATTTCCCTTATATTCACATACTACAGAACAAGCAACACAACATTTAAGGCCAAGCTGATCCCTATAATGTAGCTTAACCATAGGATTTTATTTATGTCAAGGCCAAGAATTAGTAACAGCAACTATGGGCCTTGCCAGTCCAGATGGGCCCAACACCTGTCTTGGATGATCTTTGAGTACAGATCAACCATGAGTTGGACCTAAACCCAGCTTGTTTGCTGAACAAATGAACTAAATGGCTAGATTCGACCAGGTCTCCTGCCTGCCCAATCCTCCAGCTGCTGCAGCCAGGAGTTATTAATTTACTGATGGTATCACTACCACTACTAAATGGCAGTTTTCTACCTGCTGGCTTGTGTGATGTTGTCAAAAAGCTAGCAGGTATTCCAGGTTATATCATTAACCAGATATGGTCATGATCAAATTTAGCCACCATCACCTGGCTTACTTCATGACATTCTGAATCCAACTGGGGAGCTGTAATTTGCTGCATCAGTGAGATGGGAGAAGATAGTCATAGGGCGAGTCATCAGGGTATTGTTCATTTTGATTGAGACTGGCTCTACTTAGCTAGGCCACATGATTGACATTGTATTTACATTTGGGGACAGAGTGTCTCTTTGCTTTTTTTTTTTAAAAAAGGGGATGTACCTTCTGTGTGTGTGTTTTATTTAATTCTGGCTTTTTTGTGAAAAGGTATAAAGGGATACCTTGAACACCTTGCTCATTCATGTGGGGGGGGGGGGGGCAGATATCTTATTCAAAAGAGGGCTTCTATAATCTGATAAGCTCCCTCCCACCTTCCTCAGACCCTCAGGTCCACCAGCCCAGAGATATTGGAATGAGGTCCTTGTCTTCATCTAACATGTGAAGCAAATCTCTAACTCTACCAATATGGTCCCCTCCACACAGATACACAGTGCAGACCAAGGCGAGAGAGATTATGTGATTTTTTTTTACTAGAGGTAAGTAAGCTGTTAACTTTGTAAGGAAAATTTTTATATTGGAAATGTGTTGAAAATTCACTTTGTAAATTATACCCAATCATGTTCAAGGAAAAGAAAAAAAAATAATTTTTGCTTACAGATCATTGGATGATGTAAGTCAGAGCTTCACCTTATTCACTAAGCTTAGCGAAAATTTCCTTGAAAAGTCAAAAGTCTCTTGGAAAGAGAACAGCCAATTTGCCTTTATTAAATCTACTCCTGTAAACAGGGGCGGACTGACAACTCATGGGGCCCCCGGGCAATAGGGGATCATGGGGCCCCTGTGTCCTTGCCCAAACTCAAAAAAGCCTATGAAAAAGGTACCAGGGGCATCTCATGGGGTCCCCTACTGACCCCGGGCCCTCGGGCAGTGCCCGAGTTTCCAAATGGTCAGTCCGCCCCTGCCTGTAAATTAACAGTAAGGCAAAATCAGCTGCAGAGAGACTGCATGCAATGCTGCTTACTATTCCTTTGTCTATTTATGAACACAGTTTCTACAGTTCAGTTACTTTTTAATATTACATTTGTTCTGATCAACAACTATAGCAAAGTTACTGAAAAAGAGCCTTGTTACAGTTGCCAGCATAACCATTTTAAATGTTTTAATATTACTGGCTGCATTTTGTTGCACATTTTCATTTCCAAAGGTGGTATATGAATGAAACATTATCTCCAGTCTGCAAGTATGTGTAAAAAATAAAACACCAGGGTTGAGAAAATACCAGCTAAAGGTATTCATCCAATCAATTTTAAAATAATGCAATTATGAAAGCTTCACTATTTTAGCACCAGTTTCCTAATGCTAATGTGAAACATGTTTTATGCCAGTGTGATGAAAAATGACAAGCCAAAACATGGTTGGCCTTGTCTTTATGGTGAATTATAAATATCGCCTTAATAACAATAACATAGAAGTGGTGTGAATGAGAATACATTAGATACAATAGTTAGTTTCATTTTATATTGTCATTACCATCATTAGTAATAATTGCATATTACCATTTAATTGTTAATGTAATTTATTGTATAACAAAAACATAATTTCCAGTTAACCTATACATTTATAAAGACAATATGGTCATTTATCATTTTATTTAACTAAGAGTATAACTTTTTCTATTTATACTGAAAACCTATTTACTTAGAGATGAGGGGAATAAAGTGATTGGTCTCTAGTATTGTCAATTGCCTCTTGCCGGTAAAGAACCATAATGAAATATTATTCTCACTACCTAAGTAAAGAATATCATCTTTTCTCTATAAAGTAATTTACATATATTAAAGAGTAGTGTTATTTTAAAGTAAAACAGAATGTACGAGCTTAAAAGCTTTTTCTCTTTTTCATACAATGTTTGATATAATGGATGTCATACATATAATTCAAAAGTATGCAGGATAAAGTTGTCTTGGACTACTTACCAGAGATCGTTGCATTTATTGTTTTTACCTTATAACAAGTGCTGAATTTGATTACATCATAGAATGCTCCACTAAATGTATTTTATATTAAACACTCCTGTTTATAGTTCTCACTTACATGCCAGCTTGTACATTTAATTAACAACTGAGATGCTGAAATAATTTATCTTTTAGGCATTAGTGTGCAAAGAAAATGAAACAAATTCAAACCATGTAAAATACATGTATGAAACAAAATAAGTAGCATACAGTATTTATTTGCATTGGTCATTCACTGCTAAGCCACCACACATACAGTACATAAGCTGGTTCATGTACAGTTTTTCACCATAGCCACAATGCACATTCATTATCTATGCATTTGACAGATCAGGTTGTATTTCCCACCTTAAAATTCAATTTTTCAAAGGTAAATTTAAGTTTCTGGGACAATATTACAACTGCAAGGCCTATTATTTTTTTATGAAGTTGCAACTTGGAATGGAGGAATCATTGATTTTGTCATTATACTGCAGCAGTTAATGGACACATGGTAGAATACTGTATATAACATTATACATGGCCAGATCTCTATGTAAATATAATGACATAAAAATACTTATTATTCTACAATGGTAGATTACCCTTTTAAAAATGTAGCTTATATTTTCACTAAATCTCATAAAAACAAGTCTAGATGCCTAAATGCATTGAGTTGCTGCCATGTGATTGGCTGATTAGCCATTTGTGTTACCAAGCATTTGAATAGGTGTACCTAATAAAGTGGCCGATAAGTGTATATAGTTCAGGACCTTTCTGTCATCATGGAATTCTACACTGACAATCCAAAATGTACATAAAAACTCCTGAAACAGAGTTCCATGTGCTTTGTTGGGTCATTGAATACAGTCATACAGTTGTACTCTTGTACAGTTTCATGTTTGTTAGTTGGGAAAATCAATTTGTTTATTGATTTGTATGAGGACTTCAGCAACAATGTATAACAGGTATACCCAACAAGGTCTCTTGTTGTACACAACAGGCCGTAATAACCCTTGCAGACTTTTTGAGGATCAAAACTGCCCTGGCTGATAAAGGAGCTTTATAATGGCCCGTCAGTGGCAGTTAAGGTAAATGGGTTCCTCTCAGGGTTTTTTAAGATGTACAATGGCACTAGACAGGGATGTCCATTATCCCCGTTGTTATTTGTTATATCCTTGGAACCTCTGTTGGCGATGGTAAAAAAGAGTATAGATATTAGAGGAATTAAGATAGCATAGATAGATAGATAGATAGATAGATAGATAGATATGATAGAGCTAGATCATAAGGTAGTGGCATACGCATATGATATTGTGAACCCTGGATTAACGTTAGCCAACCTAATGGGATTACTAAAATGATATAGAGAGCTTGCAAACCTGAAAATAAACGCCTCAAAATCAGAGATATTGAATTTTAATGTTCCAAAGAAAGAGATGCAGACCCTACAAAACAACTTTCCATTCACATGGAGGGAGAAGGAACTGGGTTATCTAGGAATAAAGCTAACCCCTTCTATAATGAACATATACTAGGTAAATTATATTCCATTAATAAATGAAATAAAGGATGAGCTGAGAAGACTCTCAAGGGGTAGGGTCTCTTGGATTGGAGATACAAATTTGGTTAAGATGGTGATAGTTCCAAAAATCTTGTATAAATTCCATATGCTCCCAGTCCATATTCCAGGATCTTTTTTTGGGATAATAAAAAAACTAATACTTAAATATATATATGGGCTAATAAAAAAACAAGAATTAGGTATGCAGTTTTGTGTAATAATAAAAAGAAAGGGGGACTAAATCTGCCCAAGATGAGGAATTATTATATTGTGGTCATACTGTCATGAGTTGTAGATTGGACCTATAACTCACAGGAGAAAAGTTAGGTTAAAATAGAAGGTATTTTAAGTAACACACGATTAGAGAAGATTATATGGATACCACGAAAGTTCCGCATTATAGATGAGATTAGTAGCACATTAACACAGGTGTTAAACGTATGGGATGGAATGCACAAGCAAATGGGTTGGAAGTATAATTCACTGTTGATTCCCCTGGTGGACACTGAGGTTTTTCCCACCAGGGAAAGACAATATTTCGGGGAAATGGTTTAAAAATGCAGATGCACATTTAAGGGATATAGTAAGGGGAAGTTGAACACTTTCCAAGATTTAAAGAGTAAAAAAGAGTTATTTGTTGTATTAGATGAACTGAGATACTACCAATTAAGACATTTTGTTTCAAAGTTGCCTCAACCATTAAGGATGCCAGAGGGCATGCTCCCATTTGAAAAAATGTTGGTATCAGGGATCGTGGTGTGACCAGAAATGTGTGGACTGAAACAGGGAAGTAGCAGGCTTCAGGAACACAGGTGTAGTCAGGGCTGGAGAGGTGGAATGGTCAGGCAGGCCGTAAGGAACTGTCAGGCACCGCCCGGCGGGATCTCTAGTGACCCACAGACCAGGATTCCCCAGGGTGCATAGTCTAAGCCCCAGTCTGCCTTTTCACCAGAGCCCCTGATGGTGGGGATGGACTTGGCACAGGACTGAGACCAGGTCGCGGCCTCTGAGTGCACCCAACTGTGGTAGAGGGGTCCGCCGAGGGTATGTACCGGGGGAAAGCCTGATGTGAAGGGGCTGGCAGGTTTGGACAGTAGTGACTGGATCCGTGCGGGATGGATGGATCGTCTGGTTAGCGTCAGGCATAGTCAGGCAGGCCAGGTCAGCAACGTGCAGGCAGTGAGGTACCGGAGGAGCAGGCAGAGAATAATAAGGGTCACAAGCCAGATTCAGTAACTCACGAGCAGCACGGTACAGAGGATCAGGCAGAAGGATGGTCAAGCAAGCCAGGGGTTCAACAGGAGACGGTCAGCAGAGGTCAGGATCAAAGCAGGGTCAGCAACTAGGCAGATAGGCAGGAACACAGGATACCAGGTACAGGGGCTCATGGGAAACATACACCAAGGCACTGACTGCAGGTCTGGCCATTCCTTAAATACACCTCCTGCATCAGCCCCAGGCGTTGGCTGATTGCAGGAGTGAGCTTCTGGCTGCTGAGAGCACCCGCTGGTCAGCCCTGGTACTGACGCCCACATGGCAGGTAAGTCCCACCACCAGTGCTGAGTCCATTCCTGACAGTTGGGTTCTAGTATAGCACCAAAACATGTCACTTCGAGGATATATAAGATTGTTATTGAATTGAAGGGGGCGGGTCATCCGTTATTCTTAGAGAAATGAGAAAGAGAACTGGGAACAAAAATGAGTGAACAGAAAAATAAAATGTTTAAACTAACACATTGGGTGATGAACATGAACACAGTTGAAATGAATAATAAATGAAAACTCATACAAATGAGCGCAGGGAGGCCACTCCAGGTGGAAACATGTGAACAGTTAATCATGAGCTCACCACTGCTGCCTTGTAAATCATATGCATGATGAAGAGAACTGGAAAAAAAGGCGCTGTGGAAAATGCTCTCAGACAAGCACCTTAGTGGAGGTGCATCTTTATTGGGTGAGATAAAGTAGCAAGTATAATAAAATTAACCAGCCTGAAGTGGACAGTGTGATTCCAATGGACGGCCCGTCCGCTCTGAGGGGAGCTGAGATCAAAGAATGCTCCTGTCGGCTTCAAATCACGTGGTGTCAGCGTACCAGCGTCCTGGGTGGTGTCACCATGGCAAACGAAGGCAGTGTCCGGCGTTGGCTTCAGCTGGGAGTATATGTGGGGTTACCAAGACGACATGTTTCGCGCAGTTGCGCTTTGTCAAGTCTTTGACGACATGTTTCGCGCAGTTGCGCTTTGTCAAGTCTTTGACAAAGCGCAACTGCGCGAAACATGTCGTCTTGGTAACCCCACATATGCTCCCAGCTGAAGCCAACGCCGGACACTGCCTTCGTTTGCCATGGTGACACCACCCAGGACGCTGGTACGCTGACACCACGTGATTTGAAGCCGACAGGAGCATTCTTTGATCTCAGCTCCCCTCAGAGCGGACGGGCCGTCCATTGGAATCACACTGTCCACTTCAGGCTGGTTAATTTTATTATACTTGCTACTTTATCTCACCCAATAATGATGCACCTCCACTAAGGTGCTTGTCTGAGAGCATTTTCCACAGCGCCTTTTTTTCCAGTTCTCTTCATAATGAATAATAAATGTTTAACAAGATGGTAGCGTTGCACATCGAGCACTGCTATGTTGGAGGGAATGTGGATCTAAGGGAACAATGGAACATATATGGTGGGATTGTCCAAAAATACAGGAGTTTTGAGAAACATATAATCCAATTTATATAAGAGATATCGGGGACCACTATACTGAAAGATCTGTGGGTATGTTTATTTTATAGGTCAGAGATATCAGTGAAATAGTATAAAAATAGTCTATTATACCACCTAATTAGCGCGGCTAAGGGACTTATTCCCAAATTTTGGCAGGTACAGGAGCCTCCAACAATGATGTACTGGAAAGACAGGCTTGAATATATAAATAAGATGGAGGAGTTATACCATATAGATGAAGATAGAGGAATGGGGTAGATGGTATGACTTCAAGACATTTGAAAAATATATGGAAGTAGTAGGAGTCCCAGGTGATCTGAGGTAAGAGAAATGAATAGAATGTTTGGAGGGCTATAGCAGAAATAGGAAAAGGGAAAAGAAAGGCTGGAGAGAAAGAAAGAATGGAAAGAAGAGGAAGTGTAGGAAGATGTGATCAAAGAGAAGGGATATAGACATGGACTGAAATGATGGAAAGAGATGAGAAGAATTATATAGACTGGGGTAAGTTGAGGGGTGGTTGGGAGAGGGGGGGGATGGGAGATGGGGTTGGAAAATTCAGGTGAAATGTTTGTATTTTGAAATGATATGATCAGGGGCCGACTGACAACTCATGGGGCCCCCAGGCAATAGGGGATCATGGGGCCCCTGTGTCCTTGCCCACGCTCAAAAAAAGCCTATAAAAGGTACCAGGGGCATTTCATAGGGCCCCCTTCTGACCCCGGACCCTCGGGCGATGCCCGAGTGCTCGAATGGTCAGTCTGCCCCTGAGTATGATATATTGTTGAGTTTTTTGTAATGAAAATTTTAATAAAAGATTTATATAAGAAAAAAAAATTCCCTGGTTCTCTGTAAGGCCTTATTGTAGTGATGATAGCTTCAGCCCAGGGTTGCCTGATTGGAGCCATGAGCCAGCTGAGCTGTGAATAGGCTGTATACTCTAGAACAGAAAGCTAAAAACATACAATTTATTTTAACACATTATGTGTACATCTCAACCCCTCCAAAAAAATGTCTTTTTATCTGCAGGACAGGAGGAAAATATGTATGGATAGTGTGACAGTGCTGAGCACTGTTAGAAGAGGTAAATCTCACACAGGGTTCTCGACAATGTAAGCTGAGGGGCTCCAGAATTTTTTGCATTGAGTGGAGACATTTTGTTTTCAGTTTTCTCTCTGATTGGTAATTACCGGATTGGGTTCTGAAGTCCAGAGGCTTTGAAGAGTCTTGGGAAGTCTGAAGCCTCTAGCACTATGTTCATGTCCTACAGAAGGCTAGCAGGCTGAGTGTATAGGTGTGCATGGCTGTTACTTCAGGGATCAACTTGGGAGATAGGAAGTTCCCTGCCATGGGCCAGTGCAACAGGAAGCTGGGAGAGATGTGTGAGAGAGAGAGTCAGACAGACAGATGCACAGCCTAGAGTTTGGTGAGAAGGGACCAGACAGAAGGCTGAAGTGTGAGACCAGAGCAGCAGCAGTGTTTCCACAGCAAGCCAGGAAGCTGAAGGAAGCATTTATGTTTCTGTACAGTATTGAAAGAGAAAAAGCTGAACACCCCTGATAGGGTAACCTTTTCATTTTGTTAGAGTTGAACTTTTTACTTTCTTCTTAAATAAGAGTGGGCCAACAAGCCCTGGCTGATTTAAACTTGGTGGAAAAGCATTACCATTAAGTGAAACCCTGCAAAAATATCACAATAGGTTTAGTCACAATTAAAACACCTTTTTGTTCTATTCTAAGTGGTTAGTTTCTTTCTGTTCTGTTTTCATTAAGAAATGTGATGTAAGTTTCCATTTCATTATTTTTTAACCAAAACCCAAAAAAGAATGTTACCAACAAGCCAACCATAACTGTGGCAAAGGATGTAGGTATCATGACATAACATTGAATATTGTGTGTGGTTGTGTATATACAATCTAAATTAAGTTACTGGCTCTCCTGTACAGCCTTGCAGAGTATAAAGGTTTATAAAGAAGATCATATAACAATACCTGTTCTCTTTTAGAAAGTGATGAAAGCATATACAATATTTGTATCATAATAAAATAAATACATACCGTACAAACACTGTTTATTGAATAAAAAACAGGAAAATTAGGAAGCCAGGAAAGGAAGCCAGTAGGTCAAAAGAAAATGGTGCCAGGAATAGAATAGTGTAACTAGCTTTTCCAAAGCACAGCTAAGAATAAAATTCAGCTTGGTAAGAAATGTTATTTACAAAAAATGATCTGGAAGCAAATACCACAATTCATACATACATGTCATGGTTTTCTGATATCATATTATTGCTTTCAATAATAAATTGCAGTCGAGAGTAGTTTACCTTACATTGTGGGGAAAAAAGATATGTAAGTGTCTATCAACCAGGAACAAGTTCATACCCCCCAGCCCCTCAAAAAAATCCCCTACCAAACACAACCAAAAATAAACCTGTACAAAATATTCAAGCAATATTTTCTGTTTGTGAAGCATGACAATTGTTTCCTAAGGAATAGGAATCAACATTAAGGAGGCAAGCAATGGCATTCAATGACAAACTCTGGATTTAAAGGAACTATATGATAGCTGAAAATTTCTTAGTACTTGAGAGAAGTATTCTACTAACATTTAGTATTGTGCAATAAACTCAAACATTCAAATAACTCAGAGAAAAACTGTCATAGTTTGCCCAAAAGAGATATAAACTATTGTAGTCCTTTACATGGCATTTTTGCAGGCATGCTGTTTAGCATTTGTTGTGAAATTGTCTGGGGATAGATGGAATTGCACTAATCTGATGCTGATGTGTCCTCGTGAACTGGACACGTGTCGAATAAACTTGATTTCTTTTTCAATGTGATTCCCTCACATTGGACAGATTTCCTCTCATCTTCTCTTTTGGCTATGAGAAAGAAAGCAAAAGTAAATCTCAATGGGTAACAGATGGAAAAAAATAAAACTAGCAGAGATTATAACCCTCCCTTATTCTATCCAAAATGAAAAAGGAAAAAAAATGCTTTTAGTTCTATTTTAATTATGGAGGTGAGTAGCTGACACTAGGCAATTTTATTATCTTGGCAGCGCAGTGCTAGGGTTAATTTATACTAGCTTGCTAACGTGCTAAGACGTGATGTATATGAAAAAAAGTTTATATATTATCTAATCACATACATATATTTGAAATTATGCAGGGGTGTGGCCAAGCAGCCAATGTGAGAGGAAGGGAAACTCATACAAATGAGCGCAAGTCTTGGTAATCCTGCATACGCTCCCAGCTGAAGCCAACACCGGACACTGCCTTCGCTTGCCGTGATGACGCCACTCGGGACGCTGACACCACGTGATTTGAAGCCAACAGGAGTGCTATTCAATCTCAGCTCCCTTCAGAGCGGACGGGCCATCCGTTGGAGTCACACTGTTTACTTCGGGCTGGTCAAATTTTATTATCTTTGCTACTTTGTCTCACCCAATAAAGATGCACCTTCATTAAGGTGCTTGACTGAGAGCATTTTCAACAGCGCCTATTCTTTTCAGTTCTCTTCAATGTGAGAAGAAGCATATCCTCCTTGCTTCCGCCAATACTTTTCTTTTTATCTGCTTTTTAGGTTTCTTAGCACGGCTCTCTAAGGCCTCCCGCACTTCTCATCACCCGCTCTCCCTCCAGATCCACCCTGCAGCGGCGAACAAGTACCAGAGCCATGACTAAGAAGAACAGAGAGGAGACTGAAGGGCCAGACTGGAGCAGCCAAGATTGTGCCATCCCATTCCCTCCTTGTGCTCATCAGCGGGACAGAAGAACGGATGCAGCAGCGAAACTAGAGTGCTTTACCAGAGTCCAAGCAGAGCGATCCCCATCTTTTACTGCCACCACATCGGCCGTTTCCTCCTTCACAGATTGCGAGCTAGCATGGACTATTGAGTCTGCCATAACTTTACATAAAGCAACTCATGAGGGGGAGAGAGAACAGCCCGCGCTTGAGGGGGGAGACTGGGATCCTCAGCCACTGCCCACTTTGCCTGCTTCAAACCCTGAACCCACCATTAAAGACATATTTCTAGCTATGCAGAGCTGCAACTCCTCTTTAGCCATGCTTACTGGGATGTGTTCTTTATCTGTCATGATGTACAAAAAGTGTGAGAATGCACTTCTGCTTTGGAAGGAAGGGTTAGCTCCTTTGAGGATGAGTAGGGTCTGGCTAAAAGTGACATCTCTGTCACTAACCTGGTAGTGCAAAGACATGCAAACCACATTGATATGGAAAACAGACTGAGGAGAAATAATGAATGAATCTTGTGTCTGCCCGAAAAAATCGAAGGGAGGAATCTGACAGCATATATAGAACAGTGGCTGCTTGATACTTTTGTTAAGAAAAAATCTTACACCGTTCTTTGCTGTGGAAAGAGTGCACAGCATACCGGTTGTCCACTTCCTCCGGGCAACAACCCTCATCTTGAAGCTACTCCACTATGGGGACAAGGATAACCTCCTCAATATGGCTCTCACTAAGGGGCCTATTGAAAAAAATGGTTCCAAAAAATCCTTCTTCCCTGATGTCTTGATGGAAGTATTGAAGTACGGAAGTATAGAAATGCAGGCTTCACAAGGTGCAATTTCCCTATGCTATGTTATACCCAGCCAAGCTGCACATTGTGGCAAATGGCAAAACCCACTTCTTTGATTCCTCTAAAAGCACAACCCAATCGCTAGACAACAATGAATAGCACCTGTTGTGATCTCGAACCCCCTCTTGAGGATGAGATTCCATTCGATTACAACTGTTACATATTTTGAGAGAGAAGCCTACTTCAACTGTTGCTTAAGACGGTGTTCGTAGATAGATCATTTTCTCTTTACACCCCTGCTGGTTCCATGGGACTATGGATTCATATCACCAAATGGCCTTGGCACATATTTGTTCCCCTATAAAAATTCCTGCGGGACTTATATTTGATTTGATTTTTTTTACTTTCTTGTTTGCAATGTATGCAGTTTTTGAAGTTTTTTGAAGTTCCTGGGAGTCATCCATCCTTAGTTACGGATGATCGCAACAGAGACCAATGCTCCTGCCTAACTACACTAATAAAGAAATTAGCGTGTACAATAAAACGAGTAGGGAATGAGAGACTTTTTTCTCTGATGAAATTTGTAGAACTGAAGAGAAAAACTTGTCTGCTCTTTCTCCCCCAGGCTCTCCATTCCTGGAAGGATACTCAATTACTCTATAAACAGAAGATGCAAGACAAGGAGGAAAACAAACAATTTTTTGCTCTATGTCAATACTTTGCACATGGTGAAAATACAGGGCACATCCTGGCGATTATAGCCAGTTCCCAATGCCAGTCTCAACACATAGTTTCTATTATTACTGCTTCAGCAGATGTTGCTCTTGACCCTGGTGTGATGTCTGATACCTTCCTAAAGTTTTATAGCGACTTATACTGTAGCAAAGTGCATTACCCGGAGCAACAATTGATTGATATCCTAAGCCCCCTTCATTTGCCAGCCTTGACAGCTGCTGATGGGAAACTATTGAACTTCCCTATCAGCTTAGAGGAACTGAGCACAGTAGCAGTTGCGGCCCCTACTAACAAAGCATCAGGCCTGGATGGCCTCCCTTCATAGATCTACAAGACGTTTGGGGAAGTTTTGCTACCAGGGTTGTTGGCAGTATGGAACCTGGCCTATGAACTTCATCAACTCCCCGATTCTATGAATATGGTAGGCATTATAGTTCTTGAAAAACTGGGCAAGGATAAATTGCTTCCAGAATCCTATCATCCTATTTCTCTTTTAAACTCAGATGTTAAATTACTACCTAAGGTACTGGCTAATAGACTTAGCAAGGTTATGCAGAAATTGATGCACCTGGACCAATCGGGGTTTATACCAACACAATAAACTGCCATCAACATACGCAGACTTTTCTTGAACCAGCAATTACCATTGAATAATGTGGGGGATTCTATCATTGGATGCAGCCAAAGCTTTTGATAGTGTGGAGTGGCCCTATCTTTGGAAGGTACTGGACCTCTTTGGTTTGGGAGCTAAATTTATAGGTTGGGTGAAATTATTAATGGGTCTCAATCTGCCTCCTTTTCTCTGTACAGGGTCACGCAGCAGGGTTGTCCCCTCTACTCTTTGCTTTAGTGATAGAGCCTCTTGCTAAGACTATTCGTCAGTCACCATCTATTGTTGGCTTTAAAGAGGGAGACAGGAAAGACAAGCTTGCCCTGTATGCTGATGATGCCTTACTATTCCTGGGTGACACAGGCTCTTTCTTGTCTGCTCTTGTGTCTACTATAGTGTGATTTGGATCCTTTTCTGACTTTGTGATGAATTGGGACAAATCTGTCTTGCTTCTCCTAGACTCACAAAATATAACATTGCCCCCCTATGTCAGGCAGATTAAAACTGTGTCTGAATTTAAATACCTGGGGGTTTGGGTCCATCCCACTGTGGAAGATTACTTATGTTACAACTTATGGCCCCTATTGTATACATTTAAACTAAAAAGTAAGGCATGGAGTAAACTCCCCCTATCTGTTGTAGGCAGATCAAATCTTATTAAAATGATTTTGACCCCATAATTGCTCTATGTGCTGCATAATGGTTTAAAAGTATAGACTCCCTTTTAGGGAATTAATATGGACAGGTAAGAATCCAAGAAATATCCATTTTGCAAATGCCCAAAGATAGTGGAGGTGTGTCTATTCCCTTGGGAAGACTATATTTCCTGGCAGCTCAGCTCCAATACTTTTCTGGATGGGGTACTATTAATATACGATACCCTATACAAGCCATACTTTTGTCTGGGGTGGACAAATATTCATTAATTGCTCAATTAGAAGCAGGGAGATTTTTTGATGACTCCCAATTTTCCAACTTAGTTCTTATGTTTAAAGTTTGGGAGGAAATGAGGATTATGAGATATGAGGGAAGTAAAAGCTACTTACCCCTGTGGGAGGGTGGATGGTTAGCCGAGTTACAGAAACTGCAGGGTTTTGAAGAAAGGTATGTCAAGGGAATTGTTTTTCCCTATCAGTTATACATAAACAATCAATTAAAATTTTTTCAAGACATACAGAGGGAATTTGGTCTTCCACCCCAAAGGTTCTACCAGTTTCTTCAGCTTAGGCACGCCCTGACTGTAGAAGCTAGCTAACCCCATTCGAGTGTCTACTCCACTAATAGATCAATTAGCCTACTCCAACAACAAGAGAGGTTTTATCTCGTCTCTATATCAATCTCTTTTGCTCAACTTGGTACTATTCCACTGCCTGAGAGGTCAGGGTGGGCTAAGGATATAGTTTCTCTATAAGGTGAGACTTGGCAGGCAATTCTGGAAAAGGTTTCAGTGGTGTCCACTTCACCATCACAAAGGTTGTCCCAGCTTTTTATTATACACAGAGTGTACCGAACTCCATATAAACTATACCAATGGCATCGTAGGGAGACTCTAGAATGTTCCAGATGTGGAGGCTTCACTGCGGACCTCCTCCATATTCTCTGGAAATGCCTGAAACTAGTTAGATATTGGCGTGATATAATTAAAATCATAATTCAAGCATTTTAAACACAACTACATAATGATCCACTAACTTGCCTACTCAGATTCCTGGATGAGGAGCTTCTCTCATATCCAGACTTCTGTCTCCAGACTATTATTTATAGCCCGCAAATGTATTCTGCTGAAATGGATTTCCCCTTCTCCTCCAACTTATGAGTTCTGCAGAAAACAGGTTAATATTGCTCTGCTCAAAGAGTGGCAAATCCTGCAGCAGCAAGATACTCCTTGCAAATTTAATAAGCTTTGGGGCCCCTGGCTGCCCCTCTGTCCTTATTATCTAGTGAATTTTCCAATGTTGCAATTGATAAGAGAAATTGGAAATACGGGGCAGGATGGGAAAGGTTTCTGGTAATGGGTCAATATATAGCATCAGAATTGTCATGGTCTATGTTTGTCTATGTTTGTTAACTTATTTCTTAAGATGGCACTGGGGGCAATATATGGTTTCCTTGTAAGCGATCATAGGTTTTATTTGTATTCAAAGTAATTATGTATGTTTGAAGGATGTAACGATGACCTCCTAATATTTTCTTTTTTTTCTGTTATACTGGCCTTAACCCTATTATCACACGCAGTACTAGACACATGACAAGTTGGTACTGTGAAAATGTATGTTTACTACTGCATGCCATGCTGTGCTTGGTGTTTTGTACCATATTCTTTCTCTTTTTGAAGTTTGCAAACTTGAAAACTTTTGAATACAAATTATTTGGAAGAAAAAAAAAAAGAATCATGCAGATTTATCATTCAGACTATATCAGACCATGACTCATAATTAAAGAATGATGAGTCATGGCTGCTATTTTCAAATACAAAAATACTGCAATAATGGCCTCATCCTGCCTGTAGAAGCAATTGTCCAGCTTTTGTGTTGAAAATTTTTAGCACAAACCTGGCAAATAATGTGTGTGTTTACATAATTAAAGAGCGTTTTGCATTTTTCTTTATCTATTTTACTTTAATGTTTAACTTTTTTTTTAGTGATGAAAATTTTCTTTCTGTAATGTATGATAATGTCAAAACAAAAAAGCCCATAGTTGTTTTGCTTCTGGTTAAATTGCTCTTTATGGTCACAAGGGCTCTGGAACCTGAGGCAATCCAGCTGTTTTAGAACACAGCCTTAGTTATTTGTAGCCAACTAAAATCAAACTCAATCCTAGAAAAAGAGCTGTAGTTTGAAAACCATGACAATTACAAGTTGCAAGGCAACCATATACTGTAGCTAACTTCAAATAAATAGTTAAATAACATTTTCCAAAGACTGAGAACAATAATCAGAATTTACAATACTTTTTGTGTGTACATCAAGTTTTGTTCTGCTGATATGGATGATAGCATTGATTGAACTTGATTCTGCTGAAAAATCAGTGGTTTTGTGTTCAATAAAATTTTGCTGAAAATGTCCTCTAATTTTGCCTTGCTGTACTTAAAAAAAAAAGTAATTTAACCACTTCAGTCCCAAGCTTATCCTGACTCCTCTTCTACATGCAAAAAATACAATTTTTTACTAGAAAATTAATGAGAGCCCCCACACATTATATTTTTTTTTTTTACGCAGAGGCCCTATAGAATACAATAGTGTTGTTGATTTTTTTATGTCACATGGTATTTGCACAGCATTTTTTCAAACTCAATGTAAAAAAAGAACTTTAAAGTGTTACTAAACCCACCACAGTAAAATCAGTCTGTATTTGCAGTAAAGCATGCTTGTTATTCTCACACTGGAACATGAGGGGTTAATCCTCCACATTGTGTAAAAAGGATGTTTGATCCTATCCTCTCTGATTTTCCCCTTCTTCTACTTTCTCCTCCTACAAGTTTTAAGCAGTGCTCTGCTGGACACTGATAGTAGTAAGAAGACTTCTCTAACTGCTGATGGGAAAAGGTATTTAGCAGTTTAGATTTACTGCAATAATTGCATTTCCATGTTGTGTGTACTGTGGGAGACAAGGTATAGTGAATGCAGGGTCCGGGGTTTAGTAACACTTTAATGAATTTTAATGCACGAAATACGCAATTGTTTACTAAAATCTAAAAGATGTTATGCTAGGTAAATATATACCTAACATTTTATGCGTTAAAATTGCACACGCGGGGGCATGTCCAAGATGGCGACCGGACAAGTCGATTAATCCGAAGCTCCGACGGCCCGATCCCTATCCACCGCCATCCCAGTGACAGCAGCGTGACAAAGCTGCTGCCGGGACACAGCAGAAGAGCATCGGGCCCATTTGGCCCCCTTCCGTGGCAGCGGTGCAGCGAGGCCTACTGTTGCCTGGTGAGGCTGCGTGGTCAGTCGGTTCGCACCCAGCCGGGTGAGTGCGACACGGTGCGAGGGGGGATTGAAGTACATCGGCCCCCCCTCCTGCATTGAGCAGCCAGTCTGAGGTCCCACCGGGACACAAAAGAGGAGTGTCGGGCGAATTCGGCACCCCTCCGTGGCAGCAGTATGGCGAGGCCCAGTGCGACCTGGTGAGGACTCAGGAACGCCAGGATCACACCCAGCCGGGTGCCGGGTGAGTGTGGCACATAGTGCGAGGGGGGATTGTCATCCACCGCCCCCACCCGGATCAGTAAACAGCCTTCCCCGGACCATCGGGGCCCCCCCCACCCGAACCCAGAGATCATCGGCCTACAATAAAGGCCTGGAAAACCCCCTGCAGCAGTGAGCTGTGTTGCAACCCCCTACTAGGCCTGAAGGCCCTGAATCCTCTGCAGGCAATCACCAGGGGAATACAGAGGCAATCCCTGCATCCCCTCCACAGGAATTTGAGCCCAGCATTCTGGGGAATCCACAGACCCACAACACCTGTATCTGCCTATCCTCCCAAGCATTCTGAGGCCTACACTGAGATCCCTGGCCTGTCTGGGGATTATTCTCCCCCCCCCACTTTTTTTACACAAGTTTATATGTACTGGGGGACCCAGCTTGAGCCCAGAGAAAATGGCAGTATAACACCTTGAGCCTTGACACACGGAGGTGGGACTACGCAACCATAACAAGGAGAGTCGCCGCTGACATGGGGAAAACAGATAGGATATCTGCCACCCCTCGCTCCAGATCCACTCGCCGTCTAGGTGGTCCTGCCAATCGCAGCATTCTGGAGCTATTCCGGTTTCAGACCCCAGAACACGAGGAAGCATCCTCCCACGCATCTCCCCTACAGTCGCCTCATAGGGAGACTCCTTCACAGACTAAGAGTTCAATCGTAGCTACCATAACCTGCCATTCTGAAACCTCCCCTCTCACCATAGGGGATTTGAAAGCGGTTGCATCAGATATTAAAGGGACTCTCTCTGCAGCAATAGCTGAGTTACATATCGATATACAGGCAGTGGCTCACAGGCTTGACGCAGTGAAGGATAAAGTTATCACGCAAGATCTTGCCATTCATGATATGCGCAAGCTGGTTGATACGCACACTATGCACCTAAGAGAGCTCGATTGTCACATCGAAGACCTGGACAACAGGGGAAGACGACATAATTTAAGGGTGCTTGGTGTCCCGGAGGCAATTGAGTCTGGCCAACTTACCCAAACACTCTTAACCATCTTTAATGATCTTTTGGAAAGACCACAGGAAATTGTCAAAATAGTGCAAGAACTTTTTTCCAAAATTGGTGCTGCACCGCAAAGTCAGATTCGCACCGATTCCATAGGCACAAATAGGGTGCAATTTGTCTTGCGATTTGGAACTGTCAAATCGCATGACAAGTCGCACCAGTGTGAACCAGGGCTAAGACAAGGATTATGAAAGACATAAACAGAACAGAAAAGTTCTAAGTTCTACGGCTGACCAGAAGGAAATCTGAAAGAGGGATTGAACAGAATCTGTGCCTGCTATATACAATGCACACATAGAACATAGTCATTGTATCCACAAAATACTAATTACTTATGGTCCACAGACACGAATAAATCTCAGGACGCAGTATCTTTTTTTATTTAAACATTTCCATTACATATGGTTGTATGCACACAAAAATGATATTTTCGTCTTGGGTACCAGATGAATTTTGATCCATTTATGGGAAGGCTATTGTACAGAAGTTTATCTACCAATCGACTGCTATACAACCAGCCTCTAGGAAATTTTCCAATCAGTCAGCTGGCTGTGGCTTGCAGCAGTGATCAGTGTATTCTGATAGTAGGGAAGTTTCCCCACTGTAGGAATACAATACCTCAGCAGAATGATTCTTCCATCACTTGTTTTTCATTCAACCTGCTGGTTGAACAAAAAAAAAAAAAAATAATGTATGGGCTGCCTTACTGAGCCTACCCAGAAAAAGAACTTCATTAAAACTGCTGAGACTACTTCCGGTTCTGGCGCCACATGTAGAGAGTGTAGAGGACAGCGGCTCCGGAACACACCTGCATAAAAAGCCTGCCTTGCAGCCTGGGGACCAACGCAGGTGGGATCTGCCACCCCCCAATACACCCTCTCGCTCTTTTCTACCGCATGGAGCGTTTTTTTTATCCCCTCTGGTGCCGGTCCCATCACCGCTCCAGCTGTCCGCTCCAACCGCGCCATTGCAGAGACACAGGCAGTCAAGATGGCCGATGGCATGGACACAGGGAATTCAGTCTTCGATGCACAGCCACACGCCAATGAGGCAGACCAGCTTGAAGACCAGTATGGTAGGATCGCTCAGACTATTGCAGCCTTGCTCTATCCAACCATTACATCTGCAGTTGATAGGGCAGTGTCGGCGGGCACAGAACAAATTAGAAAGGAACTGGAGATCATGCTAAGCGAATCATGGAGGTGGAACAGTGAATCTCAGACATAGAGGATGAAATGCAGAGCACCCAGGCCGCAGCTTTTAGACAAGATTGATGAAAAATCTCATAGGAACAATTTGAGAATTATAGGCCTTCCAGAATCAATAATCGCTAATTCTTTGGCTGACTTTTGTGCTACACATCTCCCCGAGGGGCTGGGTGTTACTTCTACCTCTCTTGTGGAATGGGCACACCCCGTGGGGGCTCCGGTGTCAGATCGCTGCCTACCTCGCCCCATAATAGTTTGTTACCTCAATTACACAGAGTTGATATCTTGAGAGCATTCCATTTAACACACACACTTCAAATTGAGGGCCACTAAATTCTTTTATTTGCCGACTATTCACAGGAGGTGTCATGTAAGCAGAAGGCATTTCAACCGGTTTGTGCTGCTCTTCACCAGAAAGGCATAAAATCCACCCTAGCATATCCTGCTACTCTGCGATTGACAAACCAATCGGGTGAATCTAAAAGCTTTTCCCATCCTGAGGAAGCGGCCCACTACATGCAAGCTTATCTTCATATCCCGCAAGAGATGTGCTCTTCTGCCTTGTCTTCACCCCCTAAAGGCCTCAGAGAACAACGCAGCCCGAGAAAGGATCCGCCTAAAAGACCCCATTATTCTGCTGGATAAAGTCATGCGAAGGCTTCCAATTAGCAAGGCCAAGGTCACCTTCTGGAGTTCTTGGAGTTTTAGTGATATCTATTACATATGTTCTGTTTCTTTCAGATTCAGCCTCAGTTTAGATAGCAACGCTACTATGAGTCGGTTTTCTATCTGTTAGATTTGCAGATTTAGTGATCTGCTCTCTTACATGAGGCAAATTATAGTCTCTCCCAGCCTTCTGATACGCCCCGCTGCACTTTAGAGGACTTGGTCGGGGCAGCTAGTATACCTTCTTTGCTCCCTTCGTCTTCTTGCTACCTTAGGTCTCTGATTACCATGATTATCATTACTTTTCTAGTCTCTGAACTGCAGGAACAGCATATGCGTCAACGCTGGTCAGTTTTGGTGTATTTACATGTGGAAAAATGTGAAGTTCTAGCTTCCAAATGTTATGTTCTGGTTTTGTTTTTATTTGTTCCACAGTTGAGTTCTCCTAATTTTCTATCCCTCAAACCCCATCTCCAGGCCTTTAATGTCAAGTATGGGTACGTATGGCTGGGTACACTCCTAATGCATACAAACTCTCTTCACTTGGTATCCATGGATTTCATACTGTTACACTCATATTCTCCACCATCAAATTGCCGTGATGAATGTTATCTCATGGACTGTAGAAGGAATTCGGACTCCAAATAAGCGTATGGCAATCTTGCGACATCTCAAGCGTCTCAAAGCGGACGTTGCTCTGCTACAGGAAACACATCTAACTGCAACGGACTTCCACCGCATGAAAAAACTTTGGGTGGGCCAAGTTTTAGGCTTCGCCTCTACAAACGCAAAAGCGGGTGTATTGATCCTTCTTAACAAAAACTTTCCTTGCGAAGTAGTGAGCGAGAAGACGGACGAGGAGGGTCAGTTAATAACTATCCATGTGGGAATAGGCCTTAAAGAAAACTGCTTACCCGTATGTGCAAGGGACCTTACACCCCAACTCACATAACAACCTTACAGGACCAGAAGGGGCACAAGGTTTCCACTCCATCTGAGGTGAACCAGTTATTTAAAAACTTCTATTCCCAGTTATATGGCCTGGATCCTATCGATGAAAACAACGAGATATCCTTTCTCGATCAGGTGTCCCTTCCGCAGGTAGACCCTCTGCTTTTATCTGCCCTCAATGCACCAATCACTCTGCAGGAAGTCACTAACACAATTAAGTCTATGTCCAAAGGCAAGGCTCCGAGCCCGGACTGGTATACCTCTGAATTTTACAAATTAACTGTTCAGATGGTGGCCCCCACTTTGGTCACTCTCTACCAGGAGATCCAGGGAGGGGGACACTATCCACCCTTGGGCTTCTAGGCTTATATTAAATTGATTGCAAAAAAGGGTGAGGATCCCTTGGATCCAGGATCCTACTGTCCAATCTCTCTTTTGAACATAGACTGCAAAATCCTTTCCAAAATAATCACTGACAGACTAGCATCGATAATGCCATCCCTGGTTCACCGCCACAGTCAGGCTACACTCAAGGTCGTTCAGCCACTTCAAACATTCATAAGGTTCTTGCGGTATTAGAGCATGCCAAGGCACACAGTTCCCATGATTTCGCTATTATTTCTCTAGATGCGGAAAAAGCATTTGATAACTTTAGCTTTCAATTGGTTAAGTTAATACTTCAAAGATTTGGATTTACGGGTTCATTTACACATCTAATCTTGTCCAAGTACTCTGTCCCATCGGCCCAATATAGTCACGGCTGGTTCAGTATCTCAGAGTATTCGCTTCCACAAAGGTACGAGACAGGGTTGTCCCCTATCCCGCTTGCTCTTTAACCTCATTCTGGAACCCTTGTCCAGATTTCTCCTAAATGATCCTCTGCTCCATGGCATCCAAGATCTCAAACTAGCCCTCTTTGCGGATGACATTTTGATTTTTATGTCGCACCCGGGTAAAGACATGTTACACATACAAAAGGTCTTTACTCTTTTTCGAACTTGCTTGGGTCTTTAGTTAAACTTCGGGACGAGTGAAATCCTGCCTCTTTTTCACGCTAGATCTCCTTTGTGGACAGAATCATCATCTATATTTCAAATTGCAGCACATCCCATCACTTACCTGGGTATTAAAATTGGGAAGACGCCCTCATCCATCTACCACCTAAATATTCCACCGTTGATTTCAAAAATCGTAGGAGAGTTGGAGACATGGGCAAGCCTCCCACTTTTGCTTTTCGGAAGATGTCACTTGTTTAAAATGGTGAGTTTTTCCAAACTCCTTTATCCACTCCAAACCATTCCTCTGCTGCTCTGCCATGTCGAAATACAGCAGCTACATAGAGCTTTAACCAAATTTCTCTGGCGCAACCGTCAACCTTGTGTATCATTACAAAAACGATGTCTTCTGAAGAGTGAAGAGGGGGCCAAGCTACCTAATATTAGAGCTTATAATTTATCTTGTTTACTTAGAATATGTATGGATTGGTTATCACAGACTTCCAGATACTCAAATTTTACTCTAGATTTACAAATGGTGTTTCCCCATAAGCTTTCAGCCATATTGCACTACAAACTGCATTTTCTTCCACCCGAAATAAAGCACAACTCACTACTCAGAGACACTCTAGTAGCCTGGAAGGAAGTAAGGCTCAAGTTGGGTCTGTCCCCCTGGACTTCCTTTTATCTCCCAATCCATGGCAACCCATCCTTCCCTATGCTTCAACTTCATGCTGCCTATGCTGCTTGGGCTCAACAGGGATTGAAGCTGTTTGCACATTTATTTGACACTACCTCAGGCTCAGCCCTTCCCTTCTCTCGTATTAGTAAGTGCTACCGCCCCATCATTTATTAATGATCCAGCAAGCCATAGATCATATTTCAAGTACATGCCGGAAAAGACCTAGAAGATTCCTGACGTCTATGGTGGATGTATTGTTGAAGCGTAAAACATTCAAGATCTCGAACATTTATTAACCACTGAACCTTTGCCTGTTCAAGTCCCTCTACTCCTCTTCTGCAGCTTCCTGGAACAAGGATCTTCTCTCCACCGATACTATATATTTTTTAATTTGATATTTTTTCCATGAAACTGGAGTTACCATTTAAATACATGCAATCTAAAGACAACAAATAACCACTAAATTAAAAAAAATAATTATGTTACTATAGATAGAAAGTGCACATTTTATTATGGTATTTGTCTTGTTTATAATGGTATTAAAAATGTGTTTCTTGCACAAAGCTTGGTGAAGGTGATTACAAATAACATAAAGCCATGTTTGTGCTTTTATTAAAGCAATGCAATCAAAAGGAACAAAAAGTTAAAGGGGGAAGATGGGAAAGAAGAGAACCAGGTTTGATTAGAGCTAACTAAGGGATAACTAGGGGTTAAATAGTGGAAATATTTTCCACTTTTGAGGTTGTTAGTACCAAAGGATATGTCTTTGCTTTGCACATAAAAATGTATTTAAATGCCTGGTTACATTAATATTGTTACAAAATATGTATCTGTGAAGCCTGCGAACACTGTTTGCAGGCTTCATTTACATAGACATCACTGTCTTTGGACTGTGGAAGAGGTCCTGAGTGCTGTTGCTGATATCCTGTGTGCTGAAGCTGATAAGGATCACAAAATATCCCTAATGGTGAAAGCACTGGCCAGCATGGATGAAAAAACAGACTGATATAGAAGATTTGGAAAAGGTGTGGCAGGGTTTTGGTTCTAGAGCTCTGAGCTACCTCCATTGCTAAGAACTGAAGTGGCGTTGATCACATTTTTAGATGAGTTATGGAGCTTGAAGAGAGCTGAAATTAAAATGGAGTTGAGCTTTGCAGTTGGAGCTGACATTTTGGAACTGCTCCTTTCAGTGTAGCTGTCATGAAAAAGGCAATCACATTTAATAAAACTTTGCTCCAATTAAATCTTTTCAGTACCTGTTAGGGATGAGGTAAAAGTTTGCCACCACATTTAGTCTGAGGC
This sequence comes from Staurois parvus, assembly GCF_062004578.1. Lineage (NCBI taxonomy): Eukaryota > Metazoa > Chordata > Amphibia > Anura > Ranidae > Staurois > Staurois parvus. Next base: position 4,437,690 of record NW_028318376.1, on the reverse strand, counting down.
AATCCTTGCGTGTTTAGAAGAGGGAATTAGACCCGAGCTTCTTCTCTAGTGTCTGTATCATTTTTTCCCAGTGAAAATGTCTCTTTTCCATTTGTGGAAATTCTCCAGTGTGAGGGACTGTGAGGGAAGCAGACTGAGCTTCAGTTATTGTCACTGTTCTTGTCATTGCCCACATAATGTAATGAATGCCCATTTGTTGTCCACACACTGTAATAATTGTCCCCTTGTTGTCTTCCCTTTGCCACGACTAGATGTTCTTTGCTGTCCATGTATTGTCAGGACTGTCAACTTTTTTCCCTAATAAATTGTTAAATTGTAACTAAAGGCAAACATTTTTGTTTTAGTTATGGATAAAGTGGAGAAGGATTAGAAGACCTGTGAGTTTTTTTGTTGTTTGTGCCCCTTTTAGGGAGATCCACCCTCTCTATGTGTCCTGTTTACCATTATTATCAAAAGTGAAAGTAAAATAAAATTCCAAATTTTGGTTTACACCAAAAGAGTAATAGAGGGGAAAACTTCCAGTGATGACACTAGTTATGGTGATTCTGATGACTCCCTGGGATTCCCTCACTTTGGAGGGATTCCTCTCACTTCCTGTTTTGGCTATGGGACAGGAAGTGAAGAGAAATCTCCATTATGGGATAAAGATGGCAAAAAATCCTGACTTTACCCAAAATGAAAAACAAAACTATTTTACAATTAATACCCTTCAGGTCTGTCACTTTAGAGCCATGCCTCTAATATTTTTTTGTAAAAGGAATAGAAAAAGAGTGCACTGGCCTAGCGCATTATCCCAAATAACAATTTATTAAAACGTAGGTAAAATTATACTCACAAATGAGTGCAGACAATTTGCATATAAATTGACAGTGACAAAGTACATGTCTCCATAATGAGTTCAGGGACCTGATGTCAAAGAAGTGCCATCCAAGGCCCAAATGTGACTGACACGTTTTGAGAATAACCCTCTTCCTCAGAGCCCTTTTTTCACTGCCTCCAATTGACTGCAGTACACTAAGGCTGATGACAGATGGGCAATCTAGATTCTGGAGTACACTCGTCAGTATCTATGGGAATCACTCCTTTGCTAGCTGGATCATTGAGATGTTTCTCCCTCACTGCCCCCTCATTAGAGAGGGAGATTAGGCCTTCAAGAGAGATGTTCCAAAGAGGTAAGAGGAGGGCTCTCCCATCTGACTCTGCTGCTGGTGATATGTTGCTAAAGGCTGAGTCACCCATGTGACATCAGCTTAATTAAATTGCTTTTATCCTCCCCTTATATGCAATTTCATAGTACTGTGAAAGTTCACAGACATATTCATATTTTGCCCTGGTGTCAATAGTACAAAGACTGAGATGTCCTAGTTGCTAAAGCATAGGCATGAATAGTAGTATATTCATATTAAAAAATGGCCTACCCTAAAAAAAATTCTTAAACTAATTAATTTGGAATGGGCAAGGCCCAGAAAGAGAGCGAGGGAGAGAGAGACACTTGCCAACACCTACCTTAAGTTCTTTCTCCATTTAAGTCATGTGGGTTCCTGTCGTATCTCCTGCGATTATATATGTTTATCTAATGCACTCTTCAACTCCTTTGTAGAAGAATTAAATGTGACTGAAATATCTACATATATATATATATATATATATATACTCTCTTCAACTTCTTCCTGGAAAACTTTAGTTATTTATAATCCACAAAAGGTTCATTTCTATTCCTGATTTCCTTGGTTTATGATTGACATGTGGATTTTCATATTTTGAACTATGATGAACTCATTCTTTCATGATGGATGTAATGCATTTTAAATTAAGCTTTTGTTGTCTTATGCACTCTAGTCCCTACTATTAAGCTAATGTTATTAATGTGAAAACTTAGAATGCTACTACAAAGAGGGACCTTAATTAGTGTGAGCCTTTCACATGACAAGCTATTTTGGAAACTAAAGAGCTAATATCCAAATGAATTACATACAAAAACAGCATTTATGTTTTTAAATGTGCAGCTTATGCCTTCCTATTACCTATATGCTGATTTGGTACCCAAAGATATGAAATATAGAAACCACATGTGGCCACATGTAGACATGAGTGGAATTGAAGTTTTCACCAATGAACCAACTCATGCTTTAAATCTGGCAATTCAAATAAATAAAGAATTTTATGGAGTTGTAGGCAGGTACAGTCTTTTTTTTCCACTGCAGACTCAACCAAAGCAGCACTGCAGAGGGAGAGGAAGTCAAAAGGAACATATTCCTCTATGGTTTACTGGGTCACTGGAGAAGCGATCTGGTTGGATGCTGTCACCCCATGTAGCTCTGGTGGCCATCTTGGGTCAGGCAGAGTCGATTTAAGATCCTGACTCCAGTCTTGGCACAAATTTTGTGAGTAGACAGGGTAGGGACAGATTACCAATCTGTCAGGCAAAGTAAATAACAGTAGGGAAAGGTTTCGGACAAGTAGGGACAACACAGGGACACACTAATCTTTCCACGAAACCCCCCCTATTGGGCTCAAATTGGCCAGGCTGCATTCTAGAGACAGTTGCTGTCAGTGCATCAGAACCTGCTACCTTCTACATTTTTGGCACAGATCTGTGAGTGTTCCCATTCTGGAGCTTTCCCACTGGGCTGTTTGTATTTTTGAGCCATTCCTTCAAAACAAGTTTGTTGATTGCAACCATACTCTGTGTGTTCACTGCCAGGGGTGGACTGACAATTCCAGGGGCCCCCGGGCAATAGGGGATCATGAGGCCCCTGTGTCCTTGCCCAAACTCAAAAAAGCCTATGAAAAAGGTACCAGGGGCATCTCATGGGGCCCCCTACTGACCCCGGGCCCTCGGGTAGTGCCTGAGTTTCCAAATGGTCAGTCCGCCCCTGTTCACTGCTGCCACACCACGCTGCACCCACCCACAGGATGTTACATCTTCCTCAAACTTTGAGTGGCCATTTACTACACATTCATGTTTGTACCATTTGCTGCAGAAATTTTGTTGTAATAGCTAATAATTTGTTTTAAGAAAGTTTTGACAGCCCACATTATGAATAGTTGTACTAAAAGAGTCTTTCAATAATGAGTGAGCTTGATTGGCGTTTGCCATTGAACACCAGAATTGGCAGGTCTGCCACTGACGTCCTGTGCTTTTCACAGATGAGAGCAGGTTCACCCTGAGCACATGTGAGAGACATGAAATGGTCTGGAAAAGCCATGGAGAACGTTATGCAGCCTGTCACATCGTTAAGCCTGACCGTTTTGGTGGTGGGTCAGTGATGGTCTGTGGAGGCATATCCAGGGAGGGACGCACAGACCATCCGTCATCTCATTAGGACCATGTCCCAACATTTGCAGACATGCATACAAGCATGTGGGGGGCCATACAAACTGCTGAGTACCCTTATGAGTTGCAGCAATGAAATTTCAGCAAAATGGACTAGCCTGCTGCATCATTTTTTCACTTTGATATTAGTCCTCTGTAGGTTGATAATTTTGATTTCCATCAAACTATGGGGCATCCTTACGTTCCATATCAGTATAGGTATCCAGCGTGATATTTTTCCCCATTGAGATCTAATGTGTTTTCAAAATGTTTCTTACATTTTTTTGAGCAGTGTATTTAATCTTTTGGGGCTTCTAAGTAACCGTGTTTATTGCCGTTTGCGTTTGGAATTTTTTTTTAACTCTTCCATTTCCAGATGCTGTCCAGAGCCTTTTTTCATCATGAAAAATGCATACAAAGCATTTTCTTGGTACACAAATGGACCTGGTACACTGTACTTTGAGGTTTCACATGAAAGAAAATATGTTAGACACTGCTGCAATAATTTCTGCACAGATATGAGCTGGAACACATCCAAGCACCACAAAAAAAAAAGACAGCTAATCTCAACAAATACTGCTCTCTCTGCTTCTGCTCTCTTTATTTCTCTCAAAATGTCTGAAATAGTAATTGTTTTACTGTTTTTCAGTGCATTCTGGGCATTTTGGAAATTCTCTTGAGGTTATCTTTAAAAAATGCTTCTAAATGAACATGGAGCCTAAGAATCGATACGCTGCAATATAATAACAATATAACACTTGTTTGTTTTTGTGTTAAATACTGCTTTAACCAGTAATCTAATCAAAGTAATTGGGAGCAGATGAACTACTGCAGCCAGCATATAACATTTACCATAGGTATACAGATGCACACCAGTATGGAAATAATACAAGCCTTTATATAATAAAAGACTAATAATAGTACATACATCTAATGCAGAAATAGATATTATTACCAAAGGGCCCAACAAAGGTTCTGGTGGAATTATGGACATATACCTGAGTAAATACATTTATTAATTACGATACCTCCAGATAGAAATTGCAGCAAAGTTCAATTTAAGGGCCCCTGAGGATAATCACAATTCAAGGTCTATCCTGACAAGACAGGATCTGTGATGATAGGGAAACCATCCAGCTGTTGTCCAACTGGCTATGTGGGCATATGGTCTCAAAAACCTCTCTCTCTTTCTTTACTCCCTCCTCCTGGGGGTTTCAGCTAATAACCTAGAGACAGGAAGCACTATTTATTAATACTGTGATAGGCAGCACATCTATTTACAAACACAGAGTAGAATGTGGCACATCCCTACATATGTAAAAACTGAATGGTCTCCTGTACTGAGATAAAGGTATACACAGTTATATTCTTTCTAGAGCTGCACTGGGGCTACACAGCATGATACATTTTAAGCAATGTGCTCCCATGGTCAGCAATCACAAAACGTTGTGATCAATTTGTGATCTTTCTGTATTCAGCAGTAAGCATATAATTGTAACCAGCAATACAAAACATGAGACCACGAAGTCAATTGCAAATGTACGTATGTCACAGTTTGGAATACAGTGGACACACACTGGTGCTTTTCAGTACCAAAGTATCATAGCAAAACAGTCATAGAATAAGGTTGTTTACAAGGCTCAGCCATTTTAAAATAAATACCAAGGAATGTTGAATAAAAAAGGTGTGACTTCGGGTATGACTATGAGTAATTGTATGTCTGGAACTACACTCCTCTTCTCACCAGATCCTGAGGAATAAACCAGGGACTTCTCAATATAAAGTCTCAAACACATGATGAGAATATCAGACGAATGATCGTCCGGTTATTTTTGCATGGTAGTCACAAATTGAAAATTAAGAGGTTACTAAAAGGTATGAAAATTCGTTTACTACAGAATACAATTTTAGAAGTGAATTAATGTGTTGTATTGAATTGTAATGTATTTTCAATTCAATAATCAGCACAAGGGACATGCCTTACTATTAAGACACCTTGTCCCTTGTGCTGCTGGCTTCTTATTTCCTTGAAATCCTCTCCCATTGATACTCTCAAATTGAAAATAAAGAGGTTACTAAAGTTACAAAAATTCTTGTACTACAGAATACAACTTTAGAAGAGATTTAATGCGTTGCATTGAATTGTAATGTATTTACAATTTAATAATCAGCACAAAGGAAATGTCTTACTATTAAGACACTGTTTCTTCTGCTGCTGGCACCTTGTTTTCTGGAAATCCTCTCCCATTGATACACCTCTACACTCTCTGCCATAATCTTCCAGTGCGGAGTGGATTAACAGAACTGAGGGAGCTGTCATTTGCTCTCATCAATAATATTCAACCATGCTCCCCCTTTCCACTCAGTTCCTTCAGTCATAGAAGCTGTTACTATAGCTTTTATGAATGAAACATGATCTATGAATAAAGGGGCAGCCTTTTAAATCATCCACACATCATCTATTCAGATATCCTGTTTCATTCATAAAAAACTGCAGTACAGAAAGGAGGAGCTGGACAGAAAAGGTGGGCATAGCTGGGCACTCTTGATGAGTGCAAATGAAAGCTCCCTCAGTTGTATTAACCCTTGTCACAGGAAGATCGTGGAGGGAGGGTGGTGGTGGTGAAGGCACTGGTGGAAGAGGCTTGCAAGGAAACCAGGAACCAGCAGCACAGGGGACAGAGTGCATTCACAGTAAGTCATGACCCTTCTGCTGATATTTATGTTTTTTATTTTGACTACACTTAGGGCTTTAATATTTGCACTGTCCCTGGCACTAGATTACTTGACAAACATAATATGGTAATTATAAATGCATAGTGGTAATTCTTATCATAATGTATTCATAGCCAAACACCTGCTACAAAAATATTTTAAAAAATAATCTGAGAATTTTCACATCATAATAAAGTTGAAAATGGATAACCAGCACAAAGAATTTCATAGTGGTTTGGTTACTCGTTTTATGACAGGGGGTGTATTATTCTGCATAAGTGCTTATTAAATTGTTTTAGTAACTGTTATAGTGATTGCTGTCCCAGTTCTGCAATTATACCTGGTGACATCATTAGTCTCTGATTACAGTAATACTGTTTTGAAAAAAATATTTCCATGATTATCACTTTCACAATATAAAAGCACCATACATTACTGTGATTACAGCACTGGTAAACAATTCCATTATTAAAGGTTTAATGTAGAGATAAAAATGAAAATATGTCATGTTCCACAAAGCAGCTATTTGCACTTGAATTTTTGCATAGCACAAGTGACATAAGGTAGAGAAGAAAGAACTTAGTGTTCAGCTTAATATATTTTGCATATGTATGGCGTTGACTGCGAAAGATAAAATATAATTTTAAAGTACATTGCATGGTAGTAGCAGAATCCTGTTAAAGAGTATCACAGCATGTAGCAGTATGAAAAGAATGTGAACAATGAACAAAATACAGAACAAAAGAAAGAAAGAACAAGTAATGGTATTATATTGCAAGTAAAGGAGCAGCTGTACTTTTTTTTTACTTGAACACAGAAAGTGTGAATATCAGTATAAAAATGCTCTTACAGCTCACATGTATGAAAGTGTCAGATTTAAACCTTAGACTTAAAATTCAGAGTTGAAAAGACAAAAGAAAAAAGTGTTATATAGTATTTTATTTTTCATGTCTGAGCTCCTCTGTGGATGTGAAGTTGGGGGCAGATTCACAGTACAACTTTATTCTAAACCAGGAAGATTTATGTATTAGTTGATACCTATTTTTCTGAGACTAAAGCTGGCCATAGATGATGCAGTTTTCTTTCCTGCAACTGCGGTCAGTGTTGATGGGGGAATCCCTCCTGTAAAGCTATTGTGTTTTCCCAGTAGGGGGGCCAGGGGCGTAGATAAGGGGTGGGTCAGGGGGGTCCAAACTCCCCCAGAGAATCCTGTCCAAATACCAAGTCAGTGTCACTGCCGCCACAGCCACTTTGCTCAGCCTCAGAAAGAAGTTCAGGCTGTGCAGCAATCAGAACTGTCCCTGAATATACAGCGGTTGACAGCATCCACCGCCGCTGCCCACTGTTGTCAGCACTAGGGCATGGTTGCTAGGACCTCCCATGTCCTAGCAACCAATCACATGCTTGCCCATCTCCCAGGCTCCAGCATTCAGAGCAGGGGGAGGATGGAACTTCCTTCTCCAAAGGGGACATGGGGGGAGCCATCCCTTTCAGGCAAATACCGTCGTTATTGCTAGCTCCTATAGCTTTTAGCAATAATCACATGAAAAATCCACCAGGCTGGTTGTACCCAAATCATACAACAACTGATTTGGGAACAATCAACCTGTCCATTGATAGTTCAAATCTCGGCCTGTCCCTGCTGAACCGGAAGAGATTCAGATCATCTATGGCTGGCTTAAATCATCCACCTAATTACGGTTTTCTATGCTAGTTAGATTTAGTAACTCCATGTAATCAGCCACAGTACTTATGAACATATGTGTGCCAGTAGGGACCTACTAGATGTTTCCAGAGATGACACAGGATGGCAGAAGCCCATCCCACTACAACATATTTGTAGATACTGATATTTCTTACACTCCAGTTCATACATGGCAAAAAAAAGTCATAGGATTTGATATGTGTACCTTTTTTGTTTATTTTTGAACACCAGTTAAATGGAAGTTTAAACGGTCAGTGCTATGAGTTACATACTTTTTTATTTTTATTTTTCTTACAGTTTCCATTAAAACTAAGGATGCCGTTCACCAGGATTTGTGAAGTGAAGGGGTTTGCTTCAAAGTTCAAAACAAAATCAAAAGCCGGTGTCCAAAAATAAAAAAAAATCCCAAAAAATCTATAACCCAAAAACTGACACTCACAAAGTTACACTTTCACCCTTAAAAGTCCAAAATAAATAATAAACCCTCTTAGTGTCAGTGAGTCTTCTCAATTCTTTACCAGTTTTTTTATACATTTTTTTTGGTGGTATACGGCGGAAGTTGGCCATACATTTGGATTACTATATTGAAGAAATAAAGAATTGAGAAGACTCACTGACACTAAGAGGGTTTATTATTTATTTTGCTTCAAAGTTCGTGAACTTCAAATTTCAAACATGATTCATAAAACAGTTTGTGAACCGAATTATCATATAGAATTTAAGTGTTATTCACCACACTGGACTTTTTATTTTGTGTTTAGTATACGCATTTTTGTGGTATGCGTTTTTTCGGTGTTTTGATGCACGTTATGTTTATGTGAACATTTGTTGTTTATTATCACATATGCACCAATTAGGTGCGTTTTGTTCGTTTTGTGTGTCACATTGTTTGTTTTTATGCGGATTTGGGAATTTATGCCATAGTGCATGTTTGGGGGGGGGGGGGGGTTAGCACTTTTATGTGCAGTCCTATTTTGGACTCCTTGCCTTACATTATATTTCTTTCATCACCTTTAGATCCAATTAGGATCTTTTTGGGCACTATTGATTCATTGGTCCCATTTGGACTTGTTTTTGGCACATTTATTTTATTTCATTATATTTGTATACACATTTGTGTGAGTGTTGTCAGCACTTGTCATTATTATCACTTTGCATGATTTGTTTATTTATATTATTTTCCATATATTGTTACATTTTTGTATTCACGTTTGTGGCTTTACATGGTATTAGTGCTACATCAATATTTGTAATTAGAGATGAGCGAATCGAACCAGGCGAAGTGGAATTCGTTTCGAATATCGGGAAAAATTCGATTCGCATCGAATCCGAATTTTAGCCAACTTCGGGTGCACGAATCAAATTTTTCCCGATCAGCCGGCAAAAGTGTCACTGCAGAGAGCTCCGCTATTTCTGACAGTTCTGACAGTTCATTTACAGCGGTTGAAACATTGTATCTATTTGTTTCCATTTAGGATACAGATGTTTTTATTCGGAAATAAATAGATACAATGTTTCAACCGCTGTAAATGTGAAGGAACTGTCAGAGAACTGTCAGAAATAGCGGAGCTCTCTGCAGATACACTTTTTGCTGTACTGGAATACTTCTTCTTTTCATTCTTCTTTTCATTCTTCTTCTTCTTCTTTTCATTCTTCTTTTCATTCTTCTTCTTCTTTTCATTCTTCTTCTTCTTCTTTTCATTCTTCTTTTCATTCTTCTTCTTCTTTTCATTCTTCTTCTTCTTTTCATTCTTCTTCTTCTTCTTTTCATTCTTCTTTTCATTCTTCTTCTTCTTCTTTTCATTCTTCTTCTTCTTCTTTTCATTCTTCTTCTTCTTCTTCTTCTTTTCATTCTTCTTTTCATTCTTCTTCTTCTTCTTTTTTTCATTCTTCTTCTTCTTCTTTTCATTCTTCTTCTTCTTCTTTTCATTCTTCTTTTCATTCTTCTTCTTCTTCTTTTCATTCTTCTTTTCATTCTTCTTCTTCTTCTTCTTTTCATTCTTCTTCTTCTTTTCATTCTTCTTTTCATTCTTCTTCTTCTTCTTTTCATTCTTCTTCTTCTTTTCATTCTTCTTCTTCTTCTTTTCATTCTTCTTTTCATTCTTCTTCTTCTTCTTTTCATTCTTCTTCTTCTTCTTTTCATTCTTCTTCTTCTTCTTTTCATTCTTCTTTTCATTCTTCTTCTTCTTCTTTTCATTCTTCTTCTTCTTCTTTTCTTTCTTCTTTTCATTCTTCTTCTTCTTCTTTTCATTCTTCTTTTCATTCTTCTTCTTCTTCTTTTCATTCTTCTTCTTCTTCTATTCATTCTTCTTTTCATTTTTCTTCTTCTTCTTTTCATTCTTCTTCTTCTTCTTTTCATTCTTCTTTTCATTCTTCTTCTTCTTTTCATTCTTCTTCTTCTTCTTTTCATTCTTCTTTTCATTCTTCTACTTTTCATTCTTCTTCTTCTTCTTTTCATTCTTCTTCTTCTTCTTTTCATTCTTCTTTTCATTCTTCTTCTTCTTCTTTTCATTCTTCTTCTTCTTCTTCTTTTCATTCTTCTTTTCATTCTTCTTCTTCTTTTCATTCTTCTTCTTCTTCTTTTCATTCTTCTTCTTCTTTTCATTCTTCTTTTCCTTCTTCTTCTTTTCATTCTTCTTTTCATTCTTCTTCTTCTTTTCATTCTTCTTCTTCTTCTTTTCATTCTTCTTTTCATTCTTCTTCTTCTTCTTTTCATTCTTCTTCTTCTTCTTTTCATTCTTCTTTTCATTCTTCTTTTTCTTTTCATTCTTCTTCTTCTTTTCATTCTTCTTCTTCTTCTTTTCATTCTTCTTTTCATTCTTCTTCTTCTTCTTTTCATTCTTCTTCTTCTTCTTTTCATTCTTCTTTTCAGTCTTCTTCTTCTTTTCATTCTTCTTCTTCTTCTTTTCATTCTTCTTTTCATTCTTCTTCTTCTTTTCATTCTTCTTCTTCTTCTTTTCATTCTTCTTTTAATTCTTCTTCTTCTCCTTTTCATTCTTCTTCTTCTTCTTTTCATTCTTCGTCTTTTCATTCTTCTTCTTCTTCTTTTCATTCTTCTTCTTCTTTTCATTCTTCTTTTCATTCTTCTTCTTCTTCTTTTCATTCTTCTTCTTTTCATTCTTCTTTTCATTCTTCTTCTTCTTCTTTTCATTCTTCTTTTCATTCTTCTTCTTTTCATTCTTCTTTTCATTCTTCTTCTTTTCATTCTTCTTCTTCTTCTTTTCATTCTTCTTCTTTTCATTCTTCTTCTTCTTCTTTTCATTCTTCTTTTCATTCTTCTTCTTTTCATTCTTCTTCTTCTTTTCATTCTTCTTTTCATTCTTCTTCTTTTCATTCTTCTTCTTCTTCTTTTCATTCTTCTTCTTCTTCTTTTCATTCTTCTTCTTTTCATTCTTCTTTTCTTTCTTCTTCTTCTTCTTTTCATTCTTCTTCTTCTTATTTTCATTCTTCTTTTCATTCTTCTTCTTCTTCTTTTCATTCTTCTTTTCATTCTTCTTCTTCTTCTTTTCATTCTTCTTCTTCTTTTCATTCTTCTTCTTTTCATTCTTCTTTTCATTCTTCTTCTTTTCATTCTTCTTCTTCTTCTTTTCATTCTTCTTTTCATTCTTCTTCTTCTTCTTTTCATTCTTCTTCTTCTTCTTTTCATTCTTCTTCTTCTTCTTTTCATTCTTCTTTTCATTCTTCTTCTTCTTCTTTTCATTCTTCTTCTTCTTCTTTTCATTCTTCTTTTCATTCTTCTTCTTTTCATTCTTCTTCTTCTTCTTTTCATTCTTCTTCTTCTTCTTCTTTTCTTCTTCTTCTTCTTCTTCTGGCAACTCCACCACGCAGCTCATTTTTGTTCCAGTATTACTGTATTTTGCTCCTTCAAAATCCTGAAACTTTCTTTTGGCAGGTGTACAGACTCAGGTACTCAGTGCAGGAATGGTGGGAATCCCTCACAATGGACACAGCGGGTGTACATACAGACCCAGGAATTCAGCACAGGGATGGTGGGAACCCCTCATAATGGGCACAGCAGGTGTGCATACCCAGAACCTCAGCACAGGGATGGTGGGAACCCCTAGTAATGGGCGCAGCAGGTGTGCAGACCTGGGACCTCAGCACAGGGATGGTAGAAACCCCTCATAATGGGAACAGCAGGTGTACAGACCCAGGAATTTAGCACAGGGATGGTGGGAACTCCTCCTAATGGGCAGAGCAGGTGTACAGACCCAGGAACTCAGCACAGGGATGGTGGGAACTTCTCATAATGGGCGCAGCAGGTGTGCAGACCTGGAACCTCAGCACAGGGATGGTGGGAACCCCTCATAATGGGCACAGCAGGTGTGCATACCCAGAACCTCAGCACAGGGATGGTGGGAACCCCTCATAATGGGCACAGCAGGTGTTAGGGGGTTTAACTCTCCAGCATCCATTAGAGACTGATATAGTAATATAGTTCATTCTTCTTTTCATTCTTCTTTTCATTCTTCTTCTTCTTCTTTTCATTCTTCTTCTTCTTTTCATTCTTCTTTTCATTCTTCTTCTTCTTTTCATTCTTCTTTTCATTCTTCTTCTTCTTCTTTTCATTCTTCTTTCATTCTTCTTCTTCTTTTCATTCTTCTTTTCATTCTTCTCATTCTTCTTTTCATTCTTCTCATTCTTCTTCTCATTCTTCTTTTCATTCTTCTTCTCAGTCTTCTTTTCATTCTTCTTCTTCTTTTCATTCTTCTTTTCATTCTTCTCATTCTTCTTTTCATTCTTCTTCTTCTTTTCATTCTTCTTTTCACTCTTCTTCTTCTCATTCTTCTTTTCATTCTTCTTTTCATTCTTCTTCTTCTTCTTTTCATTCTTCTTCTTCTTCTTCTTTTCATTCTTCTTCTTCTTCTTTTCATTCTTCTTTTCATTCTTCTTCTTTTCATTCTTCTTCTTCTTCTTTTCATTCTTCTTCTTCTTCTTCTTCTTTGTCGTGCCCCGTGACTGCCCAAATGAGTGAAGTGTGCGGTGATTCTAAGATCGACGGCACTCATCTGCATGTCATACTGACTGACAGTATTATTTCTCTTCCCCAGCAGACTCCAAGGGCATTTAAATTAAAGGTACAGTGTTCTGCACTAATATAAAGGCTCTCTGAAGCCTAGAAACCCTTTAAATAAGTTAAATTCGCGGCGAATAAATTCGCATCAAATTGAATTTCTCCCGCAAATTCGGCGAATCAGCCGAATCGAATTTTTGAATAATTCGCTCATCTCTATTTGTAATATTCACATATACAGTCAGGTCCATAAATATTGGGACATCGACACAATTCTAACATTTTTGGCTCTATACACCACCACAATAGATTTGAAATGAAACTAACAAGATGTGTTTTAACTGCAGACTGTCAGCTTTAATTGGAGGGTATTTACATCCAAATCAGGTGAACGGTGTAGGAATTACAACAGTTTGCATATGTGCTTCCCACTTGTTAAGGAACCAAAAGTAATGGGACAATTGGCTTCTCAGCTGTTCCATGGCCAGGTGTGTGTTATTCCCTCATTATCCCAATTACAATGAGCAGAGAAAAGGTCCAGAGTTCATTTCAAGTGTGCTATTTGCATTTGGAATCTGTTGCTGTCAACTCTCAAGATGAGATCCAAAGAGCTGTCACTATCAGTGAAGCAAGCCATCATTAGGCTGAAAAAATAAAACAAACCCATCAGAGAGATAGCAAAAACATTAGGCGTGGCCAAAACAACTGTTTGGAACATTCTTAAAAAGAAGGAACGCGCCGGTGAGCTCAGCAACACCAAAAGACCCGGAAGACCACGGAAAACAACTGTGGTGGATGAACGAAGAATTCTTTCCCTGGTGAAGAAAACACCCTTCACAACAGTTGGCCAGATCAAGAACACTCTCCAGGAGGTAGGTGTATGTGTGTCAAAGTCAACAATCAAGAGAAGACTTCACCAGAGTGAATACAGAGGGTTCACCACAAGATGGAAACCATTGGTGAGCCTCAAAAACAGGAAGGCCAGATTAGAGTTTGCCAAATGACATCTAAAAAAGCCTTCACAGTTCTGGAACAACATCCTATGGACAGATGAGACCAAGATCAACTTGTACCAGAGTGATGGGAAGAGAAGAGTATGGAGAAGGAAAGGAACTGCTCATGATCCTAAGCATACCACCTCATCAGTGAAGCATGGTGGTGGTAGTGTCATGGCGTGGGCATGTATGGCTGCCAATGGAACTGGTTCTCTTGTATTTTTTGATGATGTGACTGCTGACAAAAGCAGCAGGATGAATTCTGAAGTATTTCGGGCAATATTATCTGCTCATATTCAGCCAAATGCTTCAGAACTCATCGGACGCCGCTTCACGGTGCAGATGGACAATGACCCAAAGCATACTGCAAAAGCAACCAAAGAGTTTTTTAAGGGAAAGAAGTGGAATGTTATGCAATGGCCAAGTCAATCACCTGACCTGAATCCGATTGAGCATGCATTTCACTTGCTGAACACAACACTGAAGGGAAAATGCCCCAAGAACAAGCAGGAACTGAAGACAGTTGCAGTAGAGGCCTGGCAGAGCATCACCAGGGATGAAACCCAGCATCTGGTGATGTCTATGCGTTCCACACTTCAGGCTGTAATTGACTGCAAAGGATTTGCAACCAAGTATTAAAAAGTGAAAGTTTGATTTATGATTATTATTCTGTCCCATTACTTTTGGTCCCTTAACAAGTGGGAGGCACATATGCAAACTGTTGTAATTCCTACACCGTTCACCTGATTTTGATGTAAATACCCTCAAATTAAAGCTGACAGTCTGCAGTTAAAGCACATCTTGTTCGTTTCATTTCAAATCCACTGTGGTGGTGTATAGAGCCAAAAATGTTAGAATTGTGTCCATGTCCCAATATTTATGGACCTGACTGTAGATCATTGGGTACATGATTGGATGTTGGCAGCTGTACCTAACTTAGTTAGGAGTGTAGGAGGTTCTTCACTCTTTTTCCATGATTTAAAATAGTTACAGATAGGGCAACCGCACAATTCATGTTCTAAAAATACAGTTATTCTTTCATAACATTTTTGCTGCACTGCTACTAGTGGGAGCAGATCCAGGCTGCTACTACCAGGATAGACTAGGAACCACTCTATAGTTCCTACCAATCACCATTATTGATAGTGTGTGAAACATTCTGGCGGGATGAATAAAGGGTTGTAGCTACCCTTTTGAGTTCTGTCAGTCCTTGCACCTGATTTATGTAATTGTCAGAGGCAGGTACACAAATATGTTGGAGCCCAGCACGGTGGTTGGTGTGTTCACACTGGACAGTGTGCTCCATTCTTGGTCACTGTACCCATCACACTGGCAGGCACATGGTTGAGGAGTTTTGTAGGAGTAAGTGTTTTTTCTGTAGGGAGAGGTAGGACAGAACAATTCACAAAAAGAACATTGGGGAATTGGAGAAAGTGCAGAGAAGTGCAACTAAACTGATAAGAGGCATGGAGGAGTTTAGCTATGAGGAAAGATTAGAGGAACTGAATTTATTCTCTCTTGCGAAGAGGAGATCAAGGGGGGATATGATCAACATGTATAAATACATCAGTGGTTCATATAGTGAACTCAGTGTACAGTTATTCACCCTAAGGGTCATCACAGAGGACAAGTGGGCACTCTTTATGTCTGGAGGAAAAGAGATTTAAACTCTAAACATGGAAAAGTTTCTTCACAGTAAGAGCTGTGAAAATGTGGAAGCGGCTCCCTCAAGAGTTGGTTCTGGCCAGCTCAGTGGATTGCTTTAAAAAACGCCTGGATTCTTTCTTGGATATACAGAATATAACTAGATACTAACATTTATATGTAAAGTTGATCCAGGGAATATCCGATTGCCTCTCAGGGGATCAGGAAGGATTTTTTCCCCTGCAGGAGCAAATTGGACCATGATTTTCTGGGGGTTTTTTTGTCTTCCTCTGGATCACCTCTGGGTATAGGATTATAACTTTTTTTTGGTTGAACTGGATGGACTTCTGTCTTTTTTTCAGCCAGACTAACTATGTAACTCCAGCAAAGTGTTGTATTTACATCTGGTGCTCTCCGATGGAGTGGTCAGTATTAGTGGTCCTGAAAACACCAATTTAAACATTGATTAGAAATCAGGGGTGTCAAACTGGCAGCCCTCCAGCTGTTGCAAAACTACAAGTCCCATTATGCCTCTGCCTTTCGGAATCATGCTTGTAACTGTCAATCTTGCAATGTCTCATGGGATTTGTAGTTTGGCAACAGCTGGAGGGCCACCAGTTTGACACCCATCGATTAGACGAATGGTTGCTGTCCCAGGACCATTTTCAAGTGGCAGCTGCCAGTCAAGTAGTTGAAAAAACCCCCACAATCATAGCTCAAAATACATGCTCACTAAATATTCATACTTTCACTTTAAAACAAGGGTTAAAATTGCAAATGGCAACATAACTATCTCTTAACAACCTATCCTTCAACAACCTGCACCTTTTCCATTTGTGTTAAGTAATGTAATTAGGAAACACTAAAAGCACTTTCATTCATTATTTTATTCATTACAACCTTTATTTTGACCTTTGCAATGTCAAAGCCATTTCAGAAGTTGGGAAAATCATTTGCCCAAAACATGTGTTCACACAAATGCTTTTGTGTGGCAGCTTTGGGGGAAAAAGAGAAATAGTTGTTGAAAACAGTTCTTTTAAATTCATAGCTTCATGTAAACACTTGCACACAGAAGCTGTGCTGAGTATTACATGCAAATGAGTATGTGAAATGTTTCCCTTTTCCTTTCAAAAGTCTTTGCTAATAGTAATGCTTACATGCAAATTAGCTGGTGAAGTGTTCCAAGTAATGTCAGATTCTAGTTCTAAAGATAAACTCCAATTAATCCACCCCTGCAAAAGCATTAGGGAAAGCACCCCTGCAAGGAATATCAAGAAGACTCTTTTACCAAATAGGAAAGCATATTGCAGTCAGGAAAATATTGTCATTCTGCACTTGTAGCATGTTCAAGCAACAACATTTTGTCTGCCAAGAGAAAGAGCTGTAATTTACATATTGTTTTGAGAACATTGACATACACTAATAAAAATGCATTTTTTTAATGGTAAGGAGTTTTTAAATATATAATTAAATGTTCACACTTCAGGTACTCTAAATACCCAAAATCTAATAACATGTCAAAGATTAGACAGCCATACATTTAAGTCACCTCTCATTAGTTTTAAGTTGTTTTAAAATCAACCAAGAATTAGCTTGTATGCTTGAACGGAAGACTTGTGATTGACACCTTTTGCTGCTCTTGAAAACTCATAGACAGAATCATTGTTCTTTTACAGTACCTAAATATGTTGATGTATTCTTACAAAGCAAAGGTGACCACCAGTGTTGCACATCAGCACAGATCACAATATTAAGAAAAGTCTCCACCTGTCCTATGGGTAACAGCACTACCTATACAGTATACACATAAACAGGGGCGGACTGACCATTTGGAAACTCGGGCACTGCCCGAGGGCCCGGGGTTAGTAGGGGGCCCCATGAGATGCCCCTGGTACCTTTTTCTTAGGCTTTTTGGAGTTTGGGCAAGTAGACAGGGGCCCCATGATCCCCTATTGCCCGGGGGCCCCATGAGTTGTCAGTCCATCCCTGCACATAAATCATGTGCAATCCATTTAATAAATGTCCTGCATACTGTAAGTATCCAAAATATATGCAGCTATGTGCCAATGAATAATAAAGTGACTGTCCCATTCGAAAAACATGCATCTATCCGACCACAGAGACAAATGTAGGATGTGCTCCACAGACAAAGGAGTGATCTTCCAAAGGACAGATATCACACCACACTCAGAGGGTTTTGACTGATTGTGTGAGTCAAAAAACAGCATGTGTTGTATCCAAGGTGGTGCAGAGGCGTATACTTCCCTCTGCACAAGTCAGAAATATTTCCCCAGACTCAAATTAGATGAAGTGACTTTTGACCAGAAGCTACCACCCATAACTTCTGGTCTGACATCACTTCTGTCACCAGAAATACATGGTGACCATCTTTAATATGGGAATTTCTATGCTTTAAGGCAAACACTCCTGATCATATTAACGAACATCTCCATCTAATCTGAGGCAAAAATATTTCTGACTGGTGCAGAGGGGAGAACGATTTGTAGCACGTAGAAGCAGTGGCGTCCTGAGGCAGGTGCGGCCCACACCGATTGACACCGACCGCACGGGGTGACACCGGACCCGCTCCACAAAAAGGTAAGTTGTAAAGCAAGCCGACGATCCCCACAGGATGGATCCGATCCATCCTGCGGGGATCGTCAGTTTTCTTTACAACTTACCTTTTCTTGGAGCAGGTCCGGTGTCACCCCGTATAGGTTGCATGCTGACGATCCTGCGGGGATCATTGGCATGCAACCTATACGGGGTGACACCGGACCCGCTTTAAGAAAGAAAGCCAACGATCCCAATGGTGTCCAATCCATTATGCTCAATCCACAGATCCGATCCATTCTGCGGGGCTCGTTACCACACCTGGAGACACCAACCCTAGGGATGCCTCTGCGTGGAAGCCGCATTGCCTAGGATACGACACCACATTCTGTTTTTGACTCACTTGCTCACACAAAGAGTCAAAACCCTCTGACGAATATGATGTGATATCTGTATAGCCGGGTACTTTTGATGATCACTTTTTTGTCTGTGGAGTGGCTCATTCAATGTGGCACAATGTAAAAGTGGTGCATTTCTGGCGTATAAGACTACTTTTTATACTTAAAAATATACCCCAAAAATTGGGGGTCGTCTTATATGTGGAGTATAAAATGTGAACCTTGAGTTTGTTTGGGTCAAGCTGGCTGGATGTGTGGTGATACTGTACATACAGTATACCGTGCTGAGCCAAGCTGGCTCAAAACAAATGTCCCTATGACAGAATAATCTGTCAGCCCACTGGATGTGTGGTATATACAGTATACTGTGCTGAGCCAAGTGGTTTCAAAATGTACCGGTACGTCCCTACTGTAATCAGCATGCTGGATGTGTGTATGTACGGTAGCTGCGGCTACATACAGTATACACTGGGCCAATCATGGCGAGTGATGTATTCTACTAATGAATACAAAGACTGCTCGGATTGGCTGAGTCAGAGAGGTGGGCTGATGATGTCACAACCTCAGCCAATCCGAGCAGGCTTTGTATTTATTAGTAGAATACATCGCTGGCCGTGATTGGCCCAGCATATACTGTATGTAGCCTCAGTTACTGTACATACACACATCCAGCGGTCTGATTACCGTAGGGACGTACCGGTATGTTTTGAAACAACTTGGCTCAGTATACTGTATATACCACAGTGGTATATACTCAGTATACTCTATATACCACACATCCAGCTGACTGACAGATTAATCTGTCATAGGGACATTTGTTTTGAGCCAGCTTGGCTCAGCGCGGTATACTGTATGTACATTACTGCACATCCAGCGGGCTGTATATATACTGTATACTGTATGTAGCCGAAGCTACCGTATTACCACACATCCAGTGGTAACATCTGATTTGGAATTTGATCCATATGATGACTGTCTTACAAATGTATCACAAGATGTCATTCATGAACTGATGATGTCAGAGGATGAACATGAGGATTTTGAAGGATTTTAAGTACCGGTAAGTCATAACCATTTCAATTAAAAAATCCAATGTTTTTAAATGGTGTTGCCTCGGAAGGGAGGTAGTCTTATAAGGCGAGTATAGCCCAAACCTATGTTTTAACTGGAAAATTAGGGGGTCGTCTTATACACCCAGTCGCCTTATACGTCGGAAAATATGGTACCTGAATTTGGTGCATGATTTACTGTTAGAACTAAAAGTGTTGCAAATGTTTCATTAATTTGGCGCAATACATTAACAAGAGGGATTAACGCCAGAAAAGTGGTGCAGCAGCTTTAATAAATTTCCCCAATGTATATAACATATCTTGTCTGGAACTTCATTAGCTGTCTAATGCTTAACGATTCACCCTGCATATGACGTAACTGGGTGAGGACCAACTAGTAGGGTACAACTAAAACAGTGGGTTGCACCATACTTAAAAATACCAGTGATACTTAACTGAGTGAGAATATTACCAAGTGTTGGTGTTCTTTTTGCCACAAACTCGACACACTGAGCTAGGATTTCCTTATAGTCTGGGTACCCCTGTAAAATAGGGAGGCATCTGCGAACAATGCATTTGACCTCCTCTAACCCAGGGCCGGATCTATCCTATCTGATCTGGGGGTGCAGTAAAAAAAGTAAATGGGCATAATATCAACATTGTGTGTGTGAGTCACTGACAGTCTGTCAAATACACTATTATGTATTAGATTGTCATTGGGTTAGGGTGATTAAACAAAACCTGTGCCCCCTTATATCAGATGTCCTATCAAAGTCCTTCTTTCTATCGGGACTCTTCATTAGAGTCCTTCTTTACATCATAACTACTCATCAGAGTCTCTTTACAACAGGTTCCCATCATAGAGCCCTCTTACATCAGTATCCCCTTCAGATTGCTCCTTTATATCAGGATCCCCATCAAAGTTCCTCCTTATATCAGGTGTCCCCATCAGAATGCTCCTTTACATCAGGATCCCCATAAAAATTCCTTCTTACATCAGGTGTCCCCATCAAAGTGCCCCCTTGCATGGATTGCTCCCATAGGAGTGCCCCATTACATCAACTGTCTGCATCATGGATCAGTGGATGCATTCTCAGAGATCTGGGGGGGGGGGGGGGCACAAGTAAAATCTGGAAGGCAAAAAGCCCACCCCAGCACCCCCCTAGATCCGGCCCTGTTCTAAACTCCAGACTACTGTGTACTAAAAACAACATGTTTGGGAGGCTTTGTTCCATTGACAGCCCATATTATATTGACATTTTAACATTTAAAGAGAGATGTCTGCATTGGAATTAGGTAGGGCAGGCCATAGATGATGTGATTTTCTTTCCTGCAACCATGGAATCTTTCCTTCTATTGTGCCCTACTGACAAGGAGGGAAGTCCCATGACAGACTAGCAGTTTTGCCACTAGCGTCAACTCCTCAACTACAAAAAAAGAACACTGTATCTGCTTCTATGGCATCACTCCTTTTCTTCCTGACACACTGTAAAATCTCACTAGTTGATGCAGCATAGGAAGTAATGCACAGAGACCAAAGATTGGTTTCTTTGTGCTCCTAGTGATCCTGTCAGTGACCTGGCTCACTA
Organism: Staurois parvus; assembly: GCF_062004578.1. NCBI lineage: Eukaryota > Metazoa > Chordata > Amphibia > Anura > Ranidae > Staurois > Staurois parvus. Next base: position 4,416,712 of record NW_028318376.1, on the reverse strand, counting down.
ATCTGACATGGGCAGAAGCACATAACTTATCATAATGTGAAATGACCACAGAGATCTTGACTGTCAAAACTCAACACATTGTTGAAAGGCAGAAATAATGGTTTCCCCTTCCCTGGTACTCTTCCTCTAAGCGGGATAAAACTACAGCTTTCTATAAGACCCATAGAAAGGGTCAGAGAGTTCAGCTGCGTAGTAATGAACTCAATGCCTTTCCAGAAACAACAGAGAGAAAAGGGTTAATCCAGCATCTACATTTTTAGAGATTTTTACAGCACAGTAATGAGAGAAATAAAAACATATGCTACCAGGAGAACGGTACTTGCCTGACTGCATTGTGCCAAGTTGTAAACTTTGGTGGATGGGGGATTATTAGTTCCAGTGAAGGGAACTCTTAAGGCATCAGCATACCAAGACATTTTGGACAATTGCATGCTCCCAACTTTGTGGGAACAGTTTGGGAATGGCCCCATCCTGTTCCAACATGACTGTGCACCAGAGCATAAAGCAAGGTCCATAAAGAACACCTTTGGGATGAATTAGAGCAGAGACTGCGAGCCAGGCCTTCTTGTCTGACATCAGTGCCTGACCTCACAAATGCACTTCTGAAAGAATGGTCAAACATTCCCATAGACACACTCCTAAACCTTGTGGACAGCCTCCCCAGAAGAGTTCAAGCTGTTATAGCTGCAAAGGGTGGGCCAACTCAATATTGAAACCTACGGACTAAGACTGGGATGCCATTAAAGTTCATGTTCATGTAAAGGCAGGGGTCCCAATACTTTTGGCAATATAGTGTGTGTGAACCAGCTCCATAGAAAAGGATTTTGGTTCACATGTTATGCAAATTGGATGAGGTTTAAAACGAATCCAATTTGCATATATGTGAACCAGGTCTTAAAAGCTATTTTTTTGGCTGTAATACAATCCAACAGCTGTTTTGTTCCTCTGATTCTGAAAAAATATGCAGATCAGGATTCTATCTGCACCTTGTCTTTACTTGGTGTGTGCTTGCTCCTGAGAGGTGACTCCAGAAGCCATTGGATTAGCAGAAATGCAAAAAAAAAAATAGAGTTTTCTTAAGCAGCAGCAATCTGTATCTCTATCAATGCAAGTTTTCTTCAGCATATTTTAAAGAGGTATGTCCTTTTGGAAAGGAAAAATTGCTGTAGAGATATTTAAACTGCCCAAATGGGATCCAGGGATTACTGACCTAATAATGCCCAGGAGTTGTACGATGCCAGGTGGCGGTGGAACACCTCTATGGATTCAGGAGGAATGACAGGGCCCATGATGCTGGTGGAAGAGCCAATGTCAGGAATGGACTTGCCAGTAATGGTGGGACTCACCTGCCTTGTGGGCTGCAGTACCAGGGCTGGCCAGCGGGTGCTCCCAGCAATCAGAGACTCAACCCTGCAGCCAGCCAAACACCTGAAGTTGATTATGCAGGTGTATTTAAGGGATGGCCAGACCTGCAGTCTCTGCCTTGGTGTGTGTTTTTCCTGGGCCCTGTATCTTGTTACCTGCATCCCTGTTCCTGTCCCTGTCCCTGTCTCTGTCTGACTGATTCGTTGCTGACCCTGCCTGATCCAGACCTCTGCTGACTTCTCCTGTTTGATCCCTGGCTTGTGACCTCGACCATTCTCTGCCTGACCCCCTGTTCCTACCTGCCCGATTGTTATTGACCCGGCCTGCCTGACGATGCTTGCATTGTATGTATTATCTGTGGGTGGTTTGGTTTGGTTCGTTTGCACTGTGTTATGTTTTAGTATTGCACTGCGTTTATGTATTGTTAGTGTTAATAAATTATATTGTTTATATCATATCTGAAGCCTGCGTTTCCCTGCGTCAGTTCACATACCTCTGGTCATACCCTGGAGCCCTGACAGCCGATCTCAACATCACACCAGGAAAAAAAAAAAAAAGGAATACAGTCTTGTAGTTTCTGAGCAGAATAGAGTTAATACTGCAGTAAGAAATAGGTCAGATAAGTCAATATGATGGGGTAATCCCTCCCGCAGTGCTATTGTATTCAGCTGGCAGAGAGCCATCCCTGCCAGCAAAACACAAAGATCACTAATGGTGACTAAAGCCGCAGTACTCACATGAAAAAATCCTACAAGCTGGAATGTACGGAAGTCGATCGATTGTTACCCTCAAATAAAGCACATGTCTTACACTCATGTATATACACTGCTCAAAAAAATTAAAGGAACACTTTTTAATCAAAGTATAGCATCAACTCAATTAAACTCCTGGGATACTGATCTGGTCAATTAAGTAGCAGAGGGGGTTGTTAATCAGTTTCAGCTGCTTTGGTGTTAATGAAATTAACAACAGGTGCACTAGATGGGCATTAATGACATGGCCCCCAAAACAGGAATGACTTTACAGGTGGAGGCCACTGAAATTTTTTTCCCTACTCATCTTTTCTGACAGTTTTCACTAGTCAAGCATTTAGCTAGGATCAGTGTCACTACTGGTAGCATGAGGCAAGACCTGGACAGGTTGCACAGGCAGTTTAACACCTCCAGGATGGCATATCTATACGTGCCATTGCCAGGTTTGCTGTGTCTCCCAGCACAGTCTTAAGAGCATGGAGGAGATTCCAGGAGACAGGCAGTTACTCTGGGAAAGCTGGACAGGGCCGTAGAAGGTCCTTAACCCATCAGCAGGACCGGTATTGGCTCCTTTGTGCAAGGAGGAACAGGATGAGCACTGCAAGAGCCCTGCTAAATGACCTCCAGCAGGTCACTGGTGTCAATGTCTCTGACCAAACAATCAGAACAGACTTCATGAGAGTTGCCTGGGGGCTCGATATCCTCTAATGGTCCCTGTGCTCACTGCCCAGCACCATAGAGCTCGATTAGCATTTGCCATTGAACACCAGAATTGGCAGGTCTGCCACTGGCACCCTGTGCTTTTCACAGATGAAGGCAGGTTCACCCTGAGCAGATGTGACAGATGTGAAAGGGTCTAGAGAAGCCATGGAGAACATTATGCTGCCTGTAGCATCATTCAGCATGACCATTTTGGTGGTGGGTCAGTGATAGTCTGGGGAGGCATATCCATGGATGGATGCATAGACCTCTACAAGCTAGACAATGACACCCTGACTGCCATTAGGTATCAGGATGAAATCCTTTGAGCCATTATCAGAACATATGCTGGTGCAGTGGGTCCTGGGTTCCTGGGTTGCACGACAATGCCAGGCCTCATGTGGTGAGAGTATGCAGGCAGCTCCTGTAGGATGAAGGAATTGATACCATTGAATGGCCCCCATGCTCGTCTGACCTAAATCCAGTAGAACACTTCTGGGATAGCATGTTTCGGTCCATCCGACGCCGCCAGGTTGCACCTCAGACCAGGCCCGGACTGGCCATAGCCCCCCCCATCCCCCGGAGCACTGCGGGGATCTGTCAGCATATCCCGTCCCCTGTGCTGACAGTTCCCTGCCCACCATAGACAGGAGAGGAGAGAGAAAGCTGCCCCTCCTTCTCCCGCCCTCTCCTCCTGTGTCTTTCCCATCCACACTCCCAGCCAGCCTTGTGTCTTTTCTCCCCCCTTCTTTCTTTCTCTCCTTTCGTTTTCTTTCCCTCTCTCTCTCTCTTTCTCCCTCTCACTCCTGTTTCTCTTCTTTCTTTCTTTTTTTCCTTCCTTCTTTCCCTCCTTCCTTTCTTACCCTCCTTCCTTTTTCTTTCCCTCCTTCTATACATCTCTTCTTTGTCTCTCTCTGTTTCTCCTTCCATTTGAGGATGCCCCACAGATGCTCAATAGGGTTTAGGTCTGGAGACATGCTTGGCCAGTCCATCACCTTTACCCTCAGCTTCTTTAGCAAGGTAGTGATCATCTTGGAGGTGTGTTTGGGGTCATTATCATGTTGGAATACTGCCCTGCGGCCCAGTCATCAAAGGGAAAGGATCATGCTCTGCTTCAGTATGTCACAGTACATGCTGGCATTCAAGGTTCCCTCAATGAACTGTAGCTCCCCAGTGTTGGCAGCACTCATGCAGCCCCAGACCATGACACTCCCACCACCATGCTTGACTGTAGGCAAGACACACTTGTCTTTGTACTCCTCACCTGGGTACCACCACTCCCGCTTGACACCATCTGAACCAAATAAGTTTATCTTGGTCTTATCAGACCACAGGACATGGTTCCAGTAATCCATGTCCTTAGTCTGCTTGTCTTCAGCCAGCTGTATGTGGGCTTTCTTGTGCATCATCTTTAGAAGAGGCTTCCTTCTTGGACAACAGCCATGCAGACCAATTTGATGCAGTGTGCAGCATATAGTCTGAGTACTGACAGGCTGACCCCCCACCCCTTCAACCTCTGCAACAATGCTGGCAGCACTCATACGTCTATTTCCCAAAGACAACCTCTGGATATGACGCTGAGCACGTGCACTCAACTTCCTTGGGCGACCATGGAGAGGCCTGTTCTGAGTGGAACCTGTCTTGTTAAACCGCTGTATGGTCTTGGCCACTGTGCTGCAGCTCAGTTTCAGGGTCTTCTGATAGCCTAGGCCATCTTTATGCAGAGCAACAATTCTTTTTTTCAGATCCTCAGAGCGTTCTTTGCCATGAGGTGCCATGTTGAACTTCCACTGACCAGTATGAGAGAGTGAGAGCTATAATACCAAATTTAACACACTTGCTCCCCATTCACACCTGGGACCTTGTAACACTAATGAGTCACATGACACTGGGGAGGGAAAATGGCTAATTGGGCCCAATTTGGACATTTTCACTTAGGGGGTACTCCCTTTTGTTTCCAGCGATTTAGACATTAATGGCTGCGTGTTGAGTTATTTTGAGGGGACAGCAAATTTACACTATTATACAAGCTGTACACTCACTACTTTACATTGTAGCAAAGTGTCATTTCTTCAGTGTTGTCACATAAAAAGATATAATAAAATATTTACAAAAATGTGAGGGGTGTACTCACTTCTGAAATACTGTGTGTATATATATATATATATATATATATATATATATATATATATACAAATGCAGTGAAATACAGGCAGATACTTAGACATCATGCCATACCATCAAGGAGGTATGTGATTGGTCTCAAATTTATTCTGTAGCAGGACAATAACCCCAAACATGTAGCTAGTGTCGTTAAGATCCTTCTTCAGCTTACAGAAGAATAAGGAATACTGGAAATGATAGTTTGGCCCCAGAGAGCCCTGATCTCACCATTATCAAGTCTGTCTGGGATTACATGAAGAGTCAGCTGGATTTGAGGCTTCCTTCATCGCCAGGATATCTGTGGTTAGTTCTCCAAGATGTTTAAAACAACCTACCTGCCAAGGTCCTTCAAAAGTGTATGCAAGTGTACCTAGAAGAACTGATGCTGTTTTTGAAGGCAAAGGGTAGTCACACCAAATATTGGTTTGATTTGGATTTCTCTCCTGTTCATTCACTTCTATCTACTCATTTTGTTAGTTATTAAAAAAAAATATTAACGCTTCTATTTCTGAAAGCATTCTTACTTTACAGCATTTTTTCATACCTGCCTAAAACCTTTGCACAGTACTGTAGTGTGTCAAAAGAAAGAGGTAGGTGGAGGGGGAGGAGGGGGGAATTATAGCTTTAGGGACAAGGGGCAGTAAACAAGCAGGTGTGCAGGAGGGAAAACAGGTAAGATGTCTCTTATGATGTTGGAGTCACTGTCATAGGTTAACAAAGAACTTCCAACTAATGGTTCAAGGGTCTGTGAGAACTGAGATATATTCATCTGACTGACGAAATGTATCCCAATGAAACCACTTGCAATGAAAGGCTTCTTCACTGTCATCAATTGTGGAATTAAAGGTCTTCCATCCTTTTAACCTCATTTATCTGAGCACATTATTTATTTTGCTGTATTTAATATTTACATGTTTGTTTTGGTATGATATTCTGGTGTAGTAGAATGAAGGCAGGGTCTCAAGGAATGGCAAAGTCTATCAAATTTTTGTGTTATATGAATGACTTTTGTCCAAAAATATGTAAGTTGTGAACAGGCCTCTTGTCTTCCTCACAGCACCAGCACACTGAGGGTACAGTGTGAATGGAGAAATGGAATCCTATACCATCTCAACATCAGTTTATAATTTGCCTCATTATAATTTTTCTTGGGAGTGACTGAGTAAAATGAAGGATTGGGTTACATTAACCTGCAGACCGTCTGCCAATTTTTGTAAGAGTGGCAGTGGTGGTGTAGGGTCCTAAAAGCAATGCATACAACCTAGACAGTGTACACCTACCAGGACCTATCCCTAAGTATAAATGTTCAAAAGGAGTTAGAGAGTATGAGTAAGTCCCTTGTAAAAGCAGAGTGGATAAGAAATTGAATTGGAGAAGTCGCCTACGTGGATTGGTTCCTGCAATCCATCACCTTTAATGTGCCTGCCCAAATCAGTCTCTGATAACCTGGATCTGTTATCCCTAGTGGGAAAGCAGGGTTCTACACCACTAGATATAATGGAGTTGTGGTTGGGGAGATTTGTGTGAGTTTTACTTTTTTATTTTATATTGTCCTATCACTTCTGTACACTTAGATAAATCCAGCAACATAAATAGAGGGTTCAGGGACTTCTGAGGAAACTCATGACATTCTCTGCAGCTCACATAACAATCCAATCAGTAAGTCCAAGGGGGTGACAGTTGGATTTCACTCCTCTTTACCAGTAATAGTAGTTCAAGAATTAGTGGATGAAGATGGTAAGTTTGATATTTAAAATGTAAAATACTGTATATCATAATCAATTCCTTTAGCTAATGTCTATTCACCAAACCATGGTTAAGTCCCTAAGCTTACTTTTTTTTTCATAAGCATGGTGAGTTTCATGAAGGACTAAGAATTGTTGGCAGGGTGATTTAAACCTCACCATGGAACCATTTGTGCACTCAAGAAATGGGAAATATAGAGATATCCATGTCACAATTTAATAGGCCTAAGCATAAAATGTACTGTATGCATTACAACTAGTTGATGTCTGGCGCATACTCCTCTCCAGAGATAGGGACTATACTTGCTGCTGAGCAACACACTGCACATACAGTCTGTACAACATATGGAACACAGCTAAAAAAGGAATCCATCTCTTCTATAGCAACCATTCTTAAAGAGATACAGATTTCATAAACATGCCATAGAGTACCAATGACAAGGTCATTTTTCAGTCACTGCAACAGAAGAGGGTTGATTTTCAAAAACTCCAAAAGACTAATCCTACTTACAACATAAACATTGTGCTCTTAGAGCCTTTTATGAGTATGATAATAAAAGTGGTAGGGCCATGGCTCGGTCAATACCTGAGAAGCATTCGTGTACATATACGGTGACTAAAGTTTTTTGTTCAAAGAAGGGAATAGTATATACCCCTAAGAAGACTGCAGTAGCATCCCATGCCTATTATTCAGAAATGTATAATATAGACAATTGGAATGTGTGATCTATGAGTTTGAGGGAGACTATAAAATTTTCAGTAATATATAGCAAACTGTTTTACTACAGTTAGACCAAAAGAAGGTGGAAAAATAATTGACCCTTTTTTCTGTGGAGGAAATTATTAATACAATAACGTTCTTATCAGTGGATAAAAGCCCAGGGCCAGATGGCTTTTCAGAGGTTTACTATAAACAATTTTGTGACTCATTAGTCCCAGATTACCCTAATTTCAAAAGAGCAAAAGGAAAAGCCAATACCATTGATTAATGTTGACTTGAAGATCAATACGAAAAAGCTGGCCTTTTGCTTGCAATCTTATATTCCAATACTTATTAATATGGATCAAGTGAGCTTTACGCCACATCAGGAAGCATTCAATTAAGATGATCTTTCTTAAAGAACATGCTCATAGATTTTGGCTCTCATTATGCTTATTATCTTTAGATGCAGAAAAGGCCTTTGAGCACCTGGCTTGGTGGTTTTTGGAAACTACATTGATACAGGTAGGTCTGCCGGAGGAATTTATTAAAAAAATAATGGTATTATACTGAGCTCCAACAGCTAGAATCAAGATAAATGGACTATTGTCCGGAGTAGTAGATGTATTGAATGGCACATGGCAGGGTTGTCTGCTGTTGATTATATTGTGGGAACTCGCATCAAGTGGTAGAGCTTTGTTAAAGCACACAGCAACTCGCTTTCTTTTTAGGGGCTGTTTTAGCCCACTTTTATTTAAAGGAAAAGTTCCATAAGTCCAAAGCAAACAAATTCCCTCACACAGGTTTTCAGCATGTCATTCTTCCAAAACCGACTTTTAGCCTCTTGGCTTATGCATACAATCCTCCTCTGGCCTTCTACTTCAGGCTTACATCTGTCTCCTGCAGACTCCTTCCAAAATGGCTTTTTCGCACACAGCTAGCCACTAGCACACAGCTACTCTGGCTTCCACCTCTCCTTGGTGAAGCCCTCCTGACTCCAAGGCAGTGACCTCCTGTCTGCCGGGGTGGAGCCCAGAACCATGGTCCTGACTCTAGAAGAGAGCCATGCACACCTGACTAATCAGTATCCTGGCCATTTCCAAAACTTGGTCCCAGGATTGGAGATTTCATCCCTCCCAAATCGCTTTGAAATCTCCAGGCTCCAGGTCCCAAAATGGACCTTAAAAACAAATGAAGAAAGTGAAAAGCCACCTTCCTCTGCATCAAATTCAATTGAGACTTTGTCTTTGGCCAATCATAACAATACAGAGTGTGACATATATTATTGCACTTACAAAACTCTCTGAAAATGCAAACAAATTAAACAAATTAATACAAATGAATTTGTTGTTTTTGTTACAATTTATTTTGGATTTGTTGAAATTTGTAACTATTGCGATCATGAAAATTTTTTCCAAATTTTGATTCGTAAAGAAATGAACTGCACATGTGTACACTCTCATCCCCCCAGATTAACAATGCTGCTGTCTAAAGGTGCACCTTGTTCTCCTTCATCCAGAGTGGGGGACTCTAATACAGGAGCTGGGTTACTGTCCAGATCGCCAGGTGAAAAGCCTAAAAAAGAAAACTAATGCAGCCACCACATCTAATGATTGGTAAGTTGTGATATATTACATTTTCGGTTTTGGGTTTATTACTACTTTAATAACATAATGAGGATGAAAGATACCCAAAGTTTGTAAAATTTGTTATACGTGGATGGAATTTTCTAGATCGTAGAGATCACAGTCTTTACTTAGATAATGATACCTGATATATTGAAGACGAGGTTTTAAGATGGTTTGGTGGAGTGGGGTTGTTGGTGTCCAGAGGTTTCCCTTTTTTGTTGTGTGTATGTGTTTTTTTTTCTTTTTTTTTCGTGGGATTTGGGTTTGTTATAATGAGGTGAGGGAATTTTCATTAAAATGGCATTTAAAATATAAAGGGTTATGCACACTAGAAGAGTGGAACATACAAAATCAACTGACATTATCTATACAGCTATTTTATGATGTAAAGAAACATAGGTTAATCATGAAATTCAATTGGAAATATTGTATGATTACGTAATACTGATATTGTATTAAATATGAAACCCCAGCATGCTACTTTTAATGGCACCCTCTAGTGTTCAGTGTAACATTACAATTAGAGATGAGCGAATCGAACTCGGCGAAGTGGAATTCGTTTCGAATATTCGAAAAATTTCGATTCGCGCCAAATCCAAAAATTAGCAGACTTCGGATGCGCGAATCAAAATTTTTCCAAAAATGGCGGCGACATGTGCGGCGACGGAGCAGGGATCTCTGGGAAGGAGTGCAGACAAAGCGCGCTGACCCATAATGCATTCATTCATGACATGTGATCGCATTAGCCAATCAGCAGCCAGCCAGCCAGCACTGTGTAATGGTGGAGCTATAAATTGCGGCCATCTTACAATTCTCCATTTGCCTCTGGTCATTCAAGAGAGACAGATCTCTCTGTATTAGGGACACAGAATCGTTACTTAGGGACAACACAGAACCGTTACTTAGGGACACAGAACCGTTACTTAGGGACACAGAACCATTACTTAGGGACACACAATCGTTACTTAGGTACACAGAACCGTTACTTAGGGACACAGAACCGTTACTTAGGGACACAGAATTGTTACTCAGGGACAGACACAGAATTGTTACTCAGGGACAGACACAGAATTGTTACTCAGGGACAGACACAGAATTGTTACTGACGGACACAGAATTGTTACTGAGGGACACAGAATTGTTACTGAGGGACACAGAATTGTTACTCAGGGACAGACACAGAATTGTTACTCAGGGACAGACACAGAATTGTTACTGAGGGACAGACACAGAATTGTTACTGAGGGACACAGAATTGTTACTGAGGGACACAGAATTGTTACTCAGGGACACAGAATTGTTACTCAGGGACAGACACAGAATTGTTACTGAGGGACACAGATTTGTTACTGAGGGACACAGAATTGTTACTGAGGGACACAGAATTGTTACTCAGGGACACAGAATTGTTACTCAGGGACAGACACAGAATTGTTACTGAGGGACACAGAATTGTTACTCAGGGACAGACACAGAATTGTTACTGAGGGACACAGAATTGTTACTGAGGGACACAGAATTGTTACTGAGGGACACAGAATTGTTACTCGGGGACACAGAATTGTTACTCGGGGACACAGAATTGTTACTCAGGGACAGACACAGAATTGTTACTGAGGGACACAGAATTGTTACTGAGGGACACAGAATTGTTACTCAGGGACACAGAATTGTTACTCAGGGACAGACACAGAATTGTTACTGAGGGACACAGAATTGTTACTGAGGGACACAGAATTGTTACTCAGGGACACAGAATTGTTACTCAGGGACAGACACAGAATTGTTACTGAGGGACACAGAATTGTTACTGAGGGACACACAATTGTTACTCAGGGACACAGAATTGTTACTGAGGGACACAGAATTGTTACTGAGGGACACAGAATTGTTACTCAGGGACACAGAATTGTTACTCAGGGACACAGAATTGTTACTCAGGGACACAGAATTGTTACTCAAGGACAAACACAGAATTGTTACTGAGGGACACAGAATTGTTACTCAGGGACACAGAATCGTTGAATTAAAGAGTATGTCAGACAACATGCAGAGGAGTGGCAGAGGAGGCAATGTTTTAGGAGCGAGCAGACGTGGCAGCAGAGGAAGGGGTCGAGGCAGCACTAGTCGCAGCCAGAGGCCAGTGCTCCCGGTGTCATCCAGCGGTCGTGTCTCCACCGACAACCCTGCCGTCATCGATTGGTTGGCTCGGTCGTCTTCCTCTTCCCAGGTCACCTCTGACACCTACAGCCAACGGTCGGTGTGTACGTCAGACACAACCGTTAGTTGGCATGGCCCGGGAGCAAGCCCACTGAAATCACGCGTCCTCTACCTGCCCCTGTCCTTTGGTGTTCCCTCACCAAGCAAAGTATCGCATGCTGTGGGCTCAGCCCCACTGTACAGTGAGGAAGAGCTAACAGAGGGCGGTCAGGAACGGGGGGAGACATCCGCCTCTTCAGCAGCCAGGCGAAGAAGTACTGGCGAGGAGAGTGGCAAGGAGAGTGGCTCGGTAGCCGGTCTAGAGACAGGTCTGTCTCCTGACCCACACGCAGCCGAGGGGGCTAGTAGTGAGGCGGAGACCCTAATTGATGATGATGAGGCTGATCGCACTTGGCAGCCTCGTCGTCATCAGGCTATTGCTTCCGCATCATCAGGAGAAGAGGGTGCCAGCTTGGCAGCGAGCAAAATAGTCGGTGGGTTGTCCAGGAGGCAGCAGGGTCGCAGCAGTGTCAGTGGAGGCAAACGGCCACGGAGTAGAGCACCAGCTCCACTGCAGCCTACCACCACGGCCAGTAGTGGTGCCGGTGTGCACGGAGGAAGTAGCAGTCAGCCAGTGAGGAGTAGCGGGGGCAAAGTTTCCTACTCGGTGGTGTGGCAATTTTTCGTCAAGCCGCCCGAGGAAGTAAACGTAGCCGTATGTCGACTATGTGGCCAGAAAGTCAAGCGTGGCCAGGGGGCCCATGTTGGGACTACAGCGTTGCGGCAGCATATGCAGCGTCGCCATTTGGTGGCCTGGGAAAACCGTGATAAAGAGACGGCGGTTCTGCCTGCCCCAGCCCCCGCTCCATCACCCGCTCCGTTACTTGCTCCGTCACCCGACGTCAATCGCCCTTTATCAGCCAGTCAAGGCTCCAACACCTCTGCTGAGGGGAGTTGTCGCTCGTTGGCATCTTCCGCTCGTTCAGATGCTCCTTCTCCTGCTACTCCTCTTCACGGATTCCGTCAGCAGTCTTTCTTGGAATCCGTTTCCAAGAGACAACAGTTTGCGAGCACGCACCCGATGGTGCAGAAGCTGAACGTCCTCCTGTCCAAGTTGCTGGTGCTGCAGTCCCTCCCTTTCCAAGTGGTGGACTCAGCACCTTTCCGAGAAATGATGGCTTGTGCCGCGCCGCGGTGGAGAGTGCCAAGCCGGCATTTCTTCGCCTAAAAGGCAGTGCCAGCCCTGCATTCACATGTAGAAGAGATGGTGGGCCAGTCTTTGAGCATGTCGGTCTCTGCAAAAGTGCACGGCAGCGACGACGTGTGGAGCTGTAACTACGGTCAGGGACAGTACATGTCATTTACGGCCCACTGGGTGAACGTGGTGCCGGCACAGCCGCACCAGCAACTTGGACAGGTCACGCCGCTTTTGCCTCCACGTTTGCATGTCCTTGGTCCAGCAAAGATGTCCGCCTCTACCACCTCTTCTTCCGCCGTGTCCTCAGCCGCCACCCCCGTGCCAAGTCCCATTACCCGACCGGCATATCACATGTGCAGGGCGCAACGGTGTCACGCTGTGCTGCACCTGGTATGCCTTGGCGAACGTAGTCACACAGGGGAGGAACTTCTGAGTGTAATGAACAGAGAAATCGACAGATGGCTGTCTCCGCGCAAACTGAAAATCGGAACCATGTTGACCGACAACGGAAAGAACATGGTGTCTGCTCTGCGTCAAGGAAGGTTGTGCCATGCGCCATGCATGGCTCACGTGTTCAATCTGGTTGTCAAGCGGTTCCTAAAATCCACCATCCCACTGCAAGACATCCTTAAAATGTCACGTAAACTTTGCATGCATTTCAGCCATTCCTACACCGCAAAGCACACCCTCCTTGAGCTGCAGCGGCAGAACGGAATTCCACAGCATCGCCTGATCTGCGACGTTACAACAAAGTGGAATTCATCCCTACACATGTTAGACCGCCTTTACGAACAGCGAAAGGCCATCACCGATTTCCTGATGTTACAAGCGGATAAAGGTACTCCCCTGTGTAACTTCGATGTCAGCCATTGGCAGCTCATGCGTGACACCTGCCGCTTGCTCAGGCCCTTTGAGGAGGCCACGCTATTCGAGAGTCGGCTGGACTATGGGATGAACGACGTCATTCCTCTGTTGCACGTCCTGGAACAAATGCTGTTAACAATGGCTGGTCAGGGTGCGGTAGACGTGGCGCACAGATCTCAACGCCACATGACCCCTGTGGGGGCAGGACAGGAAGAAGAGGAGGAGGTAGAGGAGGACATTGGTGCTCAGGAATTATTGAGTGAAATGGGTGGTTTTTCCACTCAGCGGACAGGAGTGGAGGAGCAGGAGCATCTGGTAGAGGAGGAGGAGAAAGAGGACCCAGACGCACCGTGGCAGTATGCTGTGGAGATGGAGGCAGGGAGTCCCTCGCATTCCTTGGCACAAATGGCCCATAGCATGCTCGGTTGCTTGCGTAGCGACAGCCGAATAATAACCATCAGACAGAGGGATGACTTTTGGCTGTCCACCTTGTTGGACCCTCGCTACCGTTCAAAAATGGTGGCCTTTTTCACACCTGCTGAGAGGGAGGCCAAAATAACGTACTATAAAAACCACCTATGTAGTCAGTTGGTCTCTGCCTTTCTGCGCCAATGTCCATCCTCAGACACTGTGGGCCCTGTGCGCTCGCGTTCCGCTGCCATGGCAGCAGGGGAGGGGTGGGGTGGTAGGAGCAGTGGCAGCTCCACCAGCAGCGGCTGCCACAGTCTGCAGTCGATGATGAGTAGCTTTCTTCACCAGCGCAGTGAGGAAACTACTAACCAGCCGCAGCAGCAGCAGCATCAGGTGGACCTGGAGCAGGACCTCAAACAACAGGCTTGGGCCTACTTGGACAGCACCCTGCCAACCGAGGTAGACAATCCCCTTGACTACTGGGCAACGAAACTTGACCTTTGGCCCCAACTAGCTGAATTTTCCCTTGAAAGGCTGTCATGCCCGGCCAGTAGCGTGGCATCGGAGCGCGTGTTTAGTGCGGCAGGAGGTATTGTAACTCCGCGGAGGACACGACTGTCCACCCAAAGTGTGGAGAGACTCACGTTTGTGAAAATGAATCAGGCGTGGATTAGTCTGGATTTCAAACCACCAGTTCCTGACACACTGACTAAATCTGCCATGAATCATGCCCCAAACATGTGCCACTTTCAGGTCTCCTCACACTGCTGGTGGGTTCCATTTTGTCATAGGGTGCTGGCAGATTACGGGCCTCCCATTGCTGCTGCCAGGCCCGTAATCTTCCATGGGCCCCTGTACCGCCTCCTCATGCTGCTGCCAGGTCCAGAGTGTGTCATGGGTCCCTGTACGGCCTCCCATTGCTGCTGTCTCCATCGCCACACTCTGCCATGTGCCACTTTCAGGTCTCCTCACACTGCTGGTGCTGTCCATTTTGTCATAGGGTGCTGGCAGATTACGGGCCTCCCATTGCTGCTGCCAGGCCTGTAATCTGCCATGGGCCCCTGTACCGCCTCCTCATGCTGCTGCCAGGTCCACAGTGTCTCATGGGTCCCTGTACGGCCTCCTATTGCTGCTGTCTCCATCGCCACACTCTGCCATGTGCCACTTTCAGGTCTCCTCACACTGCTGGTGTGTTCCATTTTGTCATAGGGTGCTGGTAGATTACGGGCCTCCCATTGCTGCTGCCAGGCCCGTAATCTGACATGGGCCCCCGTACCACCTCCTCATGCTGCTGCCAGGTCCAGAGTGTGTCATGGGTCCCTGTACGGCCTCCCATTGCTGCTGTCTCCATCGCCACACTCTGCCATGTGCCACTTTCAGGTCTCCTCACACTGCTGGTGTGTTCCATTTTGTCATAGGGTGCTGGCAGATTACGGGCCTCCCATTGCTGCTGCCAGGCCTGTAATCTGCCATGGGTCCCTGTACCGCCTCCTCATGCTGCTGCCAGGTCCAGAGTGTCTCATGGGTCCCTGTACGGCCTCCCATTGCTGCTGTCTCCATCGCCACACTCTGCCATGTGCCACTTTCAGGTCTCCTCACACTGCTGGTGCTGTCCATTTTGTCATAGGGTGCTGGCAGATTACGGGCCTCCCATTGCTGCTGCCAGGCCCGTAATCTGCCATGGGCCCCTGTACCGCCTCCTCATGCTGCTGCCAGGTCCAGAGTCTCTCATGGGTCCCTGTACGGCCTCCCATTGCTGCTGTCTCCATCGCCACACTCTGCCATGTGCCACTTTCAGGTCTCCTCACACTGCTGGTGTGTTCCATTTTGTCATAGGGTGCTGGCAATTTACGGGCCTCCCATTGCTGCTGCCAGGCCCGTAATCTGCCATGGGCCCCTGTACTGACTCCTCATGCTGTGACGTTGCAACAAGTTGGAATTCAACCCTACATATGTTAACCGCCTTTACGAACAGCGAAAGGCCATCACCGATTTCCTGATGTTACAAGCGGATAAAGGTACTCCCCTGTGTAACTTCGATGTCAGCCATTGGCAGCTCATGCGTGACACCTGCCGCTTGCTCAGGCCCTTTGAGGAGGCCACGCTATTCGTGAGTCGGCAGGACTATGGGATGAACGACGTCATTCCTCTGTTGCACGTCCTGGAACAAATGCTGTTAACAATGGCTGGTCAGGGTGCGGTAGACGTGGCGCACAGATCTCAACGCCACATGACCCCTGTGGGGGCAGGACAGGAAGAAGAGGAGGAGGTAGAGGAGGACATTGGTGCTCAGGAATTATTGAGTGAAATGGGTGGTTTTTCCACTCAGCGGACAGGAGTGGAGCAGCAGGAACATCTGGTAGAGGAGGAGGAGGAGGAGACAGAGGACCCAGACGCACCGTGGCAGTATGCTGTGGAGATGGAGGCAGGGAGTCCCTCGCATTCCTTGGCACAAATGGCCCATAGCATGCTCGGTTGCTTGCGTAGCGACAGCCGAATAATAACCATCAGACAGAGGGATGACTTTTGGCTGTCCACCTTGTTGGACCCTCGCTACCGTTCAAAAATGGTGGCCTTTTTCACACCTGCTGAGAGGGAGGCCAAAATAACGTACTATAAAAACCACCTATGTAGTCAGTTGGTCTCTGCCTTTCTGCGCCAATGTCCATCCTCAGACACTGTGGGCCCTGTGCGCTCGCGTTCCGCTGCCATGGCAGCAGGGGAGGGGTGGGGTGGTAGGAGCAGTGGCAGCTCCACCAGCAGCGGCTGCCACAGTCTGCAGTCGATGATGAGTAGCTTTCTTCACCAGCGCAGTGAGGAAACTACTAACCAGCCGCAGCAGCAGCAGCATCAGGTGGACCTGGAGCAGGACCTCAAACAACAGGCTTGGGCCTACTTGGACAGCACCCTGCCAACCGAGGTAGACAATCCCCTTGACTACTGGGCAACGAAACTTGACCTTTGGCCCCAACTAGCTGAATTTTCCCTTGAAAGGCTGTCATGCCCGGCCAGTAGCGTGGCATCGGAGCGCGTGTTTAGTGCGGCAGGAGGTATTGTAACTCCGCGGAGGACACGACTGTCCACCCAAAGTGTGGAGAGACTCACGTTTGTGAAAATGAATCAGGCGTGGATTAGTCTGGATTTCAAACCACCAGTTCCTGACACAACTGACTAAATCCGCCATGAATCATGCCCCAAACATGTGCCACTTTCAGGTCTCCTCACACTGCTGGTGGGTTCCATTTTGTCATAGGGTGCTGGCAGATTACGGGCCTCCCATTGCTGCTGCCAGGCCCGTAATCTTCCATGGGCCCCTGTACCGCCTCCTCATGCTGCTGCCAGGTCCAGAGTGTGTCATGGGTCCCTGTATGGCCTCCCATTGCTGCTGTCTCCATCGCCACACTCTGCCATGTGCCACTTTCAGGTCTCCTCACACTGCTGCTGGGTTCCATTTTGTCATAGGGTGCTGGTAGATTACGGGCCTCCCATTGCTGCTGCCAGGCCCGTAATCTGACATGGGCCCCCGTACCACCTCCTCATGCTGCTGCCAGGTCCAGAGTCTCTCATGGGTCCTTGTACGGCCTCCCATTGCTGCTGTCTCCATCGCCACACTCTGCCATGTGCCACTTTCAGGTCTCCTCACACTGCTGGTGTGTTCCATTTTGTCATAGGGTGCTGGCAGATTACGGGCCTCCCATTGCTGCTGCCAGGCCTGTAATCTGCCATGGGTCCCTGTACCGCCTCCTCATGCTGCTGCCAGGTCCAGAGTGTCTCATGGGTCCCTGTACGGCCTCCCATTGCTGCTGTCTCCATCGCCACACTCTGCCATGTGCCACTTTCAGGTCTCCTCACACTGCTGGTGCTGTGCATTTTGTCATAGGGTGCTGGCAGATTACGGGCCTCCCATTGCTGCTGCCAGGCCCGTAATCTGCCATGGGCCCCTGTACCGCCTCCTCATGCTGCTGCCAGGTCCAGAGTCTCTCATGGGCCCCTGTACCGACTCCTCATGCTGTGACGTTGCAACAAGGTGGAATTCAACCCTACATATGTTAACCGCCTTTACGAACAGCGAAAGGCCATCACCGATTTCCTGATGTTACAAGCGGATAAAGGTACTCCCCTGTGTAACTTAGATGTCAGCCATTGGCAGCTCATGCGTGACACCTGCCGCTTGCTCAGGCCCTTTGAGGAGGCCACGCTATTCGTGAGTCGGCAGGACTATGGGATGAACGACGTCATTCCTCTGTTGCACGTCCTGGAACAAATGCTGTTAACAATGGCTGGTCAGGGTGCGGTAGACGTGGCGTACAGATCTCAACGCCACATGACCCCTGTGGGGGCAGGACAGGAAGAAGAGGAGGAGGTAGAGGAGGACATTGGTGCTCAGGAATTATTGAGTGAAATGGGTGGTTTTTCCACTCAGCGGACAGGAGTGGAGGAGCAGGAGCATCTGGTAGAGGAGGAGGAGGAGACAGAGGACCCAGACGCACCGTGGCAGTATGCTGTGGAGATGGAGGCAGGGAGTCCCTCGCATTCCTTGGCACAAATGGCCCATAGCATGCTCGGTTGCTTGCGTAGCGACAGCCGAATAATAACCATCAGACAGAGGGATGACTTTTGGCTGTCCACCTTGTTGGACCCTCGCTACCGTTCAAAAATGGTGGCCTTTTTCACACCTGCTGAGAGGGAGGCCAAAATAACGTACTATAAAAACCACCTATGTAGTCAGTTGGTCTCTGCCTTTCTGCGCCAACGTCCATCCTCAGACACTGTGGGCCCTGTGCACTCGCGTTCTGCTGCCATGGCAGCAGGGGAGGGGTGAGGTGGTAGGAGCAGTGGCAGCTCCACCAGCAGCAGCTGCCTCAGTCTGCAGTCGATGATAAGTAGCTTTCTTCACCAGCGCAGTGAGGAAACTACTAACCAGCCGCAGCAGCAGCAGCATCAGGTGGACCTGGAGCAGGACCTCAAACAACAGGCTCGGGCCTACTTGGACAGCACCCTGCCAACCGAGGTAGACAATCCCCTTGACTACTGGGCAACGAAACTTGACCTTTGGCCCCAACTAGCTGAATTTGCCCTTGAAAGGCTGTCATGCCCGGCCAGTAGCGTGGCATCGGAGAGCGTGTTTAGTGCGGCAGGAGGTATTGTAACTCCGCGGAGGACACGACTGTCCACCCAAAGTGTGGAGAGACTCACGTTTGTGAAAATGAATCAGGCGTGGATTAGTCTGGATTTCAAACCACCAGTCCCTGACACAACTGACTAAATCCGCCATGAATCATGCCCCAAACATGTTATTATTTTTAACATAGGCCTCTGTATGGCCTTCAATTTAAGCTGCTTACGCTTCGCCACTCTGCCATGGGCCCCTGTACCTCCTCCTCTTGCTGCTGCCAGGTCCAGAGTGTGTCATGGGTCCCTGTACGGCCTCCCATTGCTGCTGACTTCATCGCCAGACTCTGCCATGTGCCACTTTCAGGTCTCTTTACACTGTTGGTGGGTTCCATTTTGTCATAGGGTGCTGGCAGATTACGGGCCTCCCATTGCTGCTGCCAGGCCCGTAATCTGCCATGGGCCCCCGTACCGCCTCCTCATGCTGCTGCCAGGTCCAGAGTGTGTCATGGGTCCCTGTACGGCCTCCCATTGCTGCTGTCTCCATCGCCACACTCTGCCATGTGCCACTTTCAGGTCTCCTCACACTGCTGGTGGGTTCCATTTTGTCATAGGGTGCTGGCAGATTACGGGCCTCCCATTGCTGCTGCCAGGCCCGTAATCTGCCATGGGCCCCCGTACCGCCTCCTCATGCTGCTGCCAGGTCCAGAGTGTGTCATGGGTCCCTGTACGGCCTCCCATTGCTGCTGTCTCCATCGCCACACTCTGCCATGTGCCACTTTCAGGTCTCCTCACACTGCTGGTGGGTTCCATTTTTGTCATAGGGTGCTGTATGGCCTCCCATTGCTGCTGCCTCCACCGCCACACTGTGGCTCCACACTCTGGTTTTGGCCCCGTGACTGCCCAAATGAGTGAAGTGTGCGGTGATTCTAAGATCGACGGCACTCATCTGCATGTCATACTGACTGACAGTATTATTTCTCTTCCCCAGCAGACTCCAAGGGCATTTAAATTAAAGGTACAGTGTTCTGCACTAATATAAAGGCTCTCTGAAGCCTAGAAACCCTTTTTATAAGTTAAATTTGCAGTGAATATATTCGCATCGAATCGAATTTATTCATCGAATTCGCCGAATCAGCCGAATCGAATTTTTGAATACTTCGCTTATCTCTAATTACAATTAACCTACCGTAGTTAAAACACTAGAATGAATGTGTACGTATACTCATTTGTGCATGTAGAGTAAAATATAAAAAAAAAAATCAGTGGAACAGAGTGATTATTACTGCTTTGAGAATCACAAAAAGTGTAAATATGTAAATATTCTTTAGCCAGTTTATGTGTTCTAAGTAACATTATAAGAAAGATTTTAGGGGATCCTACTAAGCAATTTTCTTTTATTATATTAAATTGTCAGATTGGCTAGCTGTAAGAGCATTTAAAAGAATTAGACACTTTATGCCAGCTGCTTTTTGTAAGGAATAGAAAAATTACTGTGATATTACAGTCATGTGACTTCGTAAAAATACATTTAGCATAGATTTAGTATAGCACAATGGAAAAGAAACAAAATAAATCAAATCTTGATAAATAAAAGTCATCCACTGGTTGAAACATTGCACTGTAAGACAGTAAAGAGCTAAAAATGGTAATGCTGATACCTAACAAAATCTAATTTATTACTGAAGTAAAATCATATATTCAGAATTACTGAATATAGCTCCATTTTTAAAAAAACATTCTGTGTGCATTACTTTGATTTTTATCTAACATATCTACAACAAGAACTAGAAAATCTACTCCACCTTCAATGAATTATGTCATCCTTCAGTAGTGCAGTAGTGAGAAAGCATTGCTAAAGAGAGATTTATTAAAATTAAGCAAGGATTTTACATCCTTTGAAGTAGTTATTCCACAATATAACTATGAATAATATACATAAGAAAAAAAATGTTGTGTGTAATTGAAAAAGATACATGCAATTTGTCAGCTAGAGCAGCACAGTGGCTAAATAGTTAGCACTCCAGCCTGGCAGTACTAGGGTTGTTGGTTTGAATCCCAACCATGACTCTAACCCTGGAGTTTACATTTTCTCCCTGTGCCTGTGTGAGGGTACTCTGTGTTCCTCCCACACTCTAAAGACATGCTGGTAGGTGAATTGGATCCTGTCTAAATTGTCCCTAATATGTGTATGTGTGAATGTAAGTTAGGGACCTTAGATTGTACGCTCCTTGAGGGTAAGGGACTGATGTGAATGTACAATATATATTTAATGCACTGCGTAAATTGACAGCGCTATACAAATACCTGAAATAAATAAATCAATAGAGTTCTAACTTCAAAATGCACCTCAATGTTGCTGCAGCACATTCACAGAAATGCTTAGTATACTGAATTATCCTGAGCGTATTCTATGATTGACGGTCTGTTGCTAAAAGGTAATCAAAAGTTCCATTTCTGACACATAAATTGACATGAATTTGAATGCATGAATTTTTTTTAAATTTCTTCCTTTCATATTGTCAGTGCAAGTTAGAAAATAAACAGAAATCACATTTTCCTTCTTTGGACAACACTGACAATATATCTTTCTTGTACAATAGTTTTTATTGGTTTTTCATTTTTTTTGTGTTTGAGGTAATCACAAAGTACAAGCATTTAGAAAAGAAGGACCCTTGCAGGGGACCAACTGTCAAATAAGCAGTACAAACAACAACACATGAATAGAATAGCCTTCAACCTAATTAGAGCTAAATTAACCTGAGTAAAATACTCTGCTGAAGTAAATCACAGTGGAGAGATGTGTGAAGGCGGGGGTGAGGAGAGGGGATAGGAAGGGAACATAACCTTGCAGATAAGCGAGCAGAAAGGAATCATAGGAAGGAAAAAAGAGGAAGAAAATATCTAAGAGAAAGAGACAGTTTTGAGAAAACCTAAGCGCAAGGACCCCCCTTAAAATTGGTATATTTGGGAAGTGAAGAATGAGCTTAAGACTATCAAGGGCTCAAAATTTGCAGGAACCGAGGATGAGAGTCATTAAGAATACTCAACATTTTTTCATGAATCATGAGGGTGGTCATAATAATCCTCACCTCCGCAAACTGAACAGTTGGCTTCTTCCAGGCCCTAGCAAAGGCCCTTTTAGCCGCTATAAAAAGATAGGTAGCACAATCTTTGCTGGTGGGAGAGAAGGCCAGGGAGTGGGCAATGGAGGAGCGCATGACAAGGATCTCTGCAGTAAGTAGAGTGAAAAAGGGTCGACAATAGACCATATAATGTGGACCAAAAGCCCACTAATCATGGGCATGTCCACCATACGTGAAGCTCGTCTCCCTGGATTCCGCAACCTCTAAAACAGCTTTTGCCACAGGTTGGGTTTGCATGGGCAATCCGTGCTGGGACCCAGTACCATTGGAGAAGGACCTTATATGCCGCTTTCATAGTGGTAGTGTTAAAAGAACATTTGGCCACAGCCGACCAGACCCTACTCCAAAACCTCCGGGACTAGTTGGACAGTAAGATCGCATTCCCATTTTAAAACATAGGGATGGGGGCCAGGAGAACGTGCCAAGAGAAGATGTGAATAGAGAGAGGGTGCCCCTGGCTCCAGGGGAGTGTTGGAAAACATGTTCAAATGGTGTTTTCCTAAAAGGAAAGATGGAATCATGACAAATGGGGGAAATCCAATGTATGAGTTGTGCATAATGATACCGTTCCACCAGTGGAGCTCCATGATGGACTATGCAGATAGAGGACCAGGAAGGAAACGAACAAGAGTTCAAAAAGTGATGTACATGGGATGTACATGGGAATAAATAGCAATGATCGGGACACCAGGCAAAAGCCTGAGGTTGCGTCAGACCCAGGGGGAATAGGGGATTGTGCAACAAGGGCAGGAGAGGAAGAAAGGGGGACATTAGTTTAGCTGAAAGATGAATCGAATCCCAAATATGCAGACTATGAGTCATGAGAGGGCTAAATGGGGAAGGATGGAGGGAAGAAGTCAGCCAAAGGAGAAATGAGATTGGGACAGGGGCATAGTCAGGGATCTCCAGTACCACCCAAAGTGGGATATCAGAAGTAGCATAGAGCAATGTTAATTGGGAGATTTGGGCCACTAAGTAATATTTTTGTGATGTTGGGGACCCCAAGACCCCCTCTCAACTGATGGGTATAAAGGGTGATATGTGCTACTCTGGGGCATTTGTCAGCCCAAATGAAGGCCAAAAGCTTACTCTATAGAGAGTGTAGGAAAAATGATGTAACCTAGACCGGGAGCGTCCTAAAATATTAAAGGAATTTAGGGTGTACCGTCATCTTGACGGCGCTGATCCACCCTATCCCAGACAGAGATGGGAAATCCGAACAACGCAGAAGGGAAGTGACCGTACACAAGAGAGGATAATAATTAGCAGCAAAAAGGGAAGAATAGGAAGGGGTTAATAGTACTCCAAGGTAAGTGAGAGAGGAGGTTGCCCAGGGATACGGGAAAGAAGGTTGGAGAAGGGAAACCGTGGAGTCCGGAAGAGAGACATTTAAAGCAGTCGTTTTGTGGGGGTTAACCTGGAGGCCTGAAAATTCCACAAACCAGGATAGCAGAGAATGGAGGTTTGGAAGCGTCATTATCGGGATGCTCAAAGTCAACAGAGCATCATCTGCAAATAGATTCACTTTATACGATGTTCCAGCATATGGGATTCCCGATATATTTGGGTCCATGTGAATCACCAGCGGCTCAAGGGCCAAGATAAAGAGGGTGGGGGAAAGAGGACATCCCTGGCGGGTCCCTCTGGTGGTGGGAAAAGAATCAGAGGAGAAGCCCACATAGCAAACTGAAGCCTCTGGAGTAGAATATAACGCTGAGAGCCAGGTTAAAAAGGAACTCCTAAAGCCCCAGTGATTCAGGACATAGAGGAGGTAATCCCAGGAGAGAGTATCGAACGCTTTATAGATGTCCACCGAGCGGAGGAACCCTGGAATATTGCAGCGATTCATAAGGGAGATAAGGTGCACCGCCTTCCGAAAACTATCTGCTGCCTGGCGACCCAGGACAAAGCCGATCTGGTCCCTATGAATCAATGCTCATATTTATTGACACGTGAACTCAGGATTTTACCCAAAAGTTTCATGTCCTCATTTAGTAGAGAGATAGGGTGGAAGGCTTGGGGTTCATGGGCGTCAGTATCCATTTTCAGTATCATGGAAATATGGGCTCGGAGTGAGTCAGGAGCAGGCTTACTACTCTCGCACATGGTGGTGAAGTAGGCAGTCAAGAATGGAGCCAAGAGTGAAGAAAATAAAGGCCAAAAAATCCGTCTGGACCCGGGGCTTTTGATATGCTGATGGACTTAATGGCCTGCAGCACCTCCAAGTCCGTAACAGTGGCGTTCAACATATCATGCGCAAATGTCGGAAAAGACGGGAGGTCAAGATCTCGAAAAAAGGCATCAGCCTTATCGATAGCAAAGGCGACAGGCTGGGAATAAAGGAAGGATAGAAAAATAGCGAAAAGAGTCCACTATGCTTTTAGGATTAGATGAGAGATCACCGCTCACCAGACACAATTTGATGGATTTATGGAGGCGACTGGAAGAGTTCAACCTTTGAGCTAGCATAGCACCTGGCTTATTAGCAGAAGAAAAATATTTATGCCTGGCCCAATGAAGGGCCTTTTCCGCTTGGTTGGAAGCCAGAAGGTCCAGTTCCACTGCAATGCTATCTCGGGCCTTCCATGTCCTGGCAGAAAGAGAAGACCTTCAGGTCGCCTCCGCCTCCTCGACAAGAGCCGTGAGATCCCGAAGTTTCCATTTCCGATTGCGTTCTGGATGGAGGCAATTTGAAAAAGGTGGCCACGCATTGTGACTTTGTGTGCTTCCCATAAGGTGATTGCGGAGGACACAAAACCCACATTGTCTGTGAAGAAGGTTTGTATGTTAAAATGTACTTACAGGAAGGTGTCCTGTGTCGTGAGAAGGGAGTTGTTGAGCCTCCAGAGAGAACGAGGGCCAGAATCGCCTGTTAGGCCCCATGTACACGGGACACTTCTGAATGATGGAAACTGACTGCTGGAAAACGTAGGTTAAAAAACATCTGTTTAGCCACGTTTACATAATGTGTTTATTGACGTTTATGCGCGTTTATGTGCGTTTGTGTTTAGAAGCATTTTTTAAAGATAAGCACAGGAGAACCTCCCAAATGCCCAGCATGCACTGAAAACTGATAAACTATTAACTATTTCAGACTGTTTTAGAGAACTACACAGAGCAGAAGCAGAGACAGCAGTGTGTGTTGAGATAGTTAGGTGTGAGTTGCTCATTAACATTTTTTTTTTGTTTCCAAGGGTGGGATAGGTGTTTGGTCCAGTGAGTCATTAAGGTCACCTGGCCAGGGGTCTTCATGAGGAATTTGAGGTGTGAATGGGCATTAACATATCTTTTGTTTCCAAGGGTGGGATAGGTGTCTGGTCCAGTGAGTCATTTAGGTCACCTGTCCAGGGGTCTTCATGAGGAATTAGAGGTGTGAATGGTCATTAACATATCTTTTGTTTCCAAGGGTGGGAGAGGTCTGAGGTGTGAACTGGTCATTACAATGTGTGACAAGCTTGGTAGGAACATCCTGTGTTAAGTGTTTTGTCCATCAGTGTACATTGAATACGCTTTGCATGTATTTTTCATGATAAAAAAAGGCTCTGGACAGCATTGGGGACTGGAAGAGTTAAAAAAACAATTTCAGACACAAAGGCTTATAAACGCAATCTGCCACATTTAGACGCGTTTACAAGCATTTTGCATTTGAAAAGCTGATAAAATCAACTGCTGATCGACTTTTCTTCATTCAAAAAAACAACTATAAACTCAAATGCCTGTAAATGACTGTAAACGAAGATGTGCACATGGACACATAGGAAAACATTAGGGTGAGTTCAGGGCTGCTGAAAAATACTCTGAACAGCTCCTAAACGTGAGTTTATCAGCTGCAGTGTACATGAGCCCTAAGGGACAAAGTCAAAATGAGTGGATCGTGATCCGACCAGGGCGACGCAAGAATCTGGACCCGGTCAACGGAGTGTATGGAGCAAAAGGGTATGAAAACATTATCAATCCGACAAAAGCCATGGCGAGGGTCAGAGTAAAAGGTAAAATCTCGAGCACGGGGGTGAAATTCACGCCAAACCAGTCCATGACAGTACAATATATTGCACATTTTCCCATCTTTCGTAATTCGGGGATAGCGCCTATCAACCAAGGAGTCCAGCGCGACGTCCGAGTCCCCTAAAAAAATGGGGGTACCCGAGCTGTAGTGGGAAACAACCTGGAGAAGGTGTGAGAAAAACCTATGTTGGAATTGGTTGGAGGCATAATACGTAACCAGCGTGCCATTTAGAGCTCCTTGAAGAAGGAAATATCTACCCATGGGATCTGCAATCTGTCTTGCAATCAAACAATAGGTGGCGGCGAAATACAATCAAAATCCCCCTACGTTTCTCTGAAGCCAAAGCTAGATAAAAGACAGGGTAGTGGGGAGAAAGATACCTGGGTGTGGAGGTGGAGGAGAAGCTGGTCTCCTGCAGTCAAACAGTGTCAATGTGGCTGGTCTTAAGAGAATGGAAAACTTTAGATCATTTGATAGGTGAGTTGAACCCATGTATATTTGCAAATAGATTTTCAGAGCAAAGGAAGCCATCATGTGGAGTTAAAAGTTGAACGCTCATGCAATAGCCCTCCCAGGACCATTCGCATCCCACCGCAGGAGGCCACATCTGCAGGGGGAACCCGGCACACAGGTTCAGAATCAAAATAACAAACCCGGAAGGAAAGAAGAGCTGGAAAAAGAGAAAGAAAGGAAGAGGAAAAGAGACAAAGCAAATGAAGGCGAAAACCACTTCAGAAGTGGACACATCACAACCAGGGATGTGAGAGTGAGGAAGCTGTACCACCAGACACATGGCTGCTAGCGGCCCAAGGGACAAAATACTATATAAAAAGGACAGGGGTCTCCACAGGAGTGGGGAGGGGAAGAGGAGAGAATAGGAAAAGGGAAAGGGAACATAATAAATCACATATTGAAAGATTGCCAAGGTTGAGTTCAATGTCCATACCCGGGGGCCACCCCACCTGCTCAGCATGGGGGAAGGAGCCCCGGGGCAAAAGCAGAGAAAACCACCCCACATCAAAGATGGCCCTGAAAATGAGCCAGTAGTAACCGTAAACAAAAAAAACAAAAACACCAAACAGGCATCAGAAGAACATATCAGAATGACCAGTTATAGTCAACATCTTACAGGATGTAACCAAATGTTAGCCCAGAGAGAAATGTTGGCCCCTACCCAATATGAGGCCCCCCCGTAACTGTAACCTCAGAAGGAGCGGGTCATAAGGGTTTAGAATCAATTCACAACACAGTCAGGAGAGAGAGCAGGTCAGGCTCTTGGAAGTGGGCGGATCCCTGCAAAATTACCAACAAACTGAGTACCCACATTGCCGCAAGGAAAATGAAAAAGGGAAGGGGAGATGGGGAAAGAAAAGAGGGAGAGGGAAAGACAGAGAAAAGGGGAGGAAAAAGAAGAGAGGGGTGAGAAGGGAAAGGCGGAGGGAAGCGGGAGACGGAAGAAAAGGAAGTAAAAGGGGGAGGGGAAGGAGAGGAAGGGGAAGAAAGGGGAATGGGCAGAGGAAAATGGAGGAAGGAAGGAGGAAAGAGTGGGAAAAGGGACCCGGCCAGGGAAGGAGCAGAGCAGGGGGGAGAGAATAGGAAGGGAACAAGAGGGGAGCGGAAGGAGGAGAAAAAAGGGGGAAAATAAGAGGGATAAAGGGGGGGAGGATAAGGGGGATAAGGGAGAGGGGGAAGGGGGGAGTTGGGGCCGTAGGGTAAAGGAAATAAAGGGAAAAGTAGCAAGAAAGTGGGAAAACAAAGCGCAGGCAATTGTGAGCTGGCCAGTGGTCCAGGAATGGGGGCCTGGAAACCAGGACCTTCCATAGAGAAGCTGATGACTTTGGGCCTGGCGTAATAAAAAGGCACTTTTTATCAAATCCAGTCACTAATAACAACCAAAATGAGAATGAAAGTAAACCACCATTTATTCATACCAGGTTAGCAAATGCATCATTGTTTAACCCCTCTGATTCAGGTGAAGCACAAATTTCAGTCTTAAGGATATAGTGTGAAAAGATTTGGATAGAAGTGAAGATTCTGAGTATAAATAAAAAACATCATGAAAGGTTTGAGAGACCTATTAGGAAGGATTTAACTATATGATAATATTATATTAAAGGAATGAACAATATCCTTTCAAATAGAGGTACTTATGTTCCATTGGGGGGGGTACGTCTGTCACCATTGGGGGGGGAGCTGCCCACAAATATAGAAAAGTCACAACATCTTATTCTGGAGGGATATTGTTATGTACCGCCTGGAGGTATCTCTAGTGAACCACAGAACGGGATTCCCCAGGGCGCGGAGTCTAAGCCCCAGTCTGCTTGTTCACCAGAGCCCCTGATGGTGGGGATGGACTTGGAGCAGAACTGAGACCAGGTCGCAACCCCTGGGTACTCAAACTGAACTAGAGAAGACCACCGGAGGTATGTACAGGTGGAGAGCCTGACGTGAAGAGGCTAGCAGGCCCTGGACCGTAGGGACTGGATCCAAGCGGGATGGATGGATGCCAGTGCAGAGTATAGCGGAGTCAGACAGGCCGGGTCAATAACAGCAAGGCAGACGGTACAAGGCAGTAGGCAGAGAGTAACCGGGTCACGAGCAAAAGGTTCAGCAACAGGAGGTCAAATAATTCAGGAGCAGACAAAAGAGTAGTCAGTGACGAGCCAGGGATCAGGGCAGGAGACGGTCAATGGATCAGGGTCAGGCAGGGTCAGCAACTAGTAATCACTCAAGAACTCAGGACACAGGAACAGCAGGAAAGACCATACGGCAATTTGTGAATTGCCAAAGCCTGTTTAAATAGTGCACCCGCGTGCCGCGGTAACCCTCGGGATTCCTGACATTGCCCCCCCCCTTAAGGGCAGCCTCCAGATGCCCAACTGACCTCTCCTTTGGGGCTGGTTGTGAAGGAATTCCCGAATTAACCTAGGAGCATGAACATTTGGAGCAGGCTCCCATGAATTCTCCTCTGGCCCATAGCCTTTCCATTTGATGAGGTATTGCATCTGTCCACCCCTCCTTCTACAGTCAGTAATCGCTTCTACCTCGAATTCCTCTTCCCCATCAATATCTATAGCCTCCGGGGGTCTAGATCTACGATCTGGGAAGGGATCCGGTGCTTCAGGTTTCAGCAGAGATACATGAAAGACAGGGTGAATCTTAAAAGATTCGGGGAGCGCTAGCTTATAAGCCACCTCATTCTACCCGGAATGGGCCCACGAATCTGGGTGCCAATTTTCTTGACAGGCATGCCAGTTTCAGATTGGTTGTTGCCAACCAAACTTGGTCCCCTGGGTGCACTACCAGTTCCCCTCTTCTTTTCTTATCAAATGTCCTCTTGCTATCCTCTTGGGCTCTTGCCATTGTCTCCTGTAACAATTTGTTATTGGACGTGAAAACATTTAGGGTCTCTTGACTGAGTTTTCTGGAACCAGATCAGGCAGGAAAGTGGGATGGAACCCATAGTTGGCGAACAACGGGGACTGCTTAGTGGCTGAATGGTGTGCGTTGTTATACGCAAATTCTGCTAGGGGTAGGAGTGCCAACCAGTCATGCTCGAGGAACAAGGTGTAACACCTCAGGTATTGTTCCAGCGTTTGGTTAGTTCGTTCAGTCTGTCCATTCGTTTGAGGATGATATGCTGAGGAGAATGACAGTTTGATTCCCAAACCTTCGCACAAGGCCTTCCAAAATTTGGAAGTGAACTGGACTCCCCGATCTGAAACGATGTACTTCGGTACTCCATGGAGTCTCACTATTTCCTTCATGAATACTTGTGCTGTTTCAGGGGCAGACGGTGTACCTTCCAATGGGAGGAAATGAGCCATCTTAGAGAGACGGTCCACCACTATGAAAATCGCAGTATGATTCTGCGATGGTGGTAATTCTACAATAAAATCGATAGAGATCATGCTCCATGGTCTATCAGGTACTGGCAAGGGTCGCAACAGACCCCAAGCCTTGTCCCTGCTGGGCTTGTTTCGGTTGCAGATGACACAGGTCTTAACGTAAAACTCACAGTCTTTGGCCATACTTGGCCACCAAAATGTACGTCGTACTAACTAGTCTTATGTGTTCCAAAATGACCTGCCAATGGGTGGTCGTGGCAGGGTCTGAGCTTCCTTGGGTACCACGATCTGCTCCCCCCTCCACAAGAGACCATCTCTGCTCTGTATAGAGACTCCAGGTAGGTTGGGGGCCCTTGTGGATGCAGCCTGTAACTTAGACAGGAGTTCAGACTGTAACAATAAGAAACTACCTGCTGGCAAGATGGTATCTGGCTTGGGCGTTTCTTCTGGGTCTTCGAACATCCGGGAAAGAGCGTCAGGCTTGGTATTTTTAGACCCAGGTCGGTATGTTATATGCAGGGTGAATCTTGAAAAAAATAACGTCCATCTGGCCTGACGCGGTCTGAGGCACTTAGCTGTCCTCAGGTACTCCAAGTTTTATGGTCGGTGTAGACCAGAATGGGATGCAAGGCTCCCTCCAACAAGTGCCTCCATTCCTCTAATGCAGTTTTGATTGCCAATAACCCCCGATCCCCGATGTCATAATTCCGTTCAGACAGGGTAAGCTTCCTAGAAAAGAAAGCCACCGGGTGCATAAGTTCCTTTACCCCTACCCTTTGAGACAATATTGGTCCCACTGCGTTTTCTGATGCATCAACCTCTAAAATGTAAGGCAGTGAAGCATCAGGATGACTTAAGATAGGGGCTACTGTGAACAGCTTCTTCAAGGACTCAAAGGCGGCCTGTGCCTCTGGGGTCCACTGAAAGCATACCCCTGTCTTCGTAAGCTGGGTGATGGGAGCTACCAGGCCTGAGAAATTTTTGATAAATTTTCTGTAGAACTTGGCGAAGCCAATAAATCGCTGAACCCCTTTCTTATCCATGGGGACTGGCCATTCTAAGATTGCAGAGATCTTCTGGGGATCCATCGCAATTCCAGTGGTGGAAATGATAAGCCCCAGGAATAGAATACTGTGCTACTCAAAGCTACACTTCTCGGCTTTGGCATACAGCCCGTGCTAGTGAAGGCACTCTAGTACGCTCCGGACGTGATCTCGATGCATCTCCAGAGAAGAGGAAAAAATCTAAATATCGTCTAAGTACACAATTACAAAGATATCCAAGAAATCTCTAAAAACGTTGTTCACAAAGTGCTGAAACGTTGCCGATGCGTTACATAATCCAAATGGCATCACCAAGTATTCAAAGTGTCCGAATCGAGTGCGGAACACGGTTTTCCACTCATCCCCTTTGCGTATGCGGACCAGATTTTAAGCCCCCCTAAGGTCTAGCTTGGTAAAGACAAATGCTGACTTTAACAAATGCTGACTGAAACAATTCAGGAACTAAGGGAAAGGGTTCCTAACCGTAATTTTATTCAAATCCCTATAATCAACACAGGGCCTCAGGGACTGGTCCTTTTTCTCTACAAAAAAGATTCCGGCCCCAGCTGGAGATGTGGACGGACGGATGAACGCCTTCTGAAGGCTTTCATCAATATACTCCTTCAAAACCCCCCCCTCCCGCTCTGACAGGGGAAAGATTCGACCAAAAGGAATCTCAGATCCAGGAAGAAGGTCAATAGGACAGTCGTAAGCCCGGTGCGGAGAGAGCATATCTGCTCCTTGTGGACTGAAAACGTCAAGGTAATGATGATACACACTGGGAACAGTTTGAGCTAGCTCAGTGTCAACATTCACACATAACAGAGTCGGGGTGTCTAGTGGTGACCTTAAGAAGCAATGCTCCTGACAGTAGGGTGACTTGAACTGGACAGACCCGGTTCTCCAGTCAATTTGGGGATCGTGTGCTCATAGCCAGGGGAGCCCCAAAATGACTGGAAATAAAGGGGATGCAATGGCATCTAAGCGGAGAAGCTCTTGATAATAACCGGCCACTGTGGTGCATATGGGGGGGGGGGTCTCCCAATCTACCAACCCGGACTTAATTTGAGACCCGTCAGCCAGGAAGATGTTCAGGCCCCGCTCTTTTGACAGTAATGGAATCTGCTGTTGGGCTGCAAAGCTAAAGTCTATAAAGCAGCTACAGGCCCCTGAGTCAATATTGGCCGTCACTTGTACGGTTCTTCCAGGGAGCTGAAATGAGATTGGTACGGCTAAATCAGTTGGATTATCTAGGCCAGCAGGAGACATAGCAGAAACAAAAGAAGAGTACTTACAAAACTTCTCTGGACAGGAGCGCACCATATGACCCGCTGCCCCGCAGTATAGGCACAGATTGTTTATCCAGCATCTCTGGCGTTCCTCTGCCGTGAGAGAAGGCCATAGCAGTCCGAGCTGCATGGGTTCAGTCCTGTCGGACGGCTCTGGATTCCTATTTGTGGGGATTGGTAGGACCGGAACCCGTGGCAGCATCCATGTTGGTCTTGGCCCTGGATTAGACCTTTCTTGCCTCCGTTCCCACAATACGGTCAATCTGGATGGCCAGGAGGATCAAATCCTCCAAGGAATCAGGTACCCCCACTCTTGCCAACTCGTCTTTAAGTGGGTCAGATAACCCCAGGCAGAACTGATGGCACAGGGCCGTGTCGTTCCATTGAGTGTCTCCGCTCCAACGCCTAAATTCGGAGGCATAATCCTCTGCTGCCCGGGGACCCTGCTGTAAGGTAAGTAGAGCCGCCTCAGCTGAAGCAGCTCATTGTGGGTCGTCGTATAACTGTGCTTTAAAGAATTCAGCAACTGAGTCCAGGTGTGGATGGCAAGCTTTCATCAGACGGTGTGCCCAGCCCTGGGGTTCACCCTGCAGCAGGGATATAATAAACCCTACCTTCACGGATTCTGAAAAGAACGTCCATGGTTGCAGATCAAAATATAGCTGACAGGAGTTCTGGAAGGCCCTGAACTTCCCTCGATCCCCATTGAAACGCTCCGGGGTGGGTACGCAAGGTTCCAGTGGGGGTATGGTGACCGTTGCTCAGGCGGAGGTTTCAGTAGATCCCTGGGCTGGGGTCGAGGTTCCCAAGCCTGCCGGTGGAGTTGCTGGCAGAGAGAGGGTCTGAATGCGTTCCTCCAGATGCGTATATCACTCTTGCAGAGTCTTGACAGCTTGGGTGAGCACTGCCAGGTGCTGGCATATGTCGTCCAGCGGAGAGGGGCCTCTTCCAGGCTCAGACATGGCCATATGGTTCTATTATGTACCGCCCGGTGGTATCTCTAGTGAACAACAGAACAGGATTCCCCAGGGCGCGGAGTCTAAGCCCCAGTCTGCTTGTTCACCAGAGCCCCTGATGGTGGGGATGGACTTGGAGCAGAACTGAGACCAGGTCGCGACCCCTGGGTATGCCCAACTGAGGTAGAGAGGACCACCGGAGGTATATACAGGTGGAGAGCCTGACGTGAAGAGGATAGCAGGCCCTGGACCAGGGATCAGGGCAGGAGACGGTCAACGGATCAGGGTCAGGCAGGGTCGACAACTAGTAATCACTCAAGAACTCAGGACACAGGAACAGCAGGAAAGACCATACGGCAATTTGTGAATTGCCAAAGCCTGTTTAAATAGTGCGCCCTGTGCACTCATTGGTGCCAGGCGCGCATCCATGGGTGCGAGTGCGCATGCACGGCCGCCGTTGCTGCCACGGTTGCCCAGGTCCTAGTGTCCGCACGCTAGTGCGCCTTGATGGACCGCGCATGCGCAGACTCGCGCCCCGCGGTTACCCTCGGGATTCCTGACAGATATAAACTGAATGTGATTGATGATGAAACATTCTGAAACATCACTTTTTCTGCAATGAGTCTAACATAATTCTGGGACAATCATTAAAATATTGATTTGTGAAATTGAGTCCTACTGTTCAATTTCGGTTTGTGTTAGCTTAAATTTAACATAGATCTGATACCTCTTGCATGGTATACAGGTTTCACAATTTGCCATCATTTATGAATTACATCTATTACTGGGCATACGTTTTAGGCAATTCCAGCCCATAAATAGCACTTTTGGTACTGCACAGTCATATCATATTATTGTTTACCCAGATATTTTAATTTTCTTAATTTGAAGTTGCTCTCCCTTTAAAGACCTTTAGGTTTCTTTTCATAGTGGACTACCTTTCACTTTACCTCTTTCAGTTTTCATACATGTATCTTTGAATACAATTGTTTACACATATTCAGCCTATTGCATTGTAGTTTTCTGATGTTGTTTCTACTTTTCGAGAAGCCTCCATGTATAGAGAAAACCTACATATTCCCTCCCAATAATAACGAAGAGTCCATTACCACAACTTTTTGGCTTTTTGGTACTACAGTATATCACATTGGTTGTGATCATAGATTTCTCTTATGTTATTTATTAGTCTCCATAAGACTAATTTGGTGGGTGTAAATGTCTTTCTGCATCGAGTCTCCCCGTACACAATATTATGGTTTCTTTTGCTACAAGAGATTTTTATGGGTAGTAGGGATGTGCTTGAAAATCGGTTGTGCGAGTGTTCATCAAACAAACATACGGTAAGGGCGTTTGGCGGGCTGTTCGCACACCGCACCCCACAATGCAGTTCACTCACACAGTGCTTTATGACTGACCACAGGTCAGGTGCAATGCTTTGGCCAATTACAGCATAATTGGGTGGAGCTAGCAGTGATGTAACAGCTAACTCTGCCCAATTGTTTACATCTGACTGGCAAATGCCAGATTGTGAAGAGTGCTTGGCTGGTGTGGATGGTCGGCGGGCGCCATATTATTGGAGAGTCACCATGGTCGTGACAATGCTGGACGCTGTGATTGATGATGGATTACAATGATGGAACCTTCTTTTTTATAAAGGACTATTGTTTTTTGTTCAATAAAGGAATTTTTAAAAAGACTGGTCTCTTTATTTTTTTACTAAATGTAACCCTTTAGTGAATAGGTAGGAGTACAAATACCCCGTACTTATTCACAAGGGTGGGCAGCATCAGGATGCCCCCTAATTTAAAGGGGTAGCTTGATGCTAATGAGCTCCCCTGCCCGCACACCCCACAACCACAGGGCCAGGGCTGTGGGAAAGAAGCCTTTGTCCTCATCGACATTGGGACACTGTTCCAATGTCAAAGGCACATGGCCTGGCAAGCCACAGCGAAGGGTGCTCATTTGCCCCTCCCATCCTTTCCTGCCCTGCCAAGCCTGTACTGGGATTAAGGGTCTGGTAGGAATATAAGGGGCCCCTATGCTTTCCCCCCCATTTTTGGGGAGTGGGGTTCCCCTTAAAAGTACTATCAGGCTTAAAGGGCCTGGTATAGCTTTTA
Organism: Staurois parvus; assembly: GCF_062004578.1. NCBI lineage: Eukaryota > Metazoa > Chordata > Amphibia > Anura > Ranidae > Staurois > Staurois parvus. The sequence continues at coordinate 4,381,471 of NW_028318376.1, read as the reverse complement.
TGGGGAAACCCACGCACTTAGAAAAATAAAGATTATTGTTGGGTCTCTCCTAATCTTCCTACCAGAACCTAAAGGAGCTGTTAGGGATTGAGGAGACCCCACAGTTTTTTAAATAAAAATGTAATTTAAAAAAAAACCTGTTAGTTCTGCTGCAGCAGGTTCTATACATTGTACAGATGTATAGAACCTGCTGCAAGTTCTATACATTGTAGAGATGTGCAACTTTGCAAGTAGTTTAAGGGGGACCTGCCTAGCATAATATTTAAAGGAATTGTTCTTTTCTTTTTTTTTTTACTTTAAGCAATGAAAAATGACTGCCCTTTTAAAAACTGTACTGTTTGAATTTTTTTTTTCACTGTCTGAAAAAAAACTGAATGTTTTTTTTCATGTCCCTCAGGGTAGTACCCCAGAACCCTTTTATGGCCAATAACTTGCATATAAGCCTTCACAATGTGCACTTTTGAATTTACAAGTTTGAGTCCCTTAGACTTGCATTAAGGTTCAAATTTTTGACCACGAACCGAACACGGGGGTGTTCGGCCCATCACTAATGGGTAGTGACTTTGGTCATCCCAACTGGCGTATCATACATTGAATGTGTATTGTACTGTGCTGACTTATGGTTAACTTTAAAGTTACATTTTTAAGATTAGTTATCATTCTACTGAACAGGACAAGATTGGTAAACCTGTTGCTAAACTGGTATTTGCTGTCTAACATCACCTTACAAAGAATTATAAGTGTCATGCTTTTAAGTGCTAAATGCTCTCTGCTTCAGTGTAATAACCAATACAATAAACAACAAATAATGACCAACATTCAATATTAAAAATATGTGATATTTAAGGGATTACAAAAATCTAAAGCTATTGTGTTAGCAATATGAAATAAACAAAATATATGTTTTAATCACCATAATATGCTGCAGTGTTTAACTAGAAAAGGGCTCATAAATAATAAAGCAAACAGTTCCATTCATAGAATAGCCCAATATAGCAAAAAAGGTATCCAGGTATAAGTTCTAATGTGATTTTGAGTGATGGTTCCAGTAAAATATTCTATGAACTATAAAGTACCTCTTGCATTTCACATTTCTCATGCTCCTTATCAAATAACACACTCACCAAATCTTTGTGACCCCTTAAATCAATGAATGGGTCCAACACAGCCATTTCCAATGTATGGGGGATGGGGGGCTGAAAAAGTTCTCTTCGGGCACCGAGTCATCTGGCAAGACTGCGGGCACCGAGTCATCTGGCAAGACTGCGGGCACCGAGTCATCTGGCAAGACTGCGGGCACCGAGTCATCTGGCAAGACTGCGGGCGCCGAGTCATCTGGCAAGACAGAGGGCGCCGAGTCATCTGGCAAGACAGCGGGCACCAAGTCATCTGGCAAGACAGCGGGCGCCGAGTCATCTGGCAAGACAGCGGCACTGAGTCATCTGGCAAAACAGCGGGCATCGGGACTTTAAGCTCGACTGCGGGCACCGAGTCATCTGGCAAGACTGCGGGCACCGAGTCATCTGGCAAGACTGTGGGCTCTGAGTCATCTGGCAAGACAGCGGGCACCGAGTCATCTGGCAAGACAGCGGGCGCCGAGTCATCTGGCAAGACAGCGGGCACCGAGTCATCTGGCAAGACTGCGGGCACCGAGTCATCTGGCAAGACTGCAGGCACCGAGTCATCTGGCAAAACAGCGGGCATCGGGTCGTCAAGCTCGACAGCGGGCACCGAGTCATCTGGCAAGACAGCGGGCACCGAGTCATCTGGCAAAACAGCGGGCATCGGGTCTTTAAGCTCGACTGCGGGCACCGAGTCATCTGGCAAGACTGCGGGCACGAGTCATCTGGCAAGACTGAGGGCACCGATTCATCTGGCAAAACTGCGGCCACCGATTCATCTGTCAAAACTGCGGGCACCGAGTCATCTGGCAAGACAGCGGGCGCCGAGTCATCTGGCACGACAGCGGGCACCGGGTCATCAGGCATCAGGGTATCAGGCTGAATTGTGGGTGCCGGGGCACCAGGCTGAACCATGGAAGGCGGGTTCTCAGACAGCAGGCTGACCGGTTTGGATACTGGCAGGATGGTACTGGTTGGAAAGAATTTTTGCTTTTTCCTGGTTTTAGTTACTGGAGCGCAGGAAGTAAGCGCAGGTTTGTAAGTAGATAGAGCAGCTGTAGGCAGAGAAGAGCTGGGGGATGGAACAAAGGAGGGAGCAGTTGCTACAGAGGACTTCTTTACAGGGTTAAAGAAAGGATAGGTGCAGCGAGTGGGAGCAGGGGACTGATATGTGGTAGTTAGCAAAGTATACTGGGCTGTCACTGGGGGTGCTGTTGGGGATGCAGGAAGAGTGCCTTGAGCAGAGGAATGACGTTGCAAGCTGACTGAGGCTGGGTGCAACAAGTCTGACCATGTCTGCAGTATGGGTTGAACAAAGCTCAGCTTACACAAAGCCTGTCTGGTCAAAGACTGCACTGCGTTTATACAATCTCTTAGCACCTGTTGTGAACATGCAGAATAATGCTCCAGAAAGTAATCCACCTCATCCTCCAATAACCATACCAGGGACTCTACCTGGTCGGCACTAAATGGCGGCAAAAATTCATCCCTGCTTTCGGGGGTACCAGATGAAACCAACTCTGCACAAACCTGAATCAATGGTTGCACCTCAGAGAACTCTGTGCCCTGATCTACTAGGCAATGAGCGATCCTTATGCTCTCAAGTAGTTGATCCCTGGTATACTCCTTCAGAGTCTGATAAGCATAATCTCTGTCATCAAACACTAGCAGAGACAAATACACCACCTCATCAAGATGCATCCTTCCCAGCAACAATAAGCCAAGATGGCTTCCCTGTGCAGCCACTTCTGGTCAGGATTGGCCTTGGTGTAATGTCAGGGCTCCAGGTATGACCAGAGGTGTGTGGACTGACACAGGGAAACGCAGGCTTCAGATATAGTATAAACAATTTAATTTATTTAAGACTAAACAATACATAAACGCAGTGCAAGACTAAACATAAACACAGTGCAAACAAATCAAACCAAAACCCCCAACAGATAACAAAAGAACAATACTAAGCGTAGTCGGGCAGGCCAGGTCGGTAGCAAACGGGCAGGCAAGGTACAAAGGAGCAGGCAGAGCGTAGTCAGACAGGCCGGGTCAGGAACAATCAGGCAGACAAGGTACCAGAGGAGCAGACTGGAGAGTGGTCAGGAATAGCAGAGGTCAGGACAGGCGGAGTTCAATCGGAGTCAGGGATCAAGCAGGATCAGACAGGAAGCAGACAGGATGCTGGTACAGGGGCTCTTGGGAAAACATACACCAAGGCCCTGATTGCAAGTCTGGCCATTCCTTATATGCACCTACTATAATCAGCCTCAGGTGTTTTGGCTGACTGCAGGAGTGAGCCTCTGGTTGCTGAGAGCACCCGCTGGCCAGTCCACTATTGGCGAGTCCATTCCTGACACCAAGCTTCTTGCTGATGGTCTTGTAGCCCATTGCAGCCTTGTGCAGGTCTACAATATTGTTCCTTATGTTCTTTGACAGTTCTTTGGTCTTGCCCATGGTGGTGCCCAAGAAAGAGATTCTGTGGACAGGTGTATATACATAACAAGTTACCGTTAGGAGCACCTTCTTAAATTGACAGGACTAATCTGTATAATACATGAGCACATAGCCAGTCTGTGGGAGCCAGAATTATTGTTGGTTGGTAGGGGATCAAATACTTATTTTACTCACTGAACTGCAACTCAGTTTTTAATATTTGTATCGTGTTTTTTTCTGGATTTTTGGTTGATATTCTGTTTCTATCATTTAAAATACACATATGATAAAAATTATAGACCCTTTATTTCTTTGTAAGTGGGGAAAATTACAAAATCTGCAGGGGATCAAATAATTATTTTCCCCACTGTATCCCCCTCACTTTCTCAATATTACTGCACTTATCACTTCCTGCTCTTTCTGAGCCCACACAATGACACCACTTCCAATTTACTGCAACATCTACCCTTATATAAATCTCGTTCACACCTTACTGCCCTCACCCTCCTTCTGCTCCTAACTTCTGGGGATATTTCCCTAAACCCTGGCACTCCATCAGCTATCTCTGACCTCTAGAATTGGCAGTCTACTTTCTCTGACAGCAGCCATACCTCTCATTCTCTTATCTCAATTCCCCTGCTTCCATAAGTCAGTCCCCCCCTTATGTGTGTCCTCTGGAATGCCCTCTCAGTCTCTAACTAACTTGCCTCTGTCAGCGACCTTTTCCTCTTCAATTCCCTCAATCTACTTGCTAATACTGAAACCTGGCTCCAGGAATCCGACACTGCCTCTCCAGCTGCCCTCTCCTATGGTGGCCTCCCCTGGATTCACTCATTTAGACCCAGTGGATGAAAAGGAGGATGAGTTGGACTTCTCACAATGCACCTTCTAGATTCTTCCAACACCTCCCTCTCTTTCCCTCTGTTATTTTGAAGTGCACTGCTTTCTTCTCCAGACTGTCTGAGGATTGTAGTAATTTACCAGCCTCCTTGCCCTGTGTCATGCTTTCTCGATGATTACTCCATATGGCTTCTGTACTTTCTGTCTACCCGCCATCATCCTTAGTGATTTTAACATTCCAATCAATGTTAACACCGCAGCCACTTCTCAGCTACTCAACCTAACCTCCTCTCTTAATCTAATACAATGGACACAAACTCACTCCAATGGCAACATCCTCGACCTTGTGTTCTCCCACCTCTGAACTCCCTGCAATCTCTCCAACATCCCTTTTCCTCTCTCTGGTCACAACCTCATCGGTTTCACACTCTCCCTGCCTCCTACCTCCCATGCCTTCAACCTACAAACAGTTACCTGCAAGAACCTTCGCCACCTCAACCCTTCCCTTCTTCATTCCTCTACCGACTACCTTTATAATAAAATCACACCCCTTTCCTACCCAGACTTGGCCACTTTTTTTTTTATTATATTTTTATTGAGTTTATATTATAAATACATCACATTTTTCAAACATTAAAAATACCACAATTTCCATTATCAAATTGTACAAAATCCCATCCCCTCCCACCAACTCCCCCGGTCATCTCTATCTATTTCTTCTTTCCTCCTGTTCCTCTATTTTACTACTAAGGTTTTTCTTCGTTTCACCACTCCCCTTCCCTACCTATCAAAGAGACACCATAATTTCCATTTTGTCTGTACCCCACTTTTACACAACAATCAGTTCTGAAAATCTCTTTTCCTTCCATCTATCCCAGATTTTCCTAAACTTTTCAATTTTATCCTCTCCAATATGATGTAACCCCTGTCCTACCAAGACCTGGCCACTTTTGCCTACAACAACGTACTGTCATCCTCCTTGGACACACTCATTCCTCCCTCTACATGCAGTGTCAGGCATCATCTGCTACAACCCTGGCAAAAAGACAGCACCAGAAGTCTCAAGAGATGAAGCCATGCTATTGAGCGAGCGTGGCATAAAATGTGGCGTAAACGGTGGTAGTGGAAGGCTGGTGTTGGTTCATTTGTGTTCATTTGTTTGTGACTTTAGAGGGTTTTGTAAGTTCAATAATATTGTCACAATCCGTATTGTTATGATTGTCCAAAGTCAAGGTGAAGCAAAAAAAATCTAAGTTGCAAGCAAGCTGCATCCAAACCACAAGCAAGTCTCAAGCAAGTCCCATCAAAATCACAAGCAAGTCACAATCAAGTCTCACTGAAAAGTCACAAGCAAGTTGCCCGAACTAACATAATGATATAATGAATAATTCCAAGTATACTGAAAAACTTCAGAAAATACAAATTGATTCGGAACAACGGATATAAGATCTAAATCCAAATATACGAAACGAATTCTGAAAACAAATCATTGTAGCATAACGAATATTATGAAACAAAATGACTTACCGAATAAATCTGAAACAAAACAAATTCTTTTGTCGTGCACATCTCTAGCAAGATCTTGTTTGGGAAAAAATCCATAGAAAAATATATGGTATATAGATCTGATTGATCATATGAAGGAGTGATTTGACCTTTCCTGTGAGGGTCAGTGTGTTGAGGTGAGAGGGTGCCCTAAGGGGTTTGTTGGGTAGAGGTCTCAACGTTCATGTTTCTTCTACACTTGCTTATTAAACATAAAAAGAGGGTTTCAATGGCCATAGCATATCTATACATTATGCCCATTTCCATAATTGGGACCCCAATGGTTCAAAATGTATTGGCATAGACAGGTTGTATCCATAGTAGAGAGGGTGTAAAAAAAGGGAACTTTTCATGATGAAACAAAGTGGATATTTGAAATACAGTTCTATACCTTCTTTGGCCTTAATATTACATGGGGCACTAATAGTTTTTTTAGTAACAGCTGAATGACTACTCTGGAGATCATTTTGATCTTATCACTTTTCTTTTTTGTTTTTATGTCATTATTGGATATATAAAATATGGTCTGGCCTAAGTTATAAATCAGTCAATGGTCAAGGTCTAAAATAGAAATGTTAGTATGATTTTAAGTATAGTTTTATTACATTAATTATATATTTATTTTGTTTTATATTTATTATGGGTGTGTGTAAAAGCAATTTTAAATAAGCATTATCACCTATTATAAGCTAATATAAGCTATTTTGAATAAACATGATAGTGCAAAATAATCACTAGATGGTGATTTTTGTTATAGACATTGATTATGCAATAATGTTTTGTGACCACTAGATGATGGTTTTCACTGTTAGTATGTAGAGCCATTTAATATTTTCTATTTGGCACTAATGGTGTTCACGTATACACACATATTTTATTTTATGAGACCATGCATAAAGGCCACCGATTTTACTGGGCTTTCTGGTTTGGAGTTCGTGTAGCCCAGCACTGATGTGACACACAGCATCCAGGTCATGGGACACAGTAAGATGAACTGATGTTTTTCCTCCTATTGTGTAACATTAGAAAATTGAAGTGACAATGATTTTGTCATATCCAGTTGCAGCCTCATGTAAACAATGGCTGTTCCCAACCTTCAGTTGCTTCAAATTTGTCCTTTAGAAACATGACCCCACACAATGCTGTAGTCCAAGTAGTGGGATTCCATTGCTTCCTTCTGTAGGTAGTATTCCCAGTCAATACTGAAAATGACAACTTTATCTAAGTAAGCCAAAACAGGTGCTTAATGTTGCTTATGAATTCAGGCCATCTGGCCATCCAGCCATCCGGCCAAGCATGGATGGATCCAGCAGACTAGCATGGACCAAGGTGATAGTGCTTCCAAAGAACAACAATGCCTCTATCAGGTGTCCTTTTTTGGTAATAGAACATATTTGCCTTCTAGTCTCAGTTCTTAGGTGTGCTGCCAGGACAACAGTGAGATACCCCTACCCAGTTCACATTCCATAGGTTCATGTAAAATTGGGCAATTGACAGCAAATGCCAGTCCTTGGTACCCCCTGCACCTAATATGCCATGTTTCCATCAAAAAAGAGATTACGTTTGTGCTAGGAAACCATTCATTTCTGCAACCACAGGTATCTTCCCCCCCCCCCACCACTCATTAAACAGGTGTCTGGCAGACAGTTGATTATAAAAGGGCATTACTTAACAAAGAAAACCCCTTCCCATTTCATGCTGTCAGCAATGGCACCACAGGAAGAGAAATGTCACAAGGCAAGAGGAAGAAAATAATTTCTTTGCACAAGAAAGGTGAAGGCTACAAGAAGATCAGCAAAGCTTTACTTATCAGTCAGAATACTGTAGCACAAATGATACACAAATTTAACAAAGATCTCACAGAGATGTACAGACCGTCCATGGAAGTTAACACCTCGACAGAAACGTCGTCTGATGAGAAGGGTTGAAGAAAATCGCTATGCAAGTTCACTGCAGTCAATTAAAGAAGTAGAAAGCCAAACTGGGGTGATTGTTTTCCATGACACAATATGGTGTACATTGCAGAGGAATAATATGCATGGGTGTCATCTACAAAGGAAGTCTCTCCTAAAGCCCTTGTACAAAAAAAAAGCCCACCTAGAATTTGCCAGGGCCCATGCTGAAAAAAAAGATTACTGGGACACTGTACTCTGGAGTGATTAGACCAAAATAAATATTTTTGGAACTGATGGCTTCAGAACTGTATGGCGTCGCAAAGGTGAAGAGTACAAAGCAAAGTGCATGGTGCCTATAGTGAAACATGGTGGTGGTAGTGACCTTCTGTGGGGCTGTATGAGTGCTGCTTGTGTCAGGGAGCTGCATTTCATTGATGGTATCATGAATTCAGAGATGTACTGCTCTATATTGAAAGAGAATATGCCCTTGGTCGGTGTGTACTTTTCCAATATGACAATGATCCAAAACACGCATCTAAGACCACTGTTGCATTTCTGAAGAAGAACAGGGTGAAAGTGATTCAGTGGCCAATTATGTCTCCTGATCTGATCCCAATTGAACCCCTATTGGGAATTCTGAGGGGAAAAGTTGAGCATCATTCTTCATCCAGCATCCAGGCTCTAAAAGAGGTCATTCTTGAAGAATGGAAAAAGATAGATGTTGCAATATGTTGCCAACTTGTTCATTCCATGCCTAGAAAACTTGGGGCTATCCTTACAAATCATGGAGGTCATACAAAATACTAGTTGTAGTAGTTTTTGTTGTGGGGTTTATTCATTTTTGCATCAATTAATTTGAATGAAACAGAAGATTTTGTAATCTATGTTATATTATTAAGCTTACTTTCATGTGATGAGATACACAAATATTCTATAAAACTCAGTTTTGTAAAAATTTTGGAATTTGTTCTTGTGTTCATTGAGATGTTGATTAAAATTTTACTTTTCAAAAGGAGTGTGCTCATTTATATATATATATATTCATATCATACTGTTTTAAGCATGACACCTACACATATATTTTATACACAATGTATAATGGATTTTTTTTGTTTCATTTTACTACAATAAACAGGTTAAGATAAATAAAGCATCCCTATTTTCAAACATTCAAACAGAAACAATACACTGCAAAGTATAGTCCATGTTAATTGAAGTTATGACACTCCATTAATAATGATTTCCCATTCCCTGCATCTTTCAAAAGCAACCTTTAAGAATGACATAAAGCTTAATTTGCACTCCACACATGAGCTTAGACTTCAGGCTAAGCACTTTCTCCTTTCTTAGAGACCATTTTTGAAGGTCAAAATGAAAATCGCCCTAAATGTTCGCCATATGATATTTAAACTCGGTCTTCTCTAGGCACTTGTATATCAAGGATAAAATATAAAACTGCATTTGTTAAATTGTGAAGTTCAGCATCTAATTAATCTCTCTTCACAGTTAAACTTAAGCATAAACTTTAGTTCACTGCATGTTGATCATCAAACTCTTGTTTAAAAAAAATTTGTATTCATTATATTTAATTTTAAAATAAGCTGACCTTATGCCAGCAACTGTTTTAAAGGTGATCTCCATCTAGAGGAAACATCATTTAATAGTTATAATAATAGGATATCTATAGGTTATTTCTCTTTTAATGTACCAAAGGTGTCTTAAAGCTGACCTCCATGCAAATACAGTTGTGTCCAAAATTATTCAACCCCCACTGAAATTGAGTGTTTTGGCCAGTTTGACATTGCTTTTGATCATTCAGTCATCTTGCTTACATTTACATTAAAGAGGCACTTGTAGGTCAGACAAATATAACATAACAGTTATAATGAAATAACCACAAATGTCTTTTCTGTGCTCACAGCATTATCAGTTTTATTCAACCCCCAAGTGACATTCAATCTTAGTACTTAGTACAGCATCCTTTTACAGTTATAACAGCTTTTAAACGTGAAGCATAGCTTGACACAAGTGTCTTGCAGCGATCTACGGGTATCTTCGCCCATTCTTCATGGGCAAAGGCCTCCAGTTCAGTCACATTCTTAGGCTTGCGCACTGCAACTGCTTTCTTTAAGTCCCACCAGAGGTTCTCAATCGGATTTAAGTCTGGTGACTGCGATGGCCACTCCAAAATGTTCCAGCCTTTCCTCTGCAACCATGCTCTAGTGGACTTGGAGGTATGCTTGGGATCATTGTCCTGTTGAAAGGTCCAACGTCTCCCAAGCCTCAGGTGTGTGACGGACTGCATCACGTTTCCATCCAATATCTCCTGGTACTGAAGAGAATTCATGGTACCTTGCACACGCTGAAGCTTCCCTGTACCTGCAGAAGCAAAACAGCCCCAAAGCATGATTGACCCTCCACCATGCTTCACAGTAGGCAAGGTGTTCTTTTCATCATAGGCCTTGTTCTTCCTCCTCCAAACATAGCGTTGATCCATGGGCCCAAACAGTTCTAATTTTGTTTCATCAGTCCACAGAACACTATCCCACAACTTTTGTGGTTTGTCCACATGGCTTTTGGCATACTGCAGTCGACTCTTCTTATTCTTTGGAGACAGCAAGGGGGTACGCCTGGGAGTTCTGGCACGGAGGCCTTCATTACGCAGTGTGCGTCTTATTGTCTGGGCTGAAACTTCTGTACCCACATCTGACAAATCTTTTCTCAGTTCCTCAGCAGTCACACGGGGACTTCTCTCCACTCTACGCTTCAGGTAGCGCACAGCAGTCGAAGTCAGCATCTTCTTTCTGCCACGACCAGGTAGCGTTTCAACAGTGCCCTTTGCCTTGAATTTGCGAATGATGCTTCCTAAGGTGTCTCTTGGTATGTTTAACATCTTTGCAATCTTCTTATAGCCATTGCCCTTCCTGTGAAGAGAAATCACCTCTTCTCTTGTCTTCCTGGACCATTCTCTTGCCTTCACCATGTTTGTAACCACACCAGTAAATGTCTAGAAGGAGCTGAGTATCACAGTCATTTTAAAGCTGCCTAATTGGTGCTTATTATGCTTGATTGCTGCTCGGTGACATCCACAGGTGTTTTCAATACCTGATGGAAAGCACCTGTATGAACCTCTGTTCTTCAGAGTGGTAGTCTTTAAGGGGTTGAATAATTGTGGCAATGAAGAAACCACATAAGAACCATTTACTACTGTATTACATAAACAATTGATGTCATTTTAGTTGCATTTGGGTAGTTACAACGTCCTTGTAGGATTTGATTCTGAATACAATTCCAAATGTACACTATAGTCCCTAAACCCCTTTACAGCATTGGGGGTTGAATAATTTTGGACACAACTGTAGCTTGAAAAATACATATGCGCTTACTCATACTGACCACTGTAACATAAGAAGTGGCAACTCCAATAGTATGTCCTACTGTAGGTTCAAAATCATTAGTGCAGATATATTTGAAAAAAGCATTTCTCTCTGAAGCTGATTCAGCTTACCTTCCCAATATAACTATACAGAATAAGAAGACATCGGGAGCAGGTTGTACATAACAGAATGAGGCAGCCTCCTGTTCAGGAGGTGTGTCTATCTCTTAAGCCTAGTACACATGATCAGAAAATCGTGCAAAAAATAACACTTTCAGAGCGATCATACAATAATATGATTGTTAGTACACAGCTTTTGTATAATATTATTTGAAGGGACAAGCACGAAAAAAATATTCTTGTACGATACCAGATCATACGATTTTCATTTATTCAGTACAGTTTTTGTTTGAAAATGCAATACAAATACAATAAATTACATCACTTTCAAATTTTTATTCTGTCGTACAAGAATTTTTGTAACTTTAGTAACCTCTTCAGTTTTGATATGAGACTAGCATGGAAAAAAAATGGATGTTCATTCATATGATATTCTCATTGCGTGTACGGGGCCTTAGATACTCTGCCTATTGATGATAATGTATCTGTCTTAGGCAGCTACTAAGGAACACCTCTGGTTGGGCCTTGAGCCACAGGCCCATCAGAACAGGGTATTGCCTGGGTTGTGTAAACTAATATCAGTATTGCAATTTTTGGGCAATATCAGCTTCCTAACTTAAAACCAGTTCAAGCTTCTCCAGGATGCTGAAGCAGGTAATGTAGGTCTTACTAAAGCTTTACAAAAGATACATCACAGTTCTCCCAACCTTGAATGAATGACTAAAAGTGTCACAGAATTTTTACTGTGGAATATATATATTTCATTGGCAGGCTTTATGTTGCACTCCATTAATGACACATGCTTCTGCAGTTGTGGAGTTCTCCATGTCTGCCATGCACAGAGTTTATTTTTTAGCTAACATTTTGTGTGTACGTGATTCAGGTATCCTTTTTAAACTTTTATTTATTTTCCTATTGAAAAGTATGAAGAAGATGATATCATTCAATTCTCTAAATTAAATCAAAGGAAAGGTGTACTTAAAATACAGTATAGCCTTTAAAGGATAAAGGTAAAGATCTGCACAACAGTTGTCAACTGATACACAGATGTTCCTGTCATCCACAGGATCCTCCACATATTACAGAGATAAATAGAGGTCCATTGAAACCACGTATTGCTGTTAAGTTTTGAAAAGATGATAGGTTGAGAAGATCTAACATTTTTACATCCAGGGTGCCCTTTTTTTGATAATTTGTTAGCAAACCTTTGAAAAAGTCACTACCGTGCTAATTTCTGCCCTTGTCAACCCAACTTATCTTAATGTTACATCAGAAATCTCTTCAAATCATTTTTTCCCCTGCATGCATCACAATGTAGTGTTGAAAGGGGAGTAAAGCTCACCTACAGCAAAACATATACATTCACGTTACCATTCTGCTGCATTGTATAAAAGTTCCATTAATAAATGTGACATAATTTTAACTGCTTCCAAGCCACGCTATAGCAGAAATACTGCTACAGGGTGGCACGGGTGTGCAAAATCACGTAAATATACACGTGATTTAGCAGTTCCAGGTAGGGGGCACGCGCACCCTACCCGCACCGCCATTTGCGGCCTTGACTGTCAATCATCGGGTCCCGGCTGGTGATTCTCTGTGTACACCCAGCAAAGGATTTCCGACGGGGAAGAGACCTGTATGTAAACAATACTGATCTCTCCCCTGCCAGCTCCTGCACACTGCTTTGTATGGCTCTGCAGCAGTGTGCTTACAGTGGAACACACACACAGCTCCCATAGTAAAACAGTACACAGTTAACCCTTTGATCACCCCAGATGTTAACCCCTATCTTCCCAGTATAATTAGTACAGTGTTAGTGCTTTTTATTAGCACTGATCACTGTATTGATGTCACTGTGGATGTCAGTGACACCAAATCAGTTCCCCCCACTGCCAGAATGCCCACTGCAGTTCCGCAATAAGTTGCTGATTGTCACCATTACAAGTAAGAAAAAAAAAATTCCAGTAAACGCTATAACTTTCATGTAAACCAATTAATTTACACGTATTGGGATTTTTTTTTAGCAAAGACATGTAGCAGAATATATTTTGTCCTAAATTTATGACAAAATTTGATTTTTCAATTTTTTTTACTGGACATAATTAATAGCAAAAATTAAAAAATATTGTTTTTTTCTCAGCATTATTGGACTTTTTTTTTATAGCGCAAAAAAATGCACAGGTGATCAAATACCACTGAAAAAAAGTTCTATTCGTGGGAAAAAGAGGATGTAAATTTTATTTGGGTGCAGTGCTGCATGACTGCGCAATTGTCAGTTAAAATAGCTCAGTGCTGTATCGCAAATGCTCTGGTCAGGAAGGGAGGTAAATTCTCTGGAGAGCAAGTGGTTAATCAGCAAACTTTGTTGATTATATTTTGGGGATAAATATATGGGTGAGCACGAATTATATAAACATTTTGTTGGGAAAAAATACAGGAAAATACATTTTTCTACTTTTTTAATTTTCCAATCAAAAAACAAGCAAATAGAAATATATGCATCCAAATGTCACTTCCAGGACCATTTTTTGTTTCTTTTTGCACACATCCTGAAAAGCTCATTTTATGGGAGGCTGACTTGAACAATAGCTTCACCCATACTCAATGGACCCCAGCATTTCAATTTGTGTATAATGCTACACACTGTTAACCATTGGGAACTGAAGCTGAAATTTTTACGTTGTATTGCCTAGAGCAAATATCCTCCATTCACTCACCAGTATGCTGGAGGGATTGTCTATAGACAGGTAATCTGATCCATAGTTTATGGTCATGTAAATGTATTACTAGTTTTTGGCAGAAAATCTCCCAAATCATTTTGGATGTTACAGGGATTCTTATACCACTCTCCTCAGCTCTAGCTCTTCTAAATTTGGGAATAGATAACTAACCAACTAAGTATGGCAACATAGTTATCCACATCCTACTGGCAGCAAAAAGTATTATTGTAATTGTAAGATAGTAATTTTTTTGTTTCTGTCTATTGACTTGGGTGAGTTTTTTTCTTACTGTTATCTGTACAATTTATTTCTGTAAAACTGAAATAAATAATTTATTGCTATAAAAATGCACATTTTAGGCATGCAAATTAGTTAACACGCCCACAGATTGTTTTCTAAAAGCAGAAAGCAGAATTAAATGGTAGCAGTTTATTTTATTACTCACAAATACAATACATTTCAAATTTATTTTTTTTTCCGGTAAAATATGAAAGCTGAAGTTGTGCCAAATAGCTAAGTACAGCCACAAAATCCTTTCGATCTGAAAACCAACAGTTGTCTTGTGAAGTTTACATGCATTCAGAAGGGGGAAGTATGTGTAAACCCCCTGCTGCTACCAACATAAGCCTTACATCAGTGACAGCGACAAGGTTACGGCCCCACCAGTTCCAAAAATGATTTGAATTAAGTTAGGGTAAATTACAAATCCCCAAAAGGTATAATGTGTGGAACTGAGACATTATAAAAAGGAAAAAGAAAATATTCTAGGTCTCAAGGGGATTTAGGGTAAAAAGGACTGGGGACACAAGTGGTTAAAATATTTCTACCCTATAACAGGAAGTGTTTAAACAAGGATCTCTGGATATTGTTTTACTGAAAGCTACAGTCTTAAAAATAATGAAAATTTATTTTTTAAATTTCATTCACTTATTGAAGTTTATATACAATTTTAGTGATTGAGTTTAGATATCAAGTGCATCAATTGTAGATTAGAGATATCTAAATATGTCCACCAGCTATGAATTGGTTGTTTTAATAATATTAAAAAAATATTACACATCTGTTTAAAGTGGCATGGCCTGTCAAATGATTGATCTACCTACTGATTGCAGTATGCTAAAAACATTGCCTCAAGGCATAGAAACACTTGAGGAGCTAAGAAGCCAACCTTTTAAAATCTGTCCAGTGAACAGTGACATATGAACGCTTTAATTGTCCTTTAATATTTCACAATGCAATTAATGAGAGTGTATCACTTTTGTAGATTATGAGTCAGCAATTTGTATGCTGACATATGTGTCAATAGGCTGAAAAAAATATAATTTTTTTTTTTTTTACATGCAAAATGTGATTATGCACAATCGTCACAGACCTATCAGTAAGGGTACAGTTATTAAGTCTTCTTTCACATGTAGCCCCGTAGGAGCAGCTGATTTTAACTGGTTCTTCCCCAAACAGTGCAGAGACACAAGATCAAGATCAATCACACAAGCAACTGTGCATTCACTCTGGCTCCATTAAACAGTTTAGGGGCAATATTTATTTAATGAAAATGATAACAATTTAATGAAGAATTCTCTTTGTGTATTGGCCATTTCCCAGGCCATTAGGGATTTCCAAACAGACGATGCTTCTGATCAGACTGATCCCCTTCTCAAATGAGAGATTCCTGAATGTGTCATCTATGTGGGTATTCATCCAACATGGCGCACATCCAAAAAAAGTGTCACAGCAATTCAACAACTTCTAAGCAAGATTTCTGTTTTAGAGTCCTCCAATAAATTGGATCTAGTCCTTACTACCTTTGAAGATCTAGTAAATGGTTGATGAGATCTTCTTTGTATTTTAGACTCCTATTCCCTAATTGCCAAAAAAAGACCCGTGGTACGCAGTATTCATTGACTAATAAGTGCTGCCAACATCTATCTCACATACTCCACCATAAGCCCCCTCGTAAGCCCATCTCTTTCCTTACAACTCTAAATAATTCTAACGTCCATTATACTACTGAAATAGCCTCTGAATTTTGCTTCTTTTATATATAATCTCTCTAACTGCCATCCTTCTACTGCCTCAACATTTGAGCTCAAAAGATCCAAGATTATATTAGAAAAACTGCTCTCCCTACAATTGACTCCCACACATCCAAGTCCCAAGATAAATTTCTCTCTGGTTTTGAATTTATAGTGGCCATTAAAGGTCTTAAGCCTGGGAAATGTTCCGGCCCTGCTGGGTTTACTCCCAGATTTTGCAAACTGTTTGCTCCTTTGTAAGCTCCTATCTTGGCTTCTGCCTTTAATGCTATTGATGAAAATACCCTACCCTCCTCTCACCTTTTACATGCCCACATAACAGTTCTACCAAAACCAGGTAAAGATCCTTCTGTGTGATGTAGCTATAGACCCATCTCCGTGTTAAAAACAGACTTTAAGCTTTTTGCTAAAGTCTTGGCATCTCACCCATCTCCCTTGCTCCTGACCATCCTGATACATCAAGATCAAGTGAACTTTGTCCCCGGCCGTGAGGCCAAGGACAACACTACTAAAACTATTCACTTGATTTCCTATGTCGGTAGACATCACTTGAAAGTCTGTCTCTTGTTGTTTGACTCCAAGAAGGCTTTCGACAGGGTCGATTGGAGGTTTCTGCACCTCTCCTTGGAACAGTTGGGCTTGAGCTATAACTTCATAACAAAGGTTATTTCATTGTACTCTAGACCTACTGCCTCTGTCCTAGTGGAACCCTGTCAGATCCTTTCTTGATCTTGAGTGATACCTAACAGGGTTGTCCCCTCCCCCCCCCTTCCTTTTTTGTCATTATAATGGAACATCTCGCACAGACCATAAGAAATAATCCCTGTATTTCAGGAATTTGTATGCCTTCAGCACACTTTAACCCCTTCACGCCTAAGGGTAAAACAAATCTAAATGCATAAGCACAATTTTGCAACATTGACATGTGTTAGTAAAACTGTACATATCATCATACCTACTTTGTACATTGAGGTGAATTATACCGCGTTTTTTTCAGGACAAATTGGGCTTTCATTGTGTGGTAAATGGTAATGGATATCTCCTGATTTTTTTTTTTTATTATCAAAGGAAAACTGGGCCAAAATAGGAAAAAAATTATTTTTTTAAATTTAGCTGTGTGTTGCTTGTTACTACCATAACCTACCACCAAAGAACAACCCAAAATAAATTCTTCAGCTCTTGACTATCGCAGTGATACCATATATGTATATGTTATTTGTTGTTTGTACCCATAGTACAGCCCAGAAACAATTGTGCGCATTTTGTTTTTGTCTTTTTTTTTTACCTAAAACACACTGACACTGACATTGACACTAACTGGCACTGATACCATTTTTTAAAATCCTGGCCTTTGACCCTGACCTTTTGACCTTGACCTTTGACCCTGACCTTGACCCAAACAATAATACTGGCACTGAACTAGATCAAACCTTGATCTAGGTATTTTTTCTTTATTTTTTTATATTTATTTATCTTTTTTTTTTTTTTTTACAAACATTTTTTTTATCTCTATGCCAGGAGTTTGAGAGATACAATGTATCTCTCTTCTCCATTCATAGAGAGAGAAAAAAACAAGGGGGCAGGGCTGCACAGTGACTGATCACTGTGATAGCCAATCAGAGGCTATCACAGCGATCATGTGACCGGGAATCGGGAGTCCTGGGTCCTGATCGTTAGAACAGGACCCGGGGCTTTCAGTGATACCGTGGTCTCTGTGCTGGGAGCACGCAGTGCGGCGCACTCCCAGCACAAAGACAGGTACGCAAATATACGGCCCCACGGAAAAAAGCCCAGTTCCCTGAGGCCGCATATAAGTGTGACGTTGGCATCAAGGGGTTAATTCTCATTATATGAGACCTGCTACTGTATGTACAACAACTGCATATCACTATCCCCTCTTTTATGCAAGAATTCAGAAGATGTAGTCATTTTAGCAACTTTAAATGAAATGTTTCTAAAACTGACGCCTTGAACATCTCCCTCCCGCCTGAATCCTTACATCTTCTAAGGCAGAACTATCCATTTCAGTGGCAGTCCAGAGGCATACAGTATCTTATCTAGGTATCACGATTCAATCCAACCTGTTCGCTCTCTACAAACTAAACTATAGGCCAGTGCTATCTAGGATACGTAAAGAATTAGTGAGTTGGGATTACACCCCTATTTCATGGTTTGGCAGGATCAATACTTCAAAAATGGACATACAGTATTACCTAAAGTGTATATGTTTTAAACTGTCCCTATTACCCCTCCAAAAGGCTTTTTCCTTACACTCAAAAGTCTTTCAATGTATGATGCAATGGCCACTCTAGATTATATAAGCTTCTTACATACGCTAAACACCAAGGGAGGGTAGGCCTTCCAGGTTTCTAATTATATCACACTGCATCCCTTCTCACTCGCTTCCAGGATTGGTTACCATGCCGGATAACCAAAGTTTCACTATGTTGGAACAAGATCTCACTTCAATAGATTTACAAGTTCTTCCATGGGGATATAGTAAGGATCTATCTTTAGTTCAGGATTCCTCGCCCTTAACCTTAGCTACTATGCACACTTGGTATGGCTCTAAATTTATAAACATCTTTTCATCTGATCCCTCACCTTTGCCCCCTTTATTTGACAACCTGGCTTGTGCAAAAGGGATGGGCAGTTCTCAGCTTGGCCCTTTTTCTAGATCTTTATGGCCTGTAGAACACTCCTTCATTCACCCTCAGTCAGGCATTCGTGTGACTCTGAATGTACCATGGGCATAGCAGGGGGATTGGGAGGAACACATTTGGTCTCTTTTTGTAAAAAAATATATGATGTTCTATGTACACATAGTCTCCTCACTGATTTTGAGAAACTGTGCTTCCCTTCTGAGGCTCTTAGAGATTCACTTTCTATTATGAAAAAACTGTCTCTATCCCTTCTCCATGACTCGCTAGCAACTTTTACTAAGTCCTGGTCAGCGGTCCCCGCTGGTGATTACTTGCCAGTACCCGGTGATCACGGAGCATTACTGACGGAGGGAGAGAACTGTATGTCAACAATACAGTTCTCTCCCCTGTCAGCTCTTGCACACTGCAGAGCCCTGCAAAGCAGTGTGCTTACATTTGAAAACACTAACACAACCCACAGTAAAACAGCACACAGCACACTATTAAACCTTTGATCGCCCCACATGTTAAACCATTCCTGCCCAGTGCCATTAGTACAGTGTCAGTGTTTTTTTATTAGTACTGATCACTGCATTGGTGTCACTGGGGATGTCAGTGACACCAAGTAATTTCTCCCCCAGTGTCAGAATGCCTGCCGCAGTCCCGCTATAAGTCACTGATCTCCGCCAATACTAGTAAACAAAAAATCCCAGCATATATACCACCATTTGTAAACGCTATAACTTTCACGTAAACTAATAAATTTACACATATAGGCATACCTCAGTTTACAAATTTAATTTGTTCTGCGGGACTTTTCATATAGTGAAAAATTCATAAACTGAATTCCCATAGGAATGTATTGAAAACCAATTAATCCGTACCTGAGGTCAGAAAAAAGTAAATGCTACTAAAATACTGCATGAGTTATTTTATCAAGTCATGCAGTATTTTAGTAGTGACAACCATGTGTTAATGTTTTAGCTGTCAGCAGGGTTCTCCACTGACAGCTGAATGTAAAAGAATTGAAAAAAATAAATAAATGGTGTGGGGGTCACCCCTCCCATCCATACCAAGCCCTTTGGGTCTGGTATGGATTTTGAGGGGAACTCCCCCACCAAAATTTAAAAAAAAATGGCTTGGGAGTCCCCCCAAAATCCATACCAGACCCTTATCAGTGAATGCAGCCCTGCAGGCCAGGAACTCCTGAGCCATACCAGGCCACATGCCATAAACATGGGGGGTGTTTTGGGGCTGGGGGCTCCCCCCCCAAAGCACCTTTTCTCCATGTTGATGGGGACAAGGGCCTCTTCCCCATAACCCTGGTCGGTGGTTGTGGGGGTCTGCAGGGAGGGGGCTTATTGGAATCTGGAAGCCCCCTTTAACAAGAAGGCCCCCAGATCCCGGTCCCCCCCTATGTGAATGAGTATGGGGTACATGGTTCTGCTACTCATTCACAAAAAAAAAGTGTAGTGTGAAAAAAGACAGGGCACAATCTTTGACAAGTCCTTTATTAAAAGAAGAAAAAATAAAAGAATGTCTCCCACAGTAGATCCAACACCAATCACAATGATCCAACACCAATCACGACCCAAAAAAATAATTTAAAAAAAAGGCTCCGTTCCCGACAATTGCCCCGGCCATCTGCCTGCTCCGATGGTTTGACAGTTCTTAAATATGTAAGGGGTGGGGCCACCCAGGGACATCACCCAAGTGGCTTATATTTTGTACACATTGTATATAGATAGTTTATTAGGTTTCTGTCAGTTAGGCATTTTGTCATTCACTGTTTTAATTCTCATGCAGTCTCATGTTTATTGCTTGCTGGTATGTGGTTATCTTTTGTTTCACTGTAAATACATCTCACTTTAAATATATTTGTATATATGGTCTGGTCCCAGTTTCTTGCTGTAGCTACACAGATCTGGTCATCTCAGCTGCTGACTCCTGACATAAAACTGACACCCACTAACGATCAAATCAACTAAACCTGGGAACTGGGAGCCATTGGTTTGGAGTATTTACTTTCCTTTTTGTCAAGATGCTTTGAGCAAAGGTTATAAGTCATTGCAATTTGCAGTATGAAATATTGATTCTTGTCGCTCATTTTGGTGGAAACTCACTGGTGAGGAACTGTTGGGAAGCATTCTGACAGCACAGACTTGTTGATGAGGGCAGATTCTCACTTAGTTCAATTAGTGAACTACAACCTTTGGTTCAGTTCTGTTCTGAATTGTTACTTCTGCTTACATCTCAGGGCCATGATGTTTTCACTCCTCCCTTCAGTATGCTTCAGGTTAATTTTTGGGATGACTACTCTAACACTGTGCAGGCTCCCTCCAGCAGTATTCAGTTTATTCACAACAGGTGCTGTTAGATTGTGTTGCTGCTGTCCCCAGTATTAGATGATTCACATAAAGTCAGATCTGCCATTAATATCTAGAATCTCTTCCCTTGTTACCTTTAGCAACCACAACTGCTAGTGAGTGTTCTTTACCTCCTGTAGATTAGTACCCTTCTATCAGTAACCGCACTTCCTCGGCATATGATCCATTGAAGGCTCTCCCCACAGCACCATTACCCATAGCAACTTCTCAGACATCTTCCTCTGATTCTGTTATATTTCCTTTAAGCACCCCAGTACTGTTTCTACTTTTCCATCGACAGTACACTCTGGTCAGCTTCATGCAACTGTCGCAAGACTCCAGTATCTAAACCAAAAAAGAAACAGACGTATTCATTGAATCCATGCTCCTCCATGCTGCCTGTTGGGGTCCATTCTTCCTCCATGCTCCCCTTTCACGGGGTCCATTCCTTCCCCATTCTGCCTGTTTATGGGGTCCAGTCCTCCTCCAAGTTGCCTGTTAATTGGTTCATTCCTCCTCCATGCTACCTGCTGATGGGATCTATTCCTCCTGCATGCTGCCTGCTGATGAGGTTCAGTTTGCCTCTATGCCTGCTGATGGGGTTCAGCTTGCCTCTATGCCTCCTGATGGGGTTCAGCCTGCCTCTATGTCTGCTGATGGGGTTCAGCCTACCTCTATGCCTGCTGCTGGAGTTCAGCTTGCCACAGGTGTCCCACTGTCCCCTGCCAAGCCTGCCACTGGTGCCCCACTGTCCTCTTCCAAGCCTGCCACTGATGCCCCACTGTCCTCTGTCAAGCCTGCCACTGGTGCCCTACTGTCTGCTGCCAAGCCTGCTGCTGGTGCCCCACTGTCCACTGTCATGCCTGATACTGGTGCCCCATTGTCCACTCCCAAGCCTGCTGCTGGTGTCCCACTGTCCGTTGGTGTCCCACTGTCCACTTCCAAGCCTGCTGCTATTACCCCACTGTCTGCTACCAAGCCTGCTGCTTGTGCCCCACTGTCCACTGTCAAGCCTACTGCTGGTGCCCCTCTGTCCTCTGCTCAGCTGGAGTATGCTGATTCTTACCTACTGCCCAGCTGTACTATATAGATTCTCTACCTTCCACCCAGTTGGATAAGCTACTGGATAAGGTACACAACAGAGGATGGAACTCTGAAAGAAATATTCCAGAAACCCCCAATACTGGCTTTCAGACAACTCCCCAACCTCAGAAATAAACTAATCAGTAGGAAACTTCCTTCTGATCAAGATGTCACAAATAATGGAAGCAAACCCTGCAATAAAAAACGCTGCAAACTGTGCAACCAAATCAATCCATCAAAAAGTGTCAGACACTCAAAAGGGATCTCCGGATCTCTGGATCATACAGCTGCACTTCTAGTAATGTTGTGTACCTTATCCAGTGCAGAAAATGTAGCAAAGGATCTTATGCTGGCAAAACAGGACAGAAGTTTCAAACAAGGATGAATTTGCACAGACATACCATCAAGGAACATAAAGATGACTTTTGCACACCTGTGGGGCACCATTTCACACAACCAGACCCCATTATGGAAGACCTCAATATCTTAGTTCTTAAAGGAAATTTCAAAACTATTCAGGAAAGGAAAACTTTTGAACTAAGAATGATAATTCTATTTGATACAAGAGATAACGGCCTTAATTTGGACATGGGATTCCTCACTCATTATCCAACAGTTTTACGACCCCCTTTGTGAATGTTGTTCCCCCCCCACCCAGTCTTTGCTTTTGCTGTGTCTTATCTCTAGTCTAATCCTAGTCTTATAACCATTGCTGTGTACATTTGTTTGTATGTGTTTCTTTCTGTTTTTTTTTTCTTCCCCCTTTCAACATCTCTTCTAACATTCTGCTAAAACTTTGTGTAGTAGTACTGCCTGGACCTTGAAGAAGGGGACATACCCTGAAAGCTTGTCCTCAAAATTATATGTTAGTGCAAATAAAAAAAGTATCACGTCAGTACTCAATTGGGTCTGTTGCAAATGGACTAATATGGGTACAATCACCTCAAGCAAAAAGGCAGAGAAACACATTTTACAAAAATAATTCCCTTTTAAATGGAGAGAAAAAGAAATAAAGTATTTAGGAATAAAGTTAACATCGTCCATAAAAAATTTATATTAGGAAAACTATATCCCGTTAATAAATGAGATAAAGGATGAGCTGAGGAAAGCTCTTACAGGAAGGCAGTCCTGGATAGGGCGGATAAATATAATTAAGATGATAATAGTTCCAAAAGTTTTGTATAAATTTAATATGCTCCCTATACCTCTCCCAGGGTCTTTCTTTAAAAAAATGACACTCAGATATGTGTGGGTTAACAGAAAACTAAGGGTTAAATACGAAGTTTTATGCAGTAACAAACAAAAGGGGGGTTAAACATGCCAGATTTCAATAAATATTATAATTCAGTGTTATTTTCATGAATTGTAGAGTGGATACATGATGCACAGAGGAGAAGTTGGGTAAAAATGGAAAGTTCACTTAGTAAGGCACCATTAGATAAGTATATTTGGATACCACAAGAATTTGGAACTGGGATGTGGATACAAGCACTTTGGCATGGAATGTATTTAAGATTTGAGATGAATTACATAAGCGGGAGGAGTGGAAGTTTAATTCACTGTCAATCCTGTTGGCGGGAACTAATTTTTTTCCACCTGGGAATGATAATATTTCAGGGAAATGGATTATTGATAGAATGCATGTTTAAAAGATATAGTGGAAAAAGGGATAGTGTGTTCTTTAGTTGATTTGAGGATTAGGAAGGAGATATTTGCTACACTGGATGAGTGGCGGTATGGTCAAATAAGACATTTTGTTGCAGAGCTTCCACAACCACTAAGGACCGAGGAAGAAACGTATCCCCTAGAACAATTGTTGAGGATAAATAGAATGCAAAAACACACTACCTCAAAGATTTATAAAACCCTTACTGAAATAGAGGGCTTGGCACCCCAAATATTTTTGGAAAAGTGGGAAACAGTGCTTGGAACAAAATTGAATGAGTAACAAAAGAGTAAAATGTTTGATTTAATACACAGAGCGGTGAATATAATTATTGTGGAAATGAATTATAAATGTTTGGTTAGATGGTATATTACTCCTAATGTGATGAGAGGTTGTGGGAGTAAAGGTACAATGGCACAGGGGCGGACTGACTATTTGGAAAGTCAGGCACTGCCCGAGGGCCCAGGGCCAGTAGGGGGCCCCATGATACCTTTTTCATAGGGTTTTTTGAGTTTGGGCAAGGACACAGGGGTCCCATGATCCCCTATTGCCCGGGGGTTGTCAGTCCGCCCCTGCAATGGCACATATCTGGTGGGACTGCCCCAAAATACAGGAGTTTTGGAGGGGGATAGTACAATATATACAAGAGATACAGAAAACTAGTGTACTGATGGACCCGTGGGTTTGCCTATTTTATAAAACAGAGCTTTCAATGAAGCAATATAAAAACATGATATTGTTCCATCTTTTAAATGCAGCCAAAAGCCTTATTCTTAAATATTGGCAAATAACAGAAGCCCCAAAAGTAAAGGATTGGATGGAAAGAGTTGAGTATAGGATGGTAGAATTATACCATATAGATGAGGATAAAATGGAAAACTTTAAAAAGGTTTGGGAAGGATGGCATACTATCAAAAAATCTAAAAGATACTTAGAAGTAGTTGGAGTGTAGGCAAGTAAAGAACATAAGGGGTTGGGGAAAACTGAAAGGGGAAAGATAAGGAGAGGGATTAGTATGATAGATTAAGAAGTAAATGGAAGGAAGGAGTTGGAAAGAGGTGGGGGTGGGAGGTAAGCTAAACATGGGAGTAATGGGGGTATTTAAGTTTAGAATTTTGTTTTGTAAGATGTTGGTTTGGAATGGATATATCTGATAAAAATGTATAAAGATATAATAAAAAAAAGAATGCACAGATCAACACTGCAGTCATTGGATGCAACTGCTGATCGCTCGCATCATGTCAGCTAAACAGAAGTTGATCACTAGAGTGACTTCTATTCAACTCCAGTGGGACACTGAATCAAAATTTGGCCAGTCCCTGCTGAATTACCCATATGTTCCCACTGCTATGAAGATTTCCAGATGCCTAGGTGATGGAAATTTAAAGATATATGTTTTTAAAAAAAACTGAGTGTGACAATATTCTTTGTAGTACAATGAGCATAAAGTAGATTTACATGTCTGTTAAGAAGTACACATAATGTTGTCTTTTGTCTTTAAAGGGTCAGACACCCAAAAGCAATACCTCAGACATCTGAGGTATCGTCTGTTGGGCTAATTCACTTGGTAGCTTTTTACCTCTACAGGAAGCTTTATATTCAAGATAGCCCTGTAATTGTTGCTCCTCATTTCTCTCCTACCTTTGGGTTTCACTTCTGCTGGAAGAGTAGTATTGCTACTCACCTAATACACAAAACATTAAAACCGTTTAACTGACATAATGAAGCCCTTCTGTTATTGTTGTAACAGCTCTACAATTTAGGAATTCAAGCGCAGAGATCACATCCTTGGAGCTCATAAGAAATATAACTAAATTAAAAATAAATATCAGTTATGGATGGACTAACTCATTAATAAATACATTTAAAGGGTTTAAGCAAGATTTTATCCTTTGAAGAGAACATATACTCTGATTTACTAAAACTTGCGATAGCAAAATCTGGAGCAGCTCTGCATAGTAACCTCTAGGCTTAACCGACCACCCCTCCCTCTCCCTCAGAAAACAAAAAGTTACAGAAGACAAAAGGCTAGTCACCAGTATTGCAAGTGGGCCACTAAAACTAAAGATGGGTGTACATGGTCCGTTTCTCTTTTCATTCAACCAGTAGGTTGAACAGAAAAACAAATTTGACAGATACCAACACCAACACAGCAATGTGTGATGTGCAGATGTCTCCCTGTTTGGCAGAATCTGGTTGTTAGCCTGGCATTTGTTGAACAGACAGCAGTACACATCCTGATGAACCAGTCAACTTTCAGAACTTGTGTACCAGGCTTAAGTAATCATGCCTGTGTCTCTGTGTGGATACCGTCATCTTAGTAGAGGAGTGGGGTTTTACTTCCTGATTTCAGAACTTTCCCCCATCATTACTTCTAGCAGGTATAGATTAATCTCCAGCAGGCCCTGGAAACAACGAGTAGCCCAGTAGTAATATCATCAACTCTCACTGAAAGTCTTGTGAGAATATTAGTCATCAGAGGCAGAAGTGAGTTAAACTTTTCTTAGATGATTCCATACTGCAGATATGCAACTATGTGGCTACAGAAACAGCAATGCTTAAGCACAGTTTTGTCACAGTGCTTTTTTTCATAAGTAATTCAAAACAAATGGCAGATTTTTATGGGTAATTATTTTTTACCTTTCTATAAGTTCCCTATAACATAGTAAAGCTCCAGGTTTTTTTGTGTGAATTTGAATTCTCTGCAACTCCTTCCTGCACTACCATTTTTAGGTGAGCATTCTAAAGATTTTTTACTCCATTCATGACCCCTCTGCTTGCCAATCAACCCTAGAATTCTGAACAAATACCTTGTATTAACAATTATGTGATCATGGAAAACCATATTTTTTCATGCGTTAGCTCTTCAAATATGTTAATAGATATAAAATATTTCTTTTCAGTGGTATTTAGTTCATAACAGTGGTATACATTAGTAATTATTTGCTGATTTAACACATGCTCTCCATTTCTTATCCATAATAGGCTTTTAAAATAACATTTACAACATGTTTTTCCCTACCTGGTAATACAACAGCTTCCCTACAAACAACATTATGTCCCTACTATTTTAGTTCCAGCAGCTCACCTGCAGGGAATCTTCATTTCCCTCCTGGCTGGAGACATTCTTTTCTGAATCATGGCAACAACTTGGCTTTATTATAGTTTATTATTTTCTGACTTAATACAAAAAAAACCCCTCTAAACTGGCAATAAAGTACACTAGACATGTGTTTCTCACAGATCATATGCTCTATTACTTTTATGAGTTCAGATATAACAACAAAAGCCATTTATAATACTCTCCATTTTCCATATGCCAAACTGTTTAAATAATCATTGGATTTGCTGTAAGCAACCAATATTAATATATATATATATATATATATATATATATATATATATATATATACATACACACCGTATATTAAGTCTCATAAATTAAAATCAACCACTATACAGAAAATTACTAACATTTGTTAGATTGTAAAAGGTAATAGGGACAGACCTATGAACATGCAGTATTTCTAAAAAGGTCAAAATGTTAAACTTACTAATACTTACGTATTTATTTTTTTATATATATGTGAATAAATTATTTTGATGACATTTCTTATGGCAGTTTTCTACTTATTTCCAGATGTGAAAGTTATCCAGTTGAATTTACTTATGTCTACTTACTTTATTATTTTGCAACTCTTTGCCAGTCTCCGTACTGAAAAATATTTATCATTGCAGCCCAGTTATTTAGATTAAAGCGAGACTAAAGGTTATTTTTTTTTTAAAATAAGAAACATGTCTATAATTACCTGCTGTGTGCAGTGGTTTTGCACAGAGCAGCCTGGGCCCTCCACGACTCGGGTCCCCTGCTGATGCACCCCCACAGAAAGCAGCTTGCTATAGGGGCACCCAAGCAGGCATGTTCCTAAACCACCGCTCTGTGTGTCCATTGACACAAGGAACTGTGACTTGGCCCCTCCCCCTCTCTCTCCTCATTGGCTGATTGGTTGAGATTGAGGCAGACACTTGGGACAGCCGAGGCTGTCATGCACATTGCTGGATCGCGATGAGACTTATGTAAATATTGAGGGGGCCGGGGGCACTGCTGCACACAGAAGGTTTTTTATCTTCATGCATAGAATATATGAAGGTAAAAAACCTTGAGCCTTTACAACCACTTTAAATTATGTGAGTTTTTTTAACTATGTAGATTTCTAAGAACTACTATTTTTGTGCAGTAGTACTAGTAATTTATTTCGAACATGTGAAAAAAGAAAAAGAAAAGAAATAACAAAGTAATCATACAGTAGTAGACAGACACATTGAAAACCAATTACAAAAGAAGACATAAAACTGAAAACAAAACAAAATAAGCTTATTTACTCCCACCCCTATTCTATAATTAATAATATTATATTATCTAACTTTCCATCTGCATAAAGTTTTACAATAATGAATAATTATAATATATTATACTAATTACTAATAATCGTGCTTTAGAATCATACATATAGACACACTTTCACATATATATGCATACATACATATACATACTGTACATACATATGCACATACACACCCAGACAAAACTAAAGAGATAAAAAAATAATATAAATCAACAGCAAAATAAATGAGCAGACAGTAAACATACAGTAGCAATTCAAACACCTTCATTTGAGTACCTTGTTAAAATCATCTCTTTATACCTCTTTAAACTGGTTTATGCTTGGACATTTCGTGAGCTCCACATTGAAACTGTTTCACAATTTCACTCCAGGAATAGAAATATATAATGTTTTCCTAGTTGTGTATACAGTCAGAGTCATGAAATCAAATATTCCCCTTGGAATTAGATAATTATAGCCCTCCTCCCTTTCAATTAATATTTTTGGAATATTTCTCAGGAGTAAATAGTTTTTTGCTTTATTTGCTTTATTTATTATTATTCTTTGTGCTGTCTTTAATTGTACCATATCCTTAAATTTTAGAAGTTTTGACTGTAAGAATGAGTTTGTGTGATCCCTATATCCTTCCCCCATAAATGATCCTTATTGCTTTCTTTTGCAATGTGATTAACCAATATATTCTAATTATATAATTATTGCCTCAAACCTCTGCACAATAATTAAGATATGGAAGAACTACTGAACAGTATAAAATTTATTTTCCAGAACCTGTTTTACTTTATTTAATACTGCTATGCTTTTTGACACTTTGGACTGCACATGTCTAATATGTGATTTCCAGCAGATTTGATAATCTATTAATACTTGACTTGAGAAATGTAATTTAATTTACTCTTTTGATTTTAACCCCTTCCAGCTGAATCACTATGTGTGTTAGTTTGGCAATTCCCAAAAAAAGTTTACTAATGTTTTGTTCAGGTTTAATGATAGTTTATTTCTATCAAACCATAATTTCAATTCACTCAATTCAGTATTTATCACCGGTATTGGAGACTGCAAATCACTGCCAGAACAAAAAATATTAGTGTCATCAGCAAATAACACCATCTTCAATACTTTGATACCATATAAACAATTTAGGGCCCAACACTGACCCCTGGGGGACACCACAAGTAATGTCCAAACATGATGAACAATAATCTAATTTCACAAACTGCTTGCTGTCAGTGAAATAACTCCTCACTCAGTCTAAGCTACATTCACACTGAGCTGAGAGTTTTTCATGCATTTTTCAAGCATTGTTTTTTCAGGCATCTTTGAGCATTTTTTTGAGCAGATTTGCAAATATTATAGGCATTTTTCATTGGAGCATCTTGCTGTGACTCAAATAAATATAAATTTGCTACTGTTTGAGCTGAAAACTCCTGAAAAAATGTTTGAAAAAACTCTTGAGACATCGTTAACATTTTTCAGCTCAAACCTCCATGCTCAAAAACACTAAGGTTTAATCCCATTATTTCCAAAGGCCCCTGTTCACACTTGAGCATTCTGTCACCTGTAGCAAAAAACCTGTCACTCAAAAAAGTACTTGTACTACTTTTCATGCAGATCTGAGTGCTTTGTCCCCATAAACTTGAATGGAAAACGCCTGAACAGTGGGAATAAGCATTTTTTCAAGCGTTTTTTTAGGCACTTTCAGCTCAAACAGCAGTTATGTCTTTTAGCCCCAGCAAAAATGCCTAAATGAAAAACACCTATAATATTTGCAAATCTACTCAAAAAAAGTTCACAGACGTCTGAAAAAAATGTTTGAAAAAACACCTGAAAAAACGCTTCAGTTTATTAAATAATATGTCATTGTTTATTGTGTTGAATTCTTTTTTTAGATCTTTGACTATCCCAACTATATAAACTTATGTAAGTGCTAGGCAGTCCCAGATCAAGAGGAGGATATACAACTAATTCTAATTCAATGAAGTAAGGTGAAAAAAAGCAGAATTGTTTTAGTAAAAAAAAAACAGAGTAACTTTGCCCATTCCCAGTCTTGTTTGCAAAATTCCCCCACGCCAGTTATACTCACTTTACCAGAGCTTCTTTGCACATCCAACCCCCACTGCAGATGCAATACAAGATGCAAGCTGGTGATAAATGTAAAAGGGAGCGGTCAAGTCACTTCTTTGGTCATATGACAGTCCTGTCTGGACAATTGAGTGCTAAACATATACAAGCATTCACTTCACCCCCACCAAGATAACACCAACCAGGGGCGGACTGACCATTTGGAAACTCGGGCACTGCCCAAGGGCCAGGGGTCAGTAGGGGGCCCCATGAGATGCCCCTGGTACCTTTTTCATAGGTTTTTTTTAGTTTGGGCAAGGACAAAGGGGCCCCACGATCCCCTATTGCCCGGAGGCCCCATGAGTTGTCAGTCCGCCCCTGACACCAACATAAGTACCAGATATTTTTTCTGGCTGTGACAGAGGCAGAAGAAGCAGGGGAGTAAAGTGAGTATAACTATTAGGGGGCACCTTACAGGCACGTTCTCACTTTTTCCTGAATGGGAAACATGACAGTGTTTCATTAACTACCAATTCTGACTTTCTTTCCTATATGTAAAAATCATATTTTTTTTTCTAGAAAATTACTTAGAACGCTCATACATTTTATATATATATATATATATATATATATATATATTATTATTATTATTATTATACAGTATTTATAAAGCGCCAATAGTTCGCTCAGCGCTGTACATTATAAAGGGGGACAGAACACGTGACAGAACAATACCAATACAATGCAAAACATGAGGGGATCGAGGGCCCTGCTCTTTCAAGCTTACAATATATATATACAGTTGCAAGAAAAAGTATGTGAACCCCTTGGGATTACGTGGAGTTTTGCATGAATTGGGCATAAAATGTGCTCTGAATGTCATCTAAGTCACAACAATAGAAGAACACAGTCTGCTGAACATAATACTACACAAACATTAGATGTTGCCATGGTTTAATTGCACATAACATGTAAACATTCACAGTGCAGGGAGGAAAAAGTATGTGAACCTTTGGACTTAATAACTGGTTGACCCTCCTTTGGCAGCAATAACCTCAACCAAACGTCTCCTGTAGTTGCAGATCAGACCTGCACAACGATCTGGAGTCATTTTGGAGCACTCCTCTTCACAAAACTGTTTCAGTGTAGCAATATTCTTGGGATGTCTGGTGTGAATCGCTCTCTTAAGGTCATGCCACAGCATTTCAATCGGGTTGAGGTCAGGACTCTGACTGGGCCACTCCAGAAGGCGTATTCTGTGCTGTTGCAGCCATTGTTTTGTTGAATTACTTGTATGCTTTGGGTCATTGTCCTGTTGCATCACCCATCCTCTGCGGAGCTTCAGTTGGCGGACAGATGGTCGTACGTTTTCCTGCAAAATGTCTTGATAAACTCTGGAATTCATTTTCCCATCAATGACAACAATCCGTCCAGGCCCTGAGGCAGCAAAGCAGCCCCAAACCATGATGCTCCCTCCGCCATGTTTCACAGTGGGGATGAGGTTTTGATGTTGGTGTGCTGGGCCTTTTTTTCTCCACACATAGTGTTGTGTGTTCTTCCCAAACAACTCAATCTTGGTTTCATCTGTCCACAGTATATTCTGCCAGTAGTGCTGTGGAACATCCAGGTGCTCTTTTGCAAACTTCAAATGTGCTGCAATATTCTTTTTGGACAGCAATGGCTTCCTCCGTGGTGTCCTCCCATGTACTCCATTCTTGTTTCATGTTTTCCTTATTGTAGATGTGTCAACAAAAATGTTAGCATGTGCCAGAGATTTCTGTAGGTCTTTAGCTGACACTCTGGGATTCTTCTTTACCTCATGCAGCATTCTGCGCTGTGCTCTTGCAGTCATTTTTACAGGACGAACACGCCTAGGGAGAGTAGCAACAGTGCTAAACTTTCTCCATTTGTAGGCAGTCTGTCTTACCGTGGACACATGAACATCAAGGCTCAAGGAGATACTTTTGTAACCCTTTCCAGCTTCATGCAAGTCAACAATTCTTGATGGTAGGTCTTCTGAGAGCTCTTTTCTGCGAGGCATGGTTCACATCAGACAGTGCTTCTCGAAACCAGTAAACCCAAAACAGGTGTGTGTCTTTTAAGGGCAGGGCAGCTGTCAGCAACACATCCAATATCATCACACTGATTGGAGTCAAGGTTGGCTCACTCCTGGCTCCAATTAGCTCTGGGAGAAGTCATTAAGCTAGGGCTTCACATACTTTTTCCTCCCTGCACTGTGAATGTTTACATGTTATGTGCAATTAAACCATGGCAACATCTAATGTTTGTGTAGTATTATGTTCAGCAGACTGTGTTCTTCTATTGTTGTGACTTAGATGACGTTCAGAGCACATTTTATGCCCAATTCATGCAAAACTCCACGTAATCCCAAGGGGTTCACATACTTTTTCTTGCAACTGTATGTATATATATATTTAGCATAGGCCCTAAAGAATGAAATGGAGCATTTTGCAATTTTTTTTGTCAAACAGTATTTTCACAGTGGTTTTTCAAACGCAAATTTTTGGGAGTCAATAGATACCTAACATGCCACACTATAAAACTGCGTAAACCTGTGGAACGGCACCGAACTACAGTACCTAAAAATCTCCATAGGCGATGCTTTAAAAGCCTTTACAGGTTATCAGTTTAGGCAGGAGGTCTGGTGCATATGCATGCATGACCTACATATGGGTACATGCGAGTATGGGGGACAGGGGCACTTTCAATTTTTTTTCTATTATTATTATTATTTTTTTTTTTTATTATTTTTTTATTTCACATTTTTCCTTTATTTTTTATCACTTTAGTGCTGTCACAAAGAATGTAAACATCCCTTGTGATAGCAATAAGCAGTGACAAGTACTCTGTTAGACCCCAGATCTCTCCTCTGCCCTTAAAAGCATCAGATCACACCAAGATCAGTGTGACCAGGTGCTTTCTCAAGCGAAAAATTGCTTTGTTTACATCTGGCAAAACCAAAAGTGACAAACTATGCATCACGTCTGGTTTCTAATACCATAGAGATGATTGGGGACATTGCAGTCCCCGGTCTGGTCTATGGAAAGCTGCTAGGATTGCTTTTACATTACAGAGCATCGGCAGCTGAAAAAAAATACTAATATGATACCTGTAGCTTGAGGCATTATCCCCATATCTCCACTCAAAATCCAGAACTTCATATGATGTCCTATGGGTTGTAAGCAATTAAAGTGACCCTGTTCTATGCTGACTTAAGGCTAAGAACAAAGTTTAATTACAGCTATAACAAAATTAAGTAAAAATTACAGTTCTAGAAGAGTTGCACAGAATTGAGAAAACATGCAATGGCAGTAGCAAGGGAAGTGCATGCCCATCAACAGCTTCTCATTTAAGCAGAACAGAAGTCAGCAAGCAGATGAAACATAAGCAATCACCAGTGTACTAGGATAGTAGATGCAGTTCTAGCAGAGTTGCACAGAATTAAGCAAACCGTGGCAGTAGTAAGCAGATTACAAACTCATCAACAGTTCCTCATTAGAGCAGGGCAGAAGAAAGCAAGTACATATAGTATAAGCAGAAATGCTGACAACAGCTGAAATGATTAGGCATAGAAGATATCACCACAGCAGTGAACAGACTAATATCTCACATGCAGCCAGTCAGGACAGTCAAATACTGGAGCACAGCACACAGAGTAACACTGCTTATGACAGGAAGGACTCACATACACTTTCATGAAGCCATGCTTCACCCAGGCTTCTGTGTGCTGGAGATTCAAATCTGGGAAAAATGTTAGAGTGGCATCATCCATCCAGGTAACCTGGATTGTGTGGAGGCAAGTGGAGTGTCAGGAACCACTAATGCATTTCATCCAGGCTTGTGTTGACTTTTTCAGGGTGTAACCTGTCAACCAATCCTGCTTGCTTTTATTCAAAAATACATTACAGCACTATTAGGATCCACCCAATCCTAAAGGGCCAGGTTTAAACCTATTTTTTTCTAATAATGTCAATTACTACAAACAATATAGCAAGCAACCACACTCAATAAGCTTACAATAGTCACCAAAGCCAGGGTGTACTGTCAGCTAACGCACTAAAGCAAAATATAGCACATTGAATGCGGCTGTGCAACACATTTTTCTCTGGAAAGCATATAAATATTTTCTATATAATCATGAGAAGTTTAAGACATATTAAATTAACATAAAAATGCTGGGAATTTATGAATGGGTTACAACCCAGATCAATAGGGAATATCATTTATTTTACAAATACACATGAAAGTCCTTATGATTTAAACCATTAAGAGTCACTGTACTCAACATGTAGATCCACATTGACTCTTTTAGTAAAAGCTCCTGGTCAAAATCACCTTATCATGTGGACCAGTTCAAATGGTAAATACTGTTGACTTTTATGCTATGCTATGGCATTTTGCAAAGTGTTGTGCCAATTAACACAATGTGTTTTTAGTACTCCTGAGGTGTTCACCAATGTAGATAGGCAGGGAACATTTTGTTTTCTTTGCATATAGTTTGCTACAGAGACAGATAACCAGGTAAATAACCCATGTAGCCCTACAAGTAAAAGACATTTTTATCTGATAGATACTAGAACCAACCAAATTGGTAAAATACTTTGTCTTGTCAACATGCAGACAAATAGCATACATTTATGCATACATTGAAGGCTACTCCATAAAGCCAGTACCACTCTCGAAGGAACAAATTCAGGCCCCACCAAGTGATCTGTCTGATTTTTAGCCCATTGGGAACTTACCAAGAAGTCTAGATCCCACAATTTCTGCCACTTGTGGGTTCATCGCCAGGATATGCCTTTTGTAGGATTCTATTTGGGTCATTGCAGTGGGACCCGTAAAGTATAATCAAATGTACATATGGGATCTTATCTGTTATAATAATCATTGATCTGCCCTTAAGAATAAGATGTTCTCATTGCCTTAAACTTGTTTGTTCTACCTGGCAGGGCTACTGCATCTTTAGGTATTTTAGATATCAAATAAAACATTGATTCATTAAAGGCGTGAGCCACATATACTATTTTTTTGATTAGTAAGGACCCCTTTACTAATCCAACTTAACAATTCATTTACCTTGGTGACAAGGGAGGGAAACAGGTTCCTTGAGAAAGAAACATATTAGCTTCTGTCACTCAGCTGACAGAAGGCTTCTTTCTGCCTCATAATACTGCATAATCATCAATACCACATTTCCTCCCTTGTTGCCTTACTTAATGACTGCTTTTTTAAGGGTCTTTAATTCATGCAATGCCTATCTCTCTCCAACTGTGAGATTATCACTGTCCTTCACCGACCAGTCAGTGAGTTTAATGTGCTTAGTACCATTTTCATAAAAAGCTGCACATATTGTGGCAGTGTGGTATCCTGCCAGGGTCTAAATAGAAGTTATAACCCGGGATTATCAACCAAGCAAGTGGAGGGGCTTCAGGGGTTTTGCTTAATGCAGAAGAAAGCTTTTCAATTTCATCATTGTATCATAGAGTCCATTTTGGGACCTGGATCCTGGAGATTTCAAAGTGATCTGGGAGGGATGAAATCTCCAATCCTGGGTCTAGGTTTTGTAATTATCCCATACACTGATTGCTCAGGTGTGTAAATGGCTTTTTGTAGAGACCAGACCATGGTTCTGGGCTCCACCCTGGCAGACAGGAGTTTTGCTCAGGAGTCAGCAGGACTCCACCTAGGAGAGACATATAGGAGCCAGAGCATCAAGGGGCTGCTAGCTGTAAGGACAAAGTTTATATTTGTGAAAAGACTGTTTGCAGAAGGCAAAGAAAGGCTAAAGTGTAAAGTTAGAGAAGCAATACAAGTGCAAGGTTTCAAACGTATTTCTTCATGAAAGAGAAAAGTTAACAAAACCTCTGTATGGGAAACCCTCTGATTTTGATTTATGAAATCTTCTTTTAAATAAAATTGGTCAAGAAGAGCCCTTAAAAAAGAAGAAAGTGAGTGGTGTTTTCCTTGGAAGCTCTACTGTATGATGACTCCTTGCAAACACTCCTCATTTTGTTGAAGCACTCTGATGCGCAGAAATTACACATAACCCTACAGGACTTCCTATGGCAATGAAAAAAAAAACCTGTATTGCAATACAAAAGCTATTTCTCCCCAAGAGTGAGAGTGGAGCAGGTTTGCCTAATATTAAGTTTTACAATCTATTTTGTCTCCTCTGTCAGGGTCTTGACTGGCTCTCCATGAAATCATGCTACTCGAACTGCTCTCTAGAAAAAGCCCTAGTGTCTCCGTTGCATCTCTAAGTCATTTAAAACTCAAATCTCTCCCTGTCTCTCTTCAATTCAACTTATTGATAAGAGACACCATTTTGGCATGGAGAGAGATACAGCAACTCCTTGGCTAAACTCCAAGTATGTCCTGCTACTTGCCCATACTTGGAAATTCTATGTTTCCTCCCTCTAGTGGGCATACGTCTTTTACCCACTGGTCACACAATGGACTCATCAATGTCTTGTCAGTCTTTGATGACACCAAACAATCTTTTAAACCTTTCACAGAATTGGCTACTCAATATTCTCACCTTGGACCCCACATCTTCTACCACCATGAGCTTCTGAATTATCTTCAGTCATGCTACTCTCCTAAACAGGATCCTTTCATACGCTCATTCATAGAGGTACTGCTTCGTCAAGATCATTACTCCATCTCAGACATCTACCCTCATCTTATCACTCCCCAATCCACAAAATACCATCTTACTCCATTCAAACCATGAACTCCCATACTTTGTAAGGAAGATACTCCAGAAAAACTCTTAACGGGATACTGGAAAATTGCTTCATTGGTGCTTTGTGAAACATGGAACGAAACTCAGTTTAAGATTATCCACAATGCTTACTATCCTTTCCTTATGAAATCCGCAGTCACTGCTCACCCAACATGCCCCTGTTCTGATTATCACAGACTGACCCTATTCCACCGCCTGTGGGAATGCAACCAAATCTCTTCCTTCTACATTATATCACTCAGCTTTATAACATCACCATCTAAAAAGATTGCATGCTTTGTCTCTTTATCTATGAAGAGCCTACAAGCTCAGCACATCTATTTGTACTCTCTCAGTGGGCTCATATATGCCTATTGGTGGCCGGCAGAGCCCTTCTGCAAGCCTGGATCCACTCAAACCCTACTTCCCACAAAGCAGTGATACAAACACCGACTAACCTCTTCAACCTGGAAAAGTTGGACAGCATCACTCAAAAATTCAAGTCCACTTATCAATTCATCACAAGATGAAGACGCTTCATGGAGTATTCTTTCTCAACAGCTGAACTCGCCTCCTCTATAGAGCCATTTTGCTACACAGATTGGTATCTCAAAGCTCAACTGATCAACACACTGGGTAGACTACAAGTGACCAATCCTGTTACTATATGAAAATATGTTTAGACAAGCGCTCCTCGAGATGTGAATAATTTCACATTAAAAACCAGACCGTCTCTCCTTACTATAATCTTACTGTGCCAAAAAGGAAACATACAAAATTATATCTTATAACAAGTGAGAACAAATATCTTCAATATTAACACATCTGTATCATATATATCCGTGATCACTATTATGTGTAATTAACAATCTGTCCATACAATATTATCAATCTTTTTAAACGTTCATAAATATATGTGCAACAATATCTCCTTTTTAGATTTGTTATCTCCATAATCATTCGTGTTTCTTATCAAAACACCACCACACTGTGATAAATCCTCCACCAGCCAAATTACATGAACTCACCAGAGCTCTATGCTGGTAATATTATAAACCAGCTAATGAGCAGTGGCTCTGAAAGCAATGATCTGCAGGAATGCCAACAGTCTCCACACCTCTATGGATAAATCCTCATACATATGTATACCATGTGAAAGGAGGAGAAGAGGAAGCTTCATAACATAAAACCATTAACAGCAGTAACAGCACGTGTAAACCAAACAGATCAGCTCTAGCTTCAGGAGTGGGGCTTTGAATGTGATGTCACTACGTACGGGTAAGCCTCCGGTGTTTGCTGCTGGTGCCAGCTATGACACTTTGTGAGTGTGGTTTATGCTTTTTAAATAAAACATTCTTTTAATGGTTTTACGCTATGAAGCTTCCTTTTCTCTTCCATACAGATATGATAATATTGAAGATATTTGTTCTCACTTGTTATAAGATATCATTTTGTATGTTTTCTTTTTGGCATGGTAAGATTATAGTAAGGAGAGACGGTCTGTTTTTTAATGTGATATTATTCACATCTTGAGGAGCACTTGTCTAAAAATATTTTCACATTGCATTTTTCTTGGTTTCCAAGGAATTGGGGAACTGCTCCCCTCTTTTTTAAATTTCTTTTTTTAAATATATTTTTTTATTTGGAATTTAAAATAGTAATATATATGTCCATTGATGCCATCCGAGATTAAGATACAGACAATCCTGTTACTAGCCCAGCCCCCCACTTGTCTTCCTCCCCACCCTCAAGAGGAACCCATGATGTGTACCAAGTCTCACCCAGCCCACAAATCTATAATTATGCAGTATAACATTGAATAGATCGGGATACGGTCCTTACTACCGTCTCCAAGCTTCCACTCCTAGGGAATATATATATATATATATATTGATCTTGTCATATTTGCCACTGTACCATGCCCTACATGCTAATGCTTTGCATCTTTATTTTACATTTTCTAAGTTGTACAGGCTTATTTGCCTTTTCTGTTGTCGTTTTTTTGGCTATTGGCTTGTCTATTAAGTTTGTAATACCACTCTTAATTTAAAAACCTTCATTAAACATTTAAAATTAAAAAAAAGAAAAATATAAAAAAAATTCCTCCAACGAAGTAGATCCAACACCAATCACGATTCCCGCCCATCTGAAAGAAGTTTAAAAAAAAGTAGAAAAAATGCTCCGCTCTCAAAACTGGTTCCCGCCATCTGACATCTGCGCCAGGATGACAGTTCTTAAATACTGTGATGATGTCACAAGGGAGCAGGGCCAATCCCGCCCCCTTGTGACATCATCATGTGCTGTGATTGGCCAAGGCATTGCACTGAGATGTGTACTGGAGTTAGATTCCGTGAATCCTATGAAAGTACAGGTAAGGGTTTTTGGAATGCAGCTTTTAAAGTTGTGGATTGTATATATTTTCTATGTCATGATGGGGGGAAGGTTAGTGCTGCTCCGTCTCCTATTCTGAGAAAATGACATAGGTGACCTGGGACCTGAATAGCATGGCTGCCACACTCAGCTCAGTACACAATATCAGTACACAATATCATCCACACACTTACTTGCAACTCAAAGATTTTGCATGAGTAAAGGAGGGTAAATTGAGCAAGGCAGGGTGGAAAGGGAGGCTGAGGATACTCTTTTGTGGCTTTCCAAAGCCTCATATCCAATGCTGGGTGCGTCCTTCCACCTGCAGAATGCATTGGGAAGGATAATGTTGTCAACAGCTGAGCATAGCATTTTAATAAATTGTATAAACTGTGTTGCATAAGGACCTTTTTGTGAAACATGTGTAAAGGTGACCTTACCCTTTAATTATAGTGTACAACAAACAAACATTTGCTGCAAAAAGCAAGACATCATCCAAGTTAATTTTCTCAAGACATTCTAATAGATGCTTTGTGTCTTTCAAATAGGCTTCAATTCCCACAACAGATGTTTGTAAGAATATATCAATGTATTCTCCCACTCTCGTAGTATTGGATTCAATCTCATTAACCATGAACCTTCCCAGTGGGTGATCTTTGTTCTTATGGATTTTCAGGAGTTAATATAAAACTGAGGGACATAAATATTTTGATTCCTTTTTACCCTTTTTTGCAACTTTTTCTGCAAGCTTCTTTCCATGTCTTTTTGTCTCTTCCCCACTGGCACATTCCCACCCGCTTATAAGACACACTGATAGGGGTGGTGGAATTAAATCCTATTCAATAAATAAATATAGACACATTTAAAAAATATGTGTGACGTTTTATTTCCTATACTACCCAATAGACCAAAAATGTAAATAGGAAAGCAATGTTAAGAAAAAAGCTAGTAAAAAAATTCAAGATCCATCTAAAGGTTACATTATTTAATGAAAAAGGCTTTCAAGTGGGACATGCCAAGCATGTAAATCTGAGGGTAAAACAAAAGAAAGAGAAAAGAGTTTAGACTGGATACCACTGGAAAATAATTTCATGTTGATTTAGTGGCCATGGGGACTACAGTATACTATAGGGAGGACAAGTTGTAATTTGAGAAAAGGATTAACAGAGCATACATATAACATTAAAGCAGTATTAAAAACAAAAGCAAACATTTATTATACCTCAGCTTACCAATTCTTAGACATGATGGCTGCATTAATTTTCTTTTTTTTATGCTTTTCTTCATCTATTTTCATCTGCTGATCCAGTAAGTTTGTTTTTCAAAAGCCCAAGGTGTCCAGCAGAATGCATCAATTTACATGGATGAAACAAACCATTTACCACTGGCAGGGGTGGTTAAAATTATTGTCTTTTATTTATTCATTCATGCAAAACCTTTATTCCAACAGAAAAAAATGTTTTCTGTAACTGATTATAGAATGTGATCTGAAATTTGGCTTCAATTAATTAATGTATCTAAATCTGCTAATATATTTAACAACCCCCCCGACTGAAAATGCTGCTGTCTGCGGTGCCTCCTCTGATTATCCATCCAGTGTTGTGTCTTAATAATACAAGAAATGTGTTGCTCGCCAGCAAGCAGAAAAAAAATTGGCCCAGGCATTTTAGACTGAGCAGCCAGTTTTTCCAGCGGGGGGGGGGGGATTGGTGCAGTTGCAAGGGCATTCCTGGGGCAGTTATTGATGGAATATTTGGCCCTCCGCTCTTAATGTAATGGAGCACTGTGATATAAAGTGGACTGCACTGTAAAGGGGCACTGTATTGATTACAGTGCCCCTTTACAGTGCAGTACCCTTTATATCATAGTGGCCCTTTACGTTACAGTGTTCCTAATCACAGTGCCCCCTATATATTCAAAGAGATGGCCCAATCCAGCAAAGGGACATCCCCCTATAGCAAAGAGACAGCCCAATGCAGCAAACAGGCATCCCCATATAGCAAAGAGACATTCCAACCAGCAAAGAGACAGCCCATCTAGCAAAGAGACAGCCCATCCAGCAAAGAGACATCTCATCCAGCAAAGATACAGCCCATCCAGCAAATAGACAGCCCATCCAGCAAAGAGACAGCTCATCCAGCAGAGAGACATCCTGCTCAGCAAAGACACAGCTCATACAGCACAGAGACAGCCCGTCCAGCACAGAGACAGCCCATCTATCAAAGAGACAGTCCATCCAGCAGAGACAGCTCAATTAGTAAAGAGGCAGCCCATCCAGAAAAGAGATAGCCCATCCAGCAAAGAGACAACTCAACCAGTAAAGAGACAGCCCTTCCAGAAAAGAGACGGTCCATCCAGAAAAGAGATAGCCCATCCAGCAAAAATGCAGCCCATACAGCAAAGAAACAGCTCGTCCAGCAAAGAGACAGCCCCATCCAGCAAAGAGACAGCCCATCCAGCAAAGAGACAGCTCTTTCAGCAAAGAGACAGCCCATCCAGCAAAGAGACAGCCCTCCAGCAAAGAGAAATCCCCATCCAGCAAACAGACAGCCTGTCCAGCAAAGAGATAGCTCACCCAGCAAAGAGACAGCTCAACCAGCAAAGACACATCCTGCCCAGCAAAGACACAGCCTGTCCAGCAAAGAGACAGCCCATCCAGCAAACAGACAGCTCACCCAGCAAAGAGACAGCTCATCCAGCAAAGAGACATCCCATCCAGCAAAGAGACAGCTCATCCAGCAAAGAGACAGCTCATCCAGCAAAGAGACATCCTGCTCAGCAAATACACAGCTCATACAGCAAAGACACAGTTTGTACAGCACAGAGATAGCCTGTCCAGCACAGAGACAGCCCATCTAGCAAAGAGTTAGCCCATCCATCAGACACAGCTCAACCAGTAAAGAGACAGCCCGTCCAGCACTGAGACAGCCCATCTAGCAAAGAGACAGCCCATTCAGCAGAGGCAGCTCAACCAGCAAATAAACAGCCCATGCAGCAAAGAGATAGCCCATCCAGCAAAGAGACAGCTGAACCAGTAAAGAGACAGCCCAACCAGTAAAAAGACAGCCCTTCCAGAAAAAAAAAGCCCATCCAGCAAAGAGATAGCCTGTCCAGCAAAGAGACAGCCCATTCAGCAAAGAGACAGCCCATCCAGCAAAGAGATAGCTCACCCAGCAAAGAGATATCCTGCCCAGCAAAGACACAGCCTGTCCAGCAAAGAGACAGCTCGTCCAGCAAAGAAACAGCTTGTTCAGCAAAGAGATAGCCCATCCAGCAAAGAGACAGCCCATCCAGCAAAGAGACAGCCCATCCAGCAAAGAGACGCTCATTCTGTAAAAAGACAGCCCATCCAGCAAACAGACAGCTCACCCAGCAAAGAGACAGCCCATCCAGCAAAGAGACAGGTCATTCAGTAAAGAGACAGCCCATCCAGGAAAGAGACAGCCCATCCAGCAAAGAGACACCTCACCCAGCAAAGAGACAGCCCTATCCACCGCCGAGCTGTAAGAGTGTGACGGTGGGTGAAGGAGAGAGCAGGGGCGGACTGACAACTCATGGGGCCTCCGGGCAATAGGAGATCATGGATCCCCCTGTGTCCCTGTCCACTCAGGCCACACCCGCACAAATCCCCACCTACATATTACACAATACATGCGTTTGTCACAGAATTTCTCTACAGTATGTTCAAAATAAATGTTTATTACACAAAATAAAGAAAAAAAAACTTACAATAAAGAGAGCGCAACAATGGTACATTTCAAAATGAAGGTTTTAATGAATTTTTCCTATTCCTTCCACTGACACCAATGATAGGGCACTATTCCTCCCACTGACACCAATGATAGGGCACTATTCCTCCCACTGACATCAATGATGTGGCACTATTCTTCCCACTGACACCAATGATAGGACATTATTCCTTTCACTAGCATGAATGATAAGGCACTATTCATCCCACTAATACCAATGATGGGGCATTATTCCTCCCACTAATAACAACGATGGGGCGCTATTCCTCCCATTGAGAGCAAAGGTGGGATGCTATTCCTCCCCCTAATACTACAGATGCATTGTTTACTCCCACTGATGCCAGGACAATTTCTGATCTCAGAGACAACAGTCCGGCCCCCAAAACTCGAAGGACAGCAAACTGGCCCTTTGATCTAAATTTTGGGACTCCAAATTTTCTAAACAAAGGAGACAAATGCCACTAACCGGCATTTCCTTATTTACATGCGATCAGCTGTGATTGGACACAGCTGATCACATGACCAAGCCGACGTCTTCGGCTCTTTCCGTTGATCAGTGATCCGCTGTGTCCCAGGATGTCATATGATGTCCTCCCAGAACAAGAGAACCGCGGTTAAGCTGCAGTGCTGTCAGTGTCACCGGGGTCGGGGATTACACACTGACCTGCTGCAGGATACAGGGCAGGTCAGCACAACGATAACTCCACTCTCTTCTCTGGCCGCCCGTCCTGTGGCAGGGATGTGGGACCCGACCCTCCGAGGAAACTCCAAGGAGAGGTGTCTGAAGGGCCGGCTGCG
This sequence comes from Staurois parvus, assembly GCF_062004578.1. NCBI lineage: Eukaryota > Metazoa > Chordata > Amphibia > Anura > Ranidae > Staurois > Staurois parvus. The sequence continues at coordinate 4,337,511 of NW_028318376.1, read as the reverse complement.
GTGCTGCCCCATTGCAACACTTCCTTTTTTCCTCCTTTCAGCAACGGCATATCCAGAGGACGGACTGAGCCTCTCATGGGGCCCTTTAGTGACCCTGGGCCCTCGGGCAGTACCCGAGTGCCCAAATGGTCAGTCTGCCCCTGGGAGAGAGGCTGCCATTGTCCCTTCAGTGCAGGTGTGTACAGCGGCCGGTCGAGGCCCTTGCTAGCGCTTCCTGCCTGTTGCTGGAGTAGTCACTACCACTCCTCCTGTCAGCCCTGCTTTGGGCATAGCCACACAGCAGGAGGTGAGTGGCATCCGTGTTCTGTGTTAGCTCTGTTCAGGCCGATATCGCTGCTTGCCTCCTGCTGTGTGGCCCAGCCAACAACAGGCCACTCTTCATCAGATCAGCAGCCCCGCCCCACAACAACAGGCTGCTCTTCTTAAAATGGCCGGTGTGCCCTATGGCTAGTCCGGGCCTGCTTGCCAGAACACCAGGTGAAAACAGAGGGAAAAAAACACAGAAATAAAACTGATGCAGCAACTACATCTAAAGTTGGTAAGCTACAATATATTATATTTTTGGTTTGGGTTTTAATACCATTTTAAAAGATGCTTTACACATCATAATCTATCACTACTTTTCAGAAGGCATCATAATGGAGACTATTCTGGTATACAGTTTTGGGATGCTGATATAGTACAAAGAAATACAATTTTTGCATTTATAAATTAGATACACAAGAAATGAATGCCGAATTAGATTTAAATTGTTTAATCAATGATTTTAGCATTAAAAAAAAAGATATATGTAAGTTATGGATGCATCGATAGCAGTATTGGTATTAGTACTGTTATGGGGCATTTTCATGAGTACTCATATACCTGAAACCGATGCTTTGCGGTGCGATTTGCGTCAATGGATGTAAATTGCACAGCAAAGAATAGCATGCGATTTTAACTGCTGTCACATCACAGATCTGGCGATCAGCATGGGAGGCTGCATCCTCCCATCAGTGTATTCTCTGGTTGAGATCTCTTTGTGAAGAGGGGGCCGGGGGCTGGAACACAAGCCTGGTGTGTCCTCTCTGAATGTCATCCCTGCAAGGAGAGGTTGGGGGATTTTAAATCCCCGTGGCTTTCCCTCATCTCAGTGCAGGGATGACAGTGTGGGCTAAACAGCTTTTGATTTGTCAGCACAGTCACACTGCTGACCAATTAGAATCCATCTAGCCCATACAAGGAGAGGAGAAAAAGTGAGAGGATTTCAAATCCCCAAACTTCTCTTTGCAGGGATGACACTTGGAGAGGACACCGCGGGCTTGTGTTCCAGCCCCCCGCCCCCCCTTCACAAAGAGATCTCCACCAGAGAATATTTGGAGGGGGGATGCATCCTCCCATTCTCATCACCGTGTCTGTGCTGCTGGAAGGAGCTGACTACAACAAGGGGCATGATGTAGTGGCACAGCCAGACCATGCTGGCTAGGATCCAGTACCTGCACTCCAGCAACCTGATCCTGCTCCTGGTTGAGTGAGACAACCCCATCTCCTCCATGCACCACCCCATCTTCTCTAGGAATAGGGACCCCATCTTTAGACCATGCTGACTGGCAGGCTTTGTGCAAAGGGTGAAAGGATGAGGGGGGGGGGAGTGTGTAAAATCAGCATCCCCAGAAACATGGAGGTTTTCTGCGCCTCTCTTGTGTGAACTCAGGCTATGACAAATTTGGGTTCACACAGGAGCAGTGGGGAAACTGCATGCGATTTATACAGGAATTGTACCGCATTCCTGTTCATATCAAATGTCATTCTTTGCGGTGCAATTTGCATCCATACATTTTGTATTGACGCAAATCGCACCTCAAAGTATTAGTACTCGATATCAGCGAGTGCTTGACCAAAAGTATTGGTACTCTTATTCGCCAATCAAAAAAGGGTATTGGTGCATCCATAATGCAAGTATATACTGTATGTATTTCAATAAATATTTTATTATTATAAGAGCAATGGACAAGTATTTCCTGCTATTGTGAAATTGTGAGAAGACCGATACTCAGTTATTTCCTGGCTGGCACTTATGTGACAGGTCATATAGTCATTAGCTGACCAATGGCCAGTTATTTCTTGTGTAGCATCCTTCTAAATAGGTGCTAGGATAAGTAGATTATAATTGGTTCCTCTGCTTAACAGGAAAACTGTTATGAAAATCTAATTAGGCTTTCTGCTTAACAGAGAGCTATAATTGTTAGTAGTCCTTGCTCAGTATGTTCAAGTGCTGCTAGTTCTGCCCTTGACTTCCTCTGTGTCTAAGTAACCTAGAAAGGTTCTTGATGTATAAGCAGATCTCATGCAGAACACAGTATGGGTATTAATAATACCACTCCAGCCAATCCCAGGTGCAGCTCTTGCAAATTCTGGAAGAAGGTATTTATTCTTAGGGCATATTGAGCCCTGGGTCTTTCCTGGAGAGGATCTCACCAGCTTGGAGGAAGGCACATTAGCTCCCCAGGCACCTGCTTTCATGTGTCCTCAGGTGGGTGACCTGAGGGCCTGAAGTAAGAAAGAGAGCGAACCTGGTTCTTCAGTAAGCTGACTGATGGGAGCTATCTGCCAAAGATATGCCTGGTATCACTGCAGGGCCTAGTTAGGGAGACTGGAAGGAGGCTACCATTCTGCCCTTGGGCCTTGTGAGTACAGACACTGTAGAGCTTGGGTACTCTGTGTGCTTTGCTTTCCCTCTGGTGCTTTTTAGTCAGCATGGGTCTCAAAAGGGGATGCCAGCTGGTGTCCTGAAGAGCACTGTCCATTTAACTCCTTAGTAACATGACAAGACTGCCACTTAAGGAAGTTCTGTCCTCAACTGTAATTAGTTCTATTCCTGGAGAATCCTACTAAATTCCCCATCCCATCCAAGTTCTCCAATAATAAAACTACAAAAACAACAACCCCTAGACTGATAATTGGAGACAACGAGTGAAAGTGTGTGTGTGTACCTGGCTGTGAAACTACCTCGTGCCTGGCTGTGGGGCGAAATTAGGGAAGACCTAGACATTACTACAGCAGCTCCTTTAGGTAAACGCTACACTTGGTTTGGTGGATCATGTGATCGGACAGGTCATGAGGTTGTTAGAAGACCAATAGTCAGCTATTTCCAGGTTTTTGCTGATCTTATCACATGATAAGTTAAACAGGAAAGGTATCCTAAAAAAAGTGGTTTTATAGTATCTAACTTTCTGTAAGGATTATAATATGTATGATGTGTTTTGTGATAATATGTATTATAATTAGAGATGAGCGAATTATTCAAAAATTCGGTTCGGCTGATTCGCCGAATTCGCCGAATAAATTCGCTTCGAGCCGAATATATTCGCTGCGAATTTAACTTATAAAAAGGGTGTTTCTGGGCTTCAGAGAGCCTTTATATTAGTGCAGAACACTGTACCTTTAATTTAAATGCCCTTGGAGTCTGCTGGGGAAGAGAAATAATACTGTCAGTCAGTATGACATGCAGATGAGTGCCGTCGATCTTAGAATCACCGCACACTTCACTCATTTGGGCAGTCACGGGGCCAAAACCAGAGTGTGGAGCCACAGTGTGGCGGTGGAGGCAGCAGCAATGGGAGGCCATACAGCACCCTATGACAAAATGGAACCCACCAGCAGTGTGAGGAGACCTGAAAGTGGCACATGGCAGAGTGTGGCGATGGAGACAGCAGCAATGGGAGGCCGTACAGGGACCCATGACACACTCTGGACCTGGCAGCAGCATGAGGAGGTGGTACAGGGGCCCATGACAGATTACGGGCCTGGCAGCAGCATGAGGAGTCGGTACGGGGGCCCATGGCAGATTACGGGCCTGGCAGCAGCATGAGGAGGCGGTACAGGGGCCCATGGCAGAGTGGCGGAGCATAAGCAGCTAAAATTGAAGGCCATACAGAGGCCTATGTTAAAAAGTCCCCCCAGCAGCAGCGTGGGGAGACGACTATCAAGAGTCCAATGGCAGAGTGGCGGAGCAAAAGCAGCTTCAATTGAAGGCCATACACAGGCCTAGGTTTAAAAGTCCCTCACAGTTAATTCCAATAACGAACTCTACTCCTCCGTGCAATCTACTTACGAGACCCTGGGCAGGTCTGGGTCCAATTTGTGGTAGAGACTGGTTTTGTTCAGCCATGCTTGAGCGAGTAATAACAGGTCTGTGCTGCCCTTTGGTGTCTGGCTTAATGCGCACAACACTGAACGTCCCAGCGTTTGTCAACGATCTGCCGTTAAGTGATGCAAACCCGCTGAACCACGTTCATGAGGAGCCGGTACAGGGGGCCATGAATCAGTATGGACCTGGCAGCAGCGTGAGCAGACGACAGAGGCACATGGCGCAGGGTGGCGGTGTAGGCAGCATTATTATGAAGCCATACACAGGCCTAGGTTAAAAAGCGGAAGCCGTCAGCAGCGTGAGCAGACGACAGAGACACATGGCGCAGGGTGGCGGTGGATGCAGCAGTATTCGGAAGCCAAACACAGGCCTCGGTTAAAAAGCGGAAGCCGTCAGCAGCGTGAGCAGACGACAGAGGCACATGGCGCAGGGTGGCGGTGGAGGCAGCAGCAATGGAAGGCCATACAGCACCCTATCACAAAATGGAACCCACCAACAGTGTAAGGAGACCTGAAAGTGGCACATGGCAGAGTCTGGCGATGAAGTCAGCAGCAATGGGAGGCCGTACAGGGACCCATGACACACTCTGGACCTGGCAGCAGCAAGAGGAGGCGGTACAGGGGCCCATGGCAGAGTGGCAAAGCGTAAGCAGCTTAAATTGAAGGCCATACAGAGGCCTATGTTAAAAAGTCCCCCCAGCAGCAGTGTGGGGAGACGACTATCAAGAGTCCAATGGCAGAGTGGCGGAGCGGAAGCAGCTTCAATTGAAGGCCATACACAGGCCTAGGTTAAAAAGTCCCCCCAGCAGCAGCGTGGGGAGACGACTATCAAGAGTCCAATGGCAGAGTGGCGGAGAGGAAGCAGCTTCAATTGAAGGCCATACACAGGCCTAGGTTAAAAAGTCCCCCCAGCAGCAGTGTGGGGAGACGACTATCAAGAGTCCAATGGCTGAGTGGCGATCCGGGAAGTCAGCGTTGTGATTGCAGATGCAATGCAGAAATTCTACGAAGTAATGCCGTGGGTGCGAAGAAGATCATATACCGTCGTACTTCCATCCATAAGACGGAACAACCTGCGAACCGGGAGCTTTATTGCCCTGACCCGCTGAGCAGCTTCTGGGATACCCAAGAGGCCCATGGCAGAGTGGCGGAGCGTAAGCAGCTTCAATTAAAGGCCATACAGAGGCCTATGTTAAAAAGTCCCCCCAGCAGCAGCGTGGGGAGACGACTATCAAGAGTCCAATGGCAGAGTGGCGGAGCGGAAGCAGCTTCAATTGAAGGCCATACACAGGCCTAGGTTAAAAAGTCCCCCCAGCAGCAGTGTGGGGAGACGACTATCAAGAGTCCAATGGCTGAGTGGCGATCCGGGAAGTCAGCGTTGTGATTGCAGATGCAATGCAGAAATTTTATGAGGTAATGCCGTGGGTGCGAAGAAGATCATATACCGTCGTACTTCCATCCATAAGACGGAACAACCTGCGAACCGGGAGCTTTATTGCCCTGACCCGCTGAGCAGCTTCTGGGATACCCAAGAGTTTGGCTTCTGTGGGGAATATGGTTGAAAACTGAAACTTAAAGGCATGTTGACGGAAGGGCACCAGTGTCAGTGCTCCGGAGGGAATATAGCTTCAAAGCTGACACTTAAAGGTATATCGACGGTCAGAGACCACAGGAAGTGGAGCTTGCATCTTAAATCGACTGAATGTGGCAGACGTGAAACGTCTACGGGCCGTATATGAAACGGGTTGTTCCTCTTTCTGGAATAAGTGTTGGAAATGGCCACTCTTTTTGGTGTGGCGTTTTGTCTATTTAATTCCGATAACGGACTCTACTCCTCCGTGCAATCTAGTTACGAGACCCTGGGCAGGTCTGGGTCCAATTTGTGGTAGAGACTGGTTTTGTTCAGCCATGCTTGAGCGAGTAATAACAGGTCTGTGCTGCCCTTTGGTGTCTGGCTTAATGCGCACAACACTGAACGTCCCAGCATTTGTCAACGATTTGCCGTTAAGTGATGCAAACCCGCTGAACCACGTTCATGAGGAGCCGGTACAGGGGGCCATGAATCAGTATGGACCTGGCAGCAGTGTGAGGAGACCCGAAAGTGGCACATGGCGCAGGGTGGCGGTGGAGGCAGCAGTATTCGGAAGACATCCACAGGACTAGTTTAAAAAGCGGAAGCCGTCAGCAGCGTGAGCAGACGACAGAGGCACATGGCGCAGGGTGGCGGTGGAGGCAGCAGTATTCGGAAGCCATACACAGGCCTAGGTTAAAAAGCGGAAGCCGTCAGCAGCGTGAGCAGACGACAGAGGCACATGGCGCAGGGTGGCGGTGGAGGCAGCAGTATTCGGAAGCCATACACAGGCCTAGGTTTAAAACTGGAACCCAGCAGTGTGAGCAGACGACAAAGACGCACATGGCAGAGGATGGATCTGGCAGCAGTATGAGAAGGCGGTACAGGGGCCCGTGGCACAGTGTGGTGATGGGGGCTACAGCAACTGGATGCCAGAAAGTGGCCGATAGGGCTATATACTGCATGGAATTATAAAGTTGTAAAGACAGCGGCCTATAAGGCTATACACACTATAACAATCATGACTTGATTGACCATTGGCCTATAAGGCTATACACAGCATGAATATCATGACTTATTCTGAGAGTGGTTTGGAAGGCTATATACAAAAAGTAATTCATGAGCTGTCCGGACAGCGGACAATAAGTACATATATACAAATCAATTCATCAGCTGTCCAGCCAGTGGCCTCAAAGGCGACACATATAGAAAGCAATTCATGAGCTGTTCAGACAGCGGCCTCTAAGGCGACAGATATACAAAGCAATTCCCGAGGTGTTCAGGGAGCGGCCTGAACGGCTAGGTTATTACTAAATATATTTTTGTGGCCAAACATCGGCCTATAAATAGATGTCTACACAGTGACAAAAAATTATGTCGCCAGACAGCGGCCCCTAAGGCGACAGATATACAAAGCAATTCCCGAGGTGTTCAGTGAGCGGCTTGAACGGCTAGGTTATTACTAAATATATCTTTCTGGCCAAACATCGGCCTATAAATAGATGTCTACACAGTGACAAAAAAGTAGGTCGCCTTACAGCGGCGTATCCTACAAATTGACATTATAAGAAATGGTTTAGACCAAAAAAAAAAAAAAAAAACTTTGATGCGATGCTATACCTTAGTAGATTGTGGAAAGTCGACAAGTCAAGCGTAACTGTGTACATTACAGAAAATCTTAACAAGACAACCAAACATCGGCACAAGCCATCATTTCTCGGAAAGGTGCTGAGTCCACCACTTGGAAAGGGAGGGACTGCAGCACCAGCAACTTGGACAGGAGGACGTTCAGCTTCTGCACCGTCGGGTGCGTGCTCGCAAACTGTTGTCTCTTGGAAACGGATTCCAAGAAAGACTGCTGACGGAATCCGTGAAGAGGAGTAGCAGGAGAAGGAGCATCTGAACGAGCGGAAGATGCCAACGAGCGACAACTCCCCTCAGCAGAGGTGTTTGAGCCTTGACTGGCTGATAGAGGGCGATTGACGTCGGGTGACGGAGCAAGTAACGGAGCGAGTGATGGAGCGGGGGCTGGGGCAGGCAGAACCGCCGTATCTTTATCACGGTTTTCCCAGGCCACCGAATGGCGACGCTGCATATGCTGACGCAAAGCTGTAGTCCCAACATTGGCCCCCTGGCCACGCTTGACTTTCTGGCCACATAGTCGACATACGGCTACGTTTACTTCCTTGAGCGGCTTGACGAAAAATTGCCACACCGCCGAATAGGAAACTTTGCCCCCGCTACTCCTCACTGGCTGACTGCTACTTCCTCCGTGCACACCGGCACCACTACTGGCCGTGGTGGTAGGCTGCAGTGGAGCTGGTGCTCTACTCCGTGGCCGTTTGGCTCCACTGACACTGCTGCGACCCTGCTGCCTCCTGGGCAACCCACCGACTGTTTTGCTCCCTGGCAAGCTGGCACCCTCTTCTCCTGATGATGCGGAAGCAATAGCCTGATGACGACGAGGCTGCCAAGTGCAATCAGCCTCATCATCATCAATTAGGGTCTCCGCCTCACTACTAGCCCCCTCGGCTGCGTGTGGGTCAGGAGACAGACCTGTCTCTAGACCGGCTACCGAGCCACTCTCCTCGCCAGTACTTCTTCGCCTGGCTGCTGAAGAGGCGGATGTCTCCCCCCGTTCCTGACCGCCCTCTGTTAGCTCTTCCTCACTGTACAGTGGGGCTGAGCCCACAGCATGCGATACTTCGCTTGGTGAGGGAACACCAAAGGACAGGGGCAGGTCGAGGACACGTGATTTCAGTGGGCTTGCTCCCGGGCCATGCCAACTAACGGTTGTGTCTGACGTACCCACCGACCGTTGGCTGTAGGAAACAGAGGTGACCTGGGAAGAGGTAGACGACCGAGTCAACCAATCGATGACGGCAGGGTTGTCGGTGGAGACACGACCGCTGGATGACACCGGGAGCACTGGCCTCTGGCTGCGACTAGTGCTGCCTCGACCCCTTCCTCTGCTGCCACGTCTGCTCGCTCCTGAAACATTGCCTCCTCTGCCACTCCTCTGCGTGTTGTGTGACATACTCTTTAATTCAATAAGCACCCCAAAAATAAAACCGGATTTAACTCTTTGAACGTACAATAGTGGTTGTGAAGCAGAAAGTCAGTTTATTTAGCACAATCGGTCAATTGCAGCTTGCCGTTGGCTGTAAACTGTACGTTTATGTCACTGGAATGCACTAATCACCCAAAAAATATTACCGCCACCCGGCGTGTATATGGATTTAACTCTTTGAACGTACAATAGTGGTTGTGAAGCAGAAAGTCAGTTTATTGTACACAATCGGGCAATTGCAGCCTGCCGTTGGCTGGAAACTGTACGTTTATGTCACTGGAATGCACTAATCACCCAAAAAATATTACCGCCAGCCGGCGTGTAAATGGATTTAACTCTTTGAATGTACAATAGTGGTTGTGAAGCAGAAAGTCAGTTTATTGTACACAATCGGTCAATTGCAGCTTGCCGTTGGCTGGAAACTGTACGTTTATGTCACTGGAATGCACTAATCACCCAAAAAATATTACCGCCAGCCAGCGTGTAAATGGATTTAACTCTTTGAACGTACAATAGTGGTTGTGAAGCAGAAAGTCAGTTTATTTAGCACAATCGGTCAATTGCAGCTTGCCGTTGGCTGGAAACTGTACGTTTGTATCACTGGAATGCACTAATCACCCAAAAAATATTACCGCCAGCCGGCGTGTAAATGGATTTAACTCTTTGAACGTACAATAGTGGTTGTGAAGCAGAAAGTCAGTTTATTTAGCACAATCGGTCAATTGCAGCTTGCCGTTGGCTGGAAACTGTACGTTTCTGTCACTGGAATGCACTAATCACCCAAAAAATATTACCGCCAGCCGGCGTGTAAATGGATTTAACTCTTTGAACGTACAATAGTGGTTGTGAAGCAGAAAGTCAGTTTATTTAGCACAATCGGTCAATTGCAGCTTGCCGTTGGCTGGAAACTGTACGTTTATGTCACTGGAATGCACTAATCACCCAAAAAATATTACCGCCACCCGGCGTGTAAATGGATCTAACTCTTTGAACGTACAATAGTGGTTGTGAAGCAGAAAGTCAGTTTATTGTACACAATCGGTCAATTGCAGCTTGCCGTTGGCTGGAAACTGTACGTTTGTGTCACTGGAATGCACTAATCACCCAAAAAATATTACCGCCAGCCGGCATGTAAATGGATTTAACTCTTTGAACGTACAATAGTGGTTGTGAAGCAGAAAGTCAGTTTATTTTGCACAATCGGCAAACTGCAGCACCAACTGTGCACGACAGCCACCAAAAAAAAAAAGGGTGTATGTCACTTTAAATTTTCAATTCTTTGATAGCTGTGACCCTAAGTAACGATTCTGTGTCCCTGAGTAACGATTCTGTGTCCCTGAGTAACGATTCTGTGTCCCTGAGTAACGATTCTGTGGCCCTGAGTAACGATTCTGTGGCCCTAAAGTCTCTGTGGCCCTAACTCTGTCCCTTAATACACATAGGTCTGTCTCTCTTGAATGACCGGAGGCTAATGGAGAATTCTAAGATGGCCACGATTTATAGCTCCACCATTACACAGTGCTGGCTGGCTGCTGATTGGCTAATGCGATCACATGTCATGAATGCATTATGGGTCAGCGCGCCTTGTCTGCGCGCCTTCCCAGAGATCCCCGCCCCATCTTCTCTGTCCATTTTCTCCGTCGCCACACATGTCGCTGCCATTTTTGGGAAAATTCGATTCGTGCATCCGAAGTTTGCTAATCTTCGGATTCGTCGCGAATAGAATTTTTCCAAATCTTCGGAACGAATTCCACTTCGTCATGTTCGATTCGCTCATCTCTAATTATAATGTTTTATTGCCAAGAGAATTTTGGAATCTGATTGAAAGATTCCTGAACACTCTTCAGCGAGGTGTTTGAACATCAGGAGAAAATAAATGCAAGCATGGTGTAGGTATAGCTCTGCCTGAATAGGTCATTAGTTTGACTAATCGCATCATAATAAGCCATAACCAGTAGGTCTATTTATTCAAGTGGTTGGTGAATTTTCTACATGTAAATGTAGCAGTATTAATAATGTTTCTATGTCTTTTTAATAAAATAGTTTATGCTATATAAAGTTTATTTTGCATTTGTGAACTGCTATGTGAGATGTTATCCATCTTGGGAAAAGAGGAGGAGAAGTGATAAAACACTATTATCTGATCATAATGCAAAGGAGTAAGTGTGAAGAACAAAAGGGATTATAAATTAAAATTTTTGTTCATTTATGTGATGGGAAATAATAAAATTGTTGAGTGTGTTTACAATTTGCTACACAAGAGTACTAATCTGGAAGAAGGTTGAGTATGTAGTTTGGAGTGAAGAGGTATTTCTACTTTTTCCGTGGATATATATATATATATATATATATATATATATACACACAGGTGAAACTCGAAAAATTTGAATATTGTGCAAAAGTTCATTTATTTCAGTAATGCAACTTAAAAGGTGAAACTAATATATGAGATAGACTCATTACATGCAAAGCAAGATAGTTCAAGCCGTGATTTGTCATAATTGTGATGATTATGGCTTACAGCTCATGAAAACCCCAAATCCACAATCTTAGAAAATCAGAATATTACATGCAATCAATAAAACAAGGATTGTACATAGAACAATATTGGACCTCAGCACCCCCCTAGATCCAGCCATGGTTTGTATTGTTTTTACAGCTCTGATGTTATAAAACAAATATTTATGCTGTGTACATACAGTTCTTTAAGCATTAACACGTACAATGGTTTGAACTTTCACTTCGTATTATATAGTTAATCCAGCAGAGGTAATGCACTTGGATTCAGTGGAATTTACATTTATATGTATTCCAATATCTTCAATAGTAGAGAAAGATACATATACAGTATATATATATATATATATATATATATATATAAAGTGTGCGTGTGTATGTATATATATATATATATATATATATATATATATATATAAATAACCTTTCAATTTTTTCTTAACACGTATACAGTGCAAAATATGCCTCATACCACCACTAGATGGAGATAGCGTTACTACGCTGAATGTTATTTAAATCAGCATGCCTTTAGAAGACAGTATGCTAATATTAACATTAAAGATCATCTGCAGTATGTGTACTATCTGTATGTGATTTAGATACTGTATGCAATAGTGGCACAGAAGGTACAGTATAACAGGATAGCAAGTTCTATTTTACTGAGTTCATGAAGTGGAACCTGCCATATATCTCAATAAAATATTTCATTCTGGAAAGAATAACTCTCCCGTTTTTTTAAACATTTCTCAGGAAAAAATATGTATGCATGGAGCGAAGATTTTCCTGGCTGTCTTACAAATTGAACATGGATGTACTACACTGAAAATCAATGAATTGCGCAGGCAGGAATCACACATCACCACAATACCAATAGAAATTGTATTTATAGAAAAGAGTTTCATAAAATGTTTCCAGCATGGTTTTAAATATTTCATATAATCACATATAACATGATTACTACAAAAGGTTGAAGCTTAATTCCGATCAGGTATAAAAAAATGTTCACATGAATACAGCCAATAAATGTACTTTTAAAAATACAAATTGTGTAGATACCCAAATTTCAGTTGGTATCAGCCACTTAATGTCTATTGTAGAGCAGAGATGAGAGGGGGAGGGGAAGCAACACAAGAAGTTACGTGTTCTGCAGTGCAAGGGACATACTAGTAGGTGAGAGCAGTATGAAAGAGTGAATGTGAAACTGCTGCAAAAAATCAGGTTCCCTCCCCTGCCAGATAAGGATGAACAGAGCTGTGTAAATTTCAGGACCAGATAGACAGAACTACAAATCAATTGGCAAGTAAAAGAGCATCATATCTGCATTTGATTAGTGTATTTAAGCTATAATGTACTCATTGAAATAAAATTGTCTGCTGATCCAGCCAAATATGGTAAGATCATAGGACAAGTATATATATATATATATATATATATATATATATATATATAACATTTTTAATCAAATTTTATTTTTAGATTTTTTTATAACAATTTCTGTTAGTATACAAGTATCATATTGGTGGGTACCAGCAGCAACATCCAGATGATCTGCAAAGTGTTCACAGCTGAGACAAGATGCAGCTATGAATCAGGCTGCTCCTTCATAATTGTTTTGGGATCAGCTGCAGCAGGAGGGGAGGGGGCAAGTCAGACCTCATAACTAGTGTTAGAAAGCACTTAGACATATGTACTTTGTCCCATAGGGGACAGAACTGTAAAAATATAATGATAGATCTTTTTTAATCAGCCATTTTGGATTCTATTATATAACAACTGGATTATCAATAGATGAGACAGGAAACATACTGTAAACTCTCTTGCATTACAAAAAACATGCATACACAGGATAAAATGCATGTTTATGCAACAATCATTTGAAAAGAAGTTTAATTGGTGACATGCCCTTTTGATTAGATGTCTACTAATGCCTACAGCCTGCATTGCAAAAAGTATTGTTAAATAATAGGTTTTCTTTTTTTTTTAATCCCTATCCAATGAGTTAATTATTTTAATGAAAAATTAATGAGATATACTGTATACGCAAAGCTAACAGATGCTGAGGCTCCTGACCAATTAACAAATATGTAATAGTGCAAATAGGCCATGATACAATCTGTGTTAACAAATTGTGTGAAACAACCAAAATATTTTTTTTCTCATCCACACTAAAAAAAATTATTTGGACATTATTTCAAGATATACTGCATAATTTTATTAAAGTGATATTGCAGAGTGTAGTGAAATAAGACATAACATTACTAGAGAAACACAAAAAGAATAAATAATAGACCATTTTCTACCAGTTTCAGGACTGTATTTCGTTAGCTGTACTGGTCAATATTGTTTATGCATTTTCCATGGCCTTTCTCATTGAACAATTTTTTTTTTTAATTCTTCATACAGTCTATGGCTATTGCTTATACTCAGTATAGCTTTTCTGAATGTAGGCCTAAAACTGTTTTCATACCATCACCAAGTCAACAGTGGTAGATACATCAAGTTTTACAATACGATTGTTCCAAAAAATTACAGTTTGGATAACATAGTTGGGTCTTCTATCTATATTCTAAAATATAATGCACTTCATTGATGGTTCAATAAATAAACAACCATTTTAACAATCGGTTTGATGACATGTGTCAGTATATTTTTTCAAATGTCTTGAAATGACACTGTTCTGGAAAGGTTGGTTATCTCTATGTGACCAGTGTAAGAGGCATAAACAGCAGAGGTACAGGGCAAGAGTTTATATTGGGAACCAGTACCAGTACTACTAAAAAAAATATCAAATTATTGTATAACTACATAAGTATGTGAATGGGTCTTCTTATGGATTTGTATACAGAGCATTAGTTGTCATCAGAAAATCTGTTCTCACAATACTAAAGTAACACTACCTCTGCAGGAGCTGCCAGAAAAGTTGAGTTCTTCTATGTTCTCCAGTCATGACCCACCCTGTAACTGGACCCACAGTAAATTGGCACACCAATAACCAATGAATAGGCTTTATTAAAACAAGTAACAGTAAGCCTTATAATTAAGTATTGGTTAAACAGACTGAACATCAGTAAATGGAATTGAATTTTAACAACTGTATTATTCAGTAATGCAATTAAATAAATAGTGGTGCTTGTCTTCTTTTATACCAGTCAAAGACCTTGTCAGAAATGCACTGGGTGAGTCGAAAATGGCACTGCCAATTGAAAAAAGATGGACAATCAACACAACAAGTATACTAGACACTAACTAACCATCAGCTAATGGATAAATCTGCATAACGTCTGTCAGTAATTGACCTTTTAACTGCAATAGTAGAGAACTCAACCTTTAAGGGAAAGCAATTGTAATCCACAGGGTAAAGGTATCTTCACAAAGTGTACCAAGCAAATGACAATGAAAGAGTGCAGGAGTCCTTTTTAGGAAAGCTCTGCCATGGGTAATGGTATCACAAAAACAGATAAAAGCAAACTTTCACACACAAAAGGGGGGGAAAAAGGCTGGTAACCACTATGATGTTCAATAGATGTCCCCTGAATACAGTCTGTGCTCAGATTTCTCCTTCTCTGACTACTTTCTTTCTGGGTCTTTTTTAGCTTGTGTCACAAATGCCCTTGTGGGTCTCCCTGGTTGTTTATGTTTCCATTCTGATGCAGGGGGCTGTCAGTCTGCTCCCTGGTCTTACTCTAGGCAGTTTGCTTGCCTCCTGGCTTATAACCCTGGTTCGTCACTGATCTCCCCACGCTCTCCCCAAAATCTTTTGGGGTCTGGTCTTTGGTGATTTAACCTCCTTCCTCGCTGAGTGCTCTCTGCTATTTCTTTCCTCGTGGCTCTCTTGGCTCTGTTCAGCTGCCCAGCCTGTTCTGCTCTCTACTCCAGGCCACAGATCCAGTCATCCAAAGTACTTCTCTCCAAAAACTGATCTCAAATGCAAGGTGAATACACATGACCGTGTGCTGCATTTGCCTTAAATGTTTCTATTTTAAGCCTCACAAAATGTATTTTTATTGCTAATTTATATATTATCACTAAAAAACAGTGGTACCTACAGTGATGGCTGTTCTTCAACGTAGACTTGCAGTATTTTTATAACTAGTTAGTCACTAGAAGTTGCTCTTTGTTGGATACCCATAAAGTCCAAATCCAGAAGAAGAATGCCTATCATTTACTGTCATTTCTAAAATCAATTGCCCCTTGTAGAATGCATAAAGTGTGTGTGTGTGTGTAGGGAGCGGGAGCATCACTTCTATAGCATAGACTAAAGAGTATAGTCATGTGCAGTAAGTTGAAAGCAGGAGCTGTGCTGTATTGGAAAAAAAATATTGTATAACATGAATATAAAACATGTCATTGTGATAATATCAAGTTTCACAGTGCTAATGCACGCGTGGAGTTTAAAGAACAAGCTGACTGTGAAAATCAAAATGTGTGCTAAATTGCTACCCAGAGGAGTTAGTGAAAAATGCTAAGTCTTATACATTATGGAATCCATCTATGTGGGACAATTATAGACTATAAGAAATATTTACATATACAAGACATGTGTGAGCCAGGTATAGTAAAAGATCATCACCATCAATGAAATTGGTATTTATGAGCTAAATTAGGCATAGAATTACAATTTATGTGTGTTTTATTAATGTGTTCTAATAGTCATAGTATTGGTTCTATGCACTCCTGAAAAAGTTAACGTCAGGGAAACGTGTCGGCTGCCTGACACCTTTTAAAGTAACCGGACAATTGTACTAATCAGTTATGCCTTTATGAAAAGGTAATCTAAGTTATCTTTATGGGGATATAGCAAAAACTTACTGTTGGGCTAATACAATTTTTATTTTTATAAACTGGTTTTCATTGCTTATTTGTAGAAATAAAAGACTCTGAATTTAAAGACATATTCTGCTTGTATGAAGTACAGGGAGGATGTTAACAGAATTCCATTACTGAAGGAAACAGCAGGGAAATAGTATGTCAGCAGTAATGTGCCAGGTGACCTCAGTGCTTTGATTTAGTTTTGCTTCGAAATATTATGTCAAAAGGAATACATTAGGTCAGATTCCTAGCCTTTTAAATATATGCAAATAAGTAGTGAATATGTTTATCATTAAAATGCTATATCAACAATTAGCTTTAAAAAGAAAGTGCAGCCACAAATCAACTTGTAACTAGGCAGTCACTGCAAAACATTACAACTTTAGGGACCCATAATATGCCTTTAAAAGTGTTAAAATAACAACTTCCACTCCAGTCCAGTTAAGCATTGAGAAATGTATGTATAAAAAGTCTAAAGAATAAAATGGAATGAACACCAGTTATTTGCATTGTTTAATAAAGTGTAGATGCAAAGAAGAAAAGAACAGTAATGTTGAATTTGCTATTTGAAATTTATTGTTGGAAAACAATGTTGAACTGTATGTACCAATGTCAAATACAGACCCACTGTTTCTTGTCCTAGTGGATACATTGTTGTCCCTACACATGTCTGTGCACTCCAGCTCTTGTATGTATTTTAAGACATAGTTGGTACTGAGATAGAGGGGAACTGTATTTTTAATGCTGAAATAGATCAGTGTAATGAAAATAATCTTATCACTGTGAGTTACAGTAAATAGGTGTAATCTATGTAAAGTTTTCAATTATGTGTACAAGCGGTGGCTATATTTTCTATTTACTTACAATGCTTTTGTCTTAGTGGAATTTTATATTAGCAGGTTTGTGTGTTTAATAACTAATTATTCCAAATGCAAATGTGATTTGTTGCACACTGAGTTCTGCTACATTTATTAAATATATATTATATAGAGTGTTTTTATAATTCATTTGTTTATATAGTTTCTTAAAGTATTTAATAGTGCCTGAAACAGCACACGGTTAAACCCCCCATTTTCTGGCTCATGGATTGTTGGAGTTGTTACAGGTAATATATATATATATATATATATATATATATATATATATATATATACAGTATATTTATAATTGCTATAAAAACAACCTTTGCATTTTCTTTTAATGTGCAATTTTATTAAGATTGGTATTTGACAAATTAATTAAAATAATGTTGTTTTCTAGTGTGCTTGCATGCGGATGTGATGCCGGCAGTTCTGTGATCCATACTCAGACAGCCCCATCCCAGCCAGCAAGCAGCACAGCCCTGTATATTGGGCCACAGGGACACTAAGTTGTAAGATGCAAAGCAGTTCAGAGAGCTTGCAGCAGTGCACAGGGCAGCAGGACAAGTCTCCTAAGAGACTAGCAGCATGGTGTGGTGTCTCTCCAACTCACAGGACACAGTCGAACAGCAGCACTAACCAGGCGGAGGGACTGAGGATGAAGCAGGGCATTTTTCCCACAAGCCACAGACAGAGCAATTGAGCTCCCTACAAGGTGAGCTTTATTACAGCTCCCCATCACTCTCTTCTAAATGTCCACTGGAAATTGATAGTTCCCCAGCCACCTCTATAGATAAAAACATGTCTGAAATAGTAGAAATAGCTGTAAGTCAAACCAGCTCAGTACAACAAGTCCATTACTACAATACGGTACTCTTTTCTAATCGTCCCCTTGAATTTGATAGTTCCCCAGTCTCCTCTCTTGATAAAAATATGTCTGCAATAGCAGAACTAGCATTGAGTCAAACCAATTCAGTACATGGACCCCAGAGGATACCTTCTCCAGCTTATTCCCTAGATGTAGTTCTCATAGCCAGATTCTCTCCTCTGCTGCAACAGGAATTAACCAAATCAGATATTTGAATTTAAGTGGATCTGCAGGGGGTTGATGATTGCTTGGACACTACTGAGACTAAAATAGATGGCACCAAATGCAGAGTAAATCAGGATACTAAGATAGTCACTGACCTGCAAACCCAACTAGACCAGGCTAATCCAAAGACAGAAAATTTGGAAAATAGATCAAGGTGATAAACTATCTATAAAAAGGGGGTACCTGAAACAGGTAAGAAGCTGGATAGGGCAGTGCACTCTTAATGAAAGATCTAATTCCAGGAAACTTAGTTTAAGATAAATGGAGCACAATGGGCTTTCACAGCCCCAAAGCCTTAATAATGACAACAGCAGTCTGATGGGAAACTCAAACCAGATATTCGTGGACCTAGCCCCTTCCATGATTAAAACATGTTGAGCATTGAAATTTCTCCTCACTTGTCTTGTGAATCAAAAACTAAAATATAACTGGCCATCCCCATTTTGACTTGTGCTTATGAATAACAGTAAATCTTATGTTTTTTACACTTTCCAAGAAGGAGAAGATATCACAAAACTAGGCCTCATCTCCACAAATCTAAGAAGCCCAAAGCTTTCACCCATAAACTGTATCTCTGGAGAATAACCAAAAGCATTGCTCACTGGACCCATGGGACATTTGGAGAGCTGTTATTCACCTCTTCACATTTTTCTCTTTCTCTGTTTTTAATTTCTTCCTTCTTCTCTTTACTTGTGTTCATTCACATATACTTACGTTTCATTACATTACAGTTTGATTGTGTAAGATATTGGCTTCTACATTACAGAGATAACATTATTATATATAATTTAAAAACAAAGATGATAGAATTTAGACACAGCTCCAGAAGTGGGCTTATGTCGTTGACTAGGAAACCATTGTAAACTGTGTCTGCGTTCTAAAATGTAAAAACACATGTACAGTATGTTATATTTTGTACATGACCTTTGTTTCTAAAAAATCAATACAAACTATTGTTAAAGAAATAAAGTATTTTTTTTCACAAACAAATACGTTTAACCTGAGTTAAAAATCCTGATCTGCTGATTGCTTTCTCCTTGAACTTTTCATTGTGTTCAGAGAACATAAATTGTGAACTGAGCATGAATGTGCATATGCCTAAAGGTAGCTCACATTCAGTGCAGGTGAATGTTGAATTGTTGCTGTTTTACTCACAACATATGTAAGGTATGTCTCTTATTGTACCTTTCTGTCTAATTAAAACAGTAGGCAAGTCCAAATGACATAAAATACTCTCTCGGAGACCATGTAATCTAGTCTAGGCTTTAGGTAAAATGATGAAAACTCAGGTTAGTATTTTTTTATTCATGTCTGGAAAAATACTTTATTAGTTAAAATTGTGTAAACTGGTAATGTTGAAAAGTGTCCTTTTAACTCAGGTGAACTGAGTTTCACACAAACATCAGCAATTACAGTACTATTTGTACTACAAATAAGATATGGTAAATATAATTGCAAAATGCAACAATGGATTAAAGTGTTTGCTCACACGTCTGGAGTCTGTCAAGTAAACAGGAGACCTGAAAGCTTTGGTCCATGAAAAACACTGTGATAGTATCACAGAATCTTGGCTTCATTCTTCACATTCCTGAGCTGTTAATATTCCTTTTTTGGAGAGACAGGTTAAATGAACAGGGGGTAGTGTCTGTCTCTATGTGGGATGTGATCTAAAACTGAGTGTGAAAGAGGATCTTGTTGATGGAGAGCGTGATGGTGCAGAGGCATTATGGGTGGAGTTACATTTGGGTGCCTGTAGTTTTTTTTTTATTAAAATAATAAATGTGTTATACTTACCTGCTCTGCGCAATGGTCTTGCACAGAGCAGCCCCAATCCTTCTCTTCTGGGGTCCCCTGCCTGATCTTCAGGCTCCTTCTCTTTTGCGAGTACCCACATAGAAACTTACTTTCTAAAGGGGCACCTGTGCTGGCTTGTTCTGAACTGCCCTGTCTTTATCTATTGACAAAAACCAGGTGGGGGGGCCCCCATTATTACTGAAGAAGTCAAAACTCTGTGCATTACACAGATAGAGAGGGATGCACAGCCTAGAACAATGGAAATATTTTGAGATTTTAATTTCCCTGAAATTGACTGGTTTAATATCATTGCTGAAAAATTAAAAGGGCAGCAATTTATAAATGTATTACAAGATAATTTTATGAAAATGTTTTTTTAAAAGCCCCATCTAGAAATGGTGCACTGCTGGACATGTTAATCGAATAAATAGCTTACAATATTTATTTATTTATTTTTAAAGTGGAACTTGCATCTGAGCACCACAAACTGAAAACACTAAAAACTCACACATACATTCATGCTTTATTTTGTTGACAAAACACCCCATTTACCCTTTCTAACCACTGCCCTTTTAAGTAAGGACAGATTATTCTTATAACATTTATTTCCTGGAATCAATCTGTCATTAACTCAGGCATGCAGGCAGAGGGGTGTACCTAGCTAAGAAAGCCCACCCTCCCCTCCTCCAGATGAAAAAAAAAATGCCCATGAAGACTTCTGGGATGTATGACTTCATTTTGGTCCAGGTCAGAAACCAGGGAGCCACTGAAGAAATATAATGAAAATGAAAAAAATAAAATAAAGTAAATCTAATGTGCTGTACCTACATATCTAAATTTCAAACAGCAATCCTAAAACACTACAAACAAGATACCCCCCCCCCACCTTTATTTAAATGCAGAAAAAATTAAATGCTACAGCAGCAACACAGCAACATAAGTTGTTGCTGAAAACAAAAACAAAAAGGCTGTCTTTAAAAGGAATGTTAGGTCTTCTAAAAATCAGTGAATGCACTTAGCACTAGCCCCACAAATATCAGTTCACTACAAAGTATCAGTGCCATAATGCAGCACTGAATATAGCACTCCATAACTGTAGTAGCAGACTACATTGCTCACTCTTCCTGCAATTCTGTCAGCTGTCCCTCACACTATTATTATTATTATTATACAGGATCTATATAGCGCCAACAGTTTGCTCAGCGCTTTACAATATAACTAAACTCCCATACATTGAGAAAAGGCTGCTGGGACTGTAGCCTTTTGGTGTGTGAGCTTTAACTTGGTTGAAAACTATCATTGGCAAAAGTCTTGCACATTACCAGAGTTTAGACACAACCCTTTGGAAAGTGATAGTTGCAATGCAATGTGGGATGTCTGGTGGTGCAATTCCTATAGAACATCCCTAAAGTTCAGATTGAATCAAAATTTCCAAACAGCCAAAGTTCGGTCCAGATATAGGTTTGGGCCAAACTCTCAGATCATCCCTACTAGTGAACCATGGCAGAGACCAAGCCCCACAAAACATGTGTCCATCCCAAAATAAACTGTAGCAAATAGAGCTAGAGGCATATGTGGAGAGAATGAAATCATCATGTGCCAAAAAGCTGTCTTGTCATACTGACTTATCTTAAGGAACGTAAAGCGGAACTGCACTCTCTCAATCAACATGGACTATTTTTAATCCTTATGGTGCTAGCATTAGTAAATTAATAGAAAAGTATATCATATTTACTTGTTTTAAACGTTTTTAAATTTCTTCAGTTACTCCTGGTTTGCAGGCCTAGGCAAATGACATCACACATCACAGGTGCCTTTAGAGGGGAGGGGTATTCTTAGCTAATCACACCTTCTTGCCTGCATGCATGAGTTAAGGGCATATGGATTCCAGAAAGTAAATTCTACATGAATTATATGCCCTTACCCAATATGGCAACATCCAGAAATACTAAGTGATTTCTTAGCAAAATAAAGCATGGGGACATGGATGGATGGGAGAGTTTGTTTTAAATATTAAAAATGAATTAAGTAGTGTTTTTGGTTTGTGTTGCTCAGGTGCAGTGTAGTTCCACTTTAAAAACAAAATCTGTGGCGCATGCGTGGCGGTCCAAGATGGCGAACACATGAAGACTGAGCTCCACTGATCCTCAGTCTTCACTGGCCTCCCGATCCACATCTACAGCTCCTGGACTGCCCTCTCCCAGGTCGTGACATACCCAGGCACCCCCATGGGAAAAATCTGGTGCTAGAAGTCACCCACACTGCCTCCTCCAGACCCCCGGCCTTCAGTGCTGGACCGCTTTTTCACTAGGTCTTTATCCCTAGTGACCTAGGGATATAGCAGCTGCGGCCCCAGCGAGTGCTCCAGAGGATCCACTGAGATGGAGGGGACAGACACAGACCCCCCTGCAGCTTCACATCCTTCACTGTTGGTCCCTTCTCTGATGGTGGATACCTTGGAGGACAAATTGCAAGTATTTCTTCATAACATTACCAGCATTATCTCATCTGAGGTTGGGAAACTGGCTCAGGAGCTTAGGGGGGAGATTACTCAAATAGGTGACCACACAGACCACCTTGAGTCTAAATTTGATGAACTGGTATAATATGTCCATATTCTAGAAGAGGATAATGCCAGCCTGAAGCATTCTGTGTCTCGTTTGCAACTCTGGAAAACTGGGAGCGTCGCCAGAATATTTGTATTCATGGCATCTCCAAAACAGTCTCTGACTCCCAAATTCAACATCACTTTCTCCCAAGGTCCCAGATATTGATTGGCGAATGGATCGGGCCCATAGGTCGTTAGGCCCAAAACCCTCTGAGGGCACCAGGCCTAGAGATGTTATTGTTTGCCTTCACTACTTCGACAGCAAGAAGCCTTGCTCACTTCAACTTGCAACAAGCCCTTTTTGGAAATTAAAGGAGACCGGCTCCAAATTTTCAGTGATATATCCTCTATCACCTTGGCAAAAAGACAGGTCTTGAAGCCGGTAACCTCTCATCTCCAGCAGCATCATATCCCATACCGGTGTGGATTTGCTTCAAGGTAGTTGTCTCCAAAAATAACGCCCAAGTCATACTCCGTGACTTGTATGAAGTGGACTCCGTCTTTAAACAGCTGGGACTTCCCCCCTGCCAGACAAGACTCCTCCGTGGCCTCCTACCCCATCCAGGCCTCCTACCACTCCACGCAAGATCTGGACACCTGCTAAGCCTGGAAGGCAGCTATTTCCTTGTACTCCTCAATGTCCACAAATTCCTGGATCAGTGGGCCCCACCACCTGACTCTCTTATATGTCAGGTTTCCAGCTCTGTTAATTATGTTCTTTTTTTCCCTGTCTGTGCCTTAGCATTTTTTCTACATTGATATGTCTTGACTATAATTGCTATGTGTTTTACTGAGGTAGGCATCTGCCATGCTGGATCAGCTGCCATGTTGTCCCCTGGAGTGTCAGGCCTTTGGTCCTGATGACTCTGAATATTCCCAATTTCCCGATTGTATATTCTTGATGATATCTTTGTTTCTAGCTGTAATTCCTACGGCCTCTGTTTTGAGTGATACATTTGTATGTAATAGGCCCGTTGCCTTGATAACCACTTGGTTTCCTATCCCTGTTGTTTTCTGTTTTGCATCCTCGATGACAATATTTCTGTATACTCAGGTTACACAACTGATACATTCACTGCTGTTTCATAATGGCTTTAAAGCTGCTGTCATATAGGCCCTGATTTACTAAGACTTGAGTCTACCAGCAGACTCTGAACATTCAGGCAGACTCAGTTAAATCAATCAAGACCTGTCAGTCTTCTGAGCGGCGTCTAGCAATCTCATTGGCGAATGTCTACTTTGCTATTAGTAAATGTGGAATCGCGTCTGGCACATTTTTAGGTGCAATACTGGATATGTTCGCTAGATGGCGCACAAGGGCTTGTTGGCCTTTTTGTGTTAGCATAAGAGAATACTTAGAATGTAACAAATAGTACACCTACAGTATATTAGAATTGTTTTTTGTTTATTTTTTTTTGCTATTTCTCCAAAATGATCAGACAACTAATGCATTTATTAATGAATGTCATACATTCTATTTTGAAATGTTAAACATTTTCACACTTATATCTCAAATAATTTGGATTGTCTAGTTCTAATTTCCCAATATAATTATATATCTTCATTCTCTTTAATCACGCAACTATACTATGTTAAAGTCAAGTGCAGCGCTATAAATTCATGTGATCAATAATGAATGCATGTAAAAACCAAAAAGTGCAAATAATTGCAATAATGATGTAAAATGGTAAATGGTGCTAAAATAAGTTCATATAATCATTCCTGAATAATGGAATGTCCTTCGTGTGAGAGTACCAACTCAGAGAGTGCCTATGAATGGCACGTGTGGTTTCTTCGTAACGGACAGTAGTGCATGAACTCGTGAAAGATAAACCACCCTTGGGACTGGTCTACACTCACCAGAACAAAAGTATTAATGCGCATGGGTTATACACATCACACATCTGGGGGTGCAGCGGTATGCTGGCAGCTATGGGTTAGTCATCCAGCTCCAGCCATCCATCCATCAGGGTGGGTGCCCAAATGGTCCTGGGGAGGAATTAGCTCAGCCACAGGAGCCAGAAAGGTGTTTAATAGTGTAGTACACTGTCACAAGGGTGGATGACCTTTCACGAGTTCATGCACTACTGTTCGTGGTTATTTTTATCTTGCGTAATACCATTTTAGTAGTCTATATAATTTTACCAGCGCTCGCTTTATCATTTTTAAACAATGTAACTATTCTACATTATAGCTCAAACTGTGTCTCCCACAGTGGTTTAGTGTTTAGAGCTCAGAATTTACAGCACTTGGGTCATGGGTTCTAATCCCAGTCATGGCTGCATCACAGTTTGCATGCTTTCCCTGTATGGATGTGTTTCTGCCAACACTCAAAAGACATGCTGTTAGGCTCATTGGACCTAGTTATATGGCTGAGTTTCTGCCCTTAGATTATAAGCTCCTTGACATTTATGAACGTTAAAAAAATGGAGATCAATTTTCTGGGTTGTGTCAGTGCCAGGAATATTGATCAATCAATTATGATTTTGCCTAATGACTAGAAAGTGGATGAATGTTACCTGCGTCCTGTTCTTCTGCCAATTAGGAAATGTACAAGTTTCATGCTGTGTATATTTCATTGTAACTTTTTTCTCTTCTTTTAAATCTGTCTCCTTATACAACTTGAGCCCCACCCCATCATCACCTGTCCCATATGCAAATCTATGGCTCACCGCATCACTCTTTTTAACTATTTACTGATCAAGTGAATGTGTCTCATTTTCTATCAGCTACAGCTCAGATCTCACATTATTATACGATTGCTGATTGTATATCACCACTAGTCTGATTCCCTGGTCAGTCCCATTCCCTTACCTCTAATAATCTTTAGGGCCAGTTCACACTACATGTGTTTCAGTTGCTTTTTCGGCATCACAAACACACAGAAAGAAGGTTATATGGTTGTCAATGTCATAGTTCACATCAGCGCTTGCATTTTCAGTGCATTGCAGGTGCTGTAAACAAAGTTGACCACGCTGCATTGTTTCTGCACAGAACTGTACTGGAACACATTGAAACGTCCTTGAATGTACTAAAACGCACATGTCCCTAATTAAATTGAATAAAAAGAAAGTAGAAAAAACTAACTGGAAGGGATACAAAAATGCAATGCAATGTGTCCAAAACGCATCCAAAATGTACTGGAACACACTAAACATGCATGCCAAAAGGGCATGCAAAAACGCATCAGGAACACATCTAGACTGTTTCTATAGTGTGAACTGGCCCTTAGGAATTGTTCACACCATTGGTGGTGCAGAAACGCATGCAAGAACACACATTTTCCAGCACAGCAAAGAAATGCAATGCCCCTTGCAGATGTGCGCAGTTAGGTGCAACACACTTTTAAAATAATATGCCTGCAGTATTTTTGCATGTTCCCACACATTATACAGCCCATTGAAATTAATGAGCTGAGGAAAAAAACAAAGTAAAAAATGCCCCATTCACACAGGTCCTCTGGCCTGTACAGCATGAATGAGTGGGTTGTTTATGTGGCTAGAGCCACCTGTTACACTATGGGGACACAGCAGCTGTATGAACACAGGTTTTAAACTGACAGGTGTGAAGGCGTGGGGAAGTGGCCCTGAATGCTCACTGTCTGTGTTCAGGGCTGTACACCTGCACCCATATGCTTGTCAAATTATGACCTGCAGCAATTCCATAGTGTAACATAGGTTGCCTGCAAACGGCAATAGCCACAAAAACAAACCACTGATTCCCACTCTATAGGCCACAGCACGCATGAGCCCCAAGACCTCAATTACACACACAGCTTTATTTATGAACTCAGTACAGTTTTAGCATTTAGATTTCACAGGAATATGGTTGGGATTATGTCTAGAGATGAGCGAATTATTCAAAAATTTGATTCGGCTGATTCGGCGAATTCGCTGAATAAATTTGATTCGAGTCGAATATATTCGCTGCGAATTTAACTTATAAAAAGGGTGTTTCTAGGCTTCAGAGAGCCTTTATATTAGTGCAGAACACTGTACCTTTAATTTAAATGCCCTTGGAGTCTGCTGGGGAAGAGAAATAATACTGTCAGTCAGTATGACATGCAGATGAGTGCCGTCGATCTTAGAATCACCGCACACTTCACTCATTTGGGCAGTCACGGGGCCAAAACCAGAGTGTGGAGCCACAGTGTGGCAGTGGAGGCAGCAGCAATGGGAGGCCATACAGCACCCTATGACAAAATGGAACCCACCAGCAGTGTGAGGAGACCTGAAAGTGGCACATGGCAGAGTGTGGCGATGGAGACAGCAGCAACGGGAGGCCGTACAGGGACCCATGACACACTCTGGACCTGGCAGCAGCATGAGGAGGCGGTACAGGGGCCCATGACAGATTACGGGCCTGGCAGCAGCATGAGGAGTCGGTACGGGGGCCCATGGCAGATTACGGGCCTGGCAGCAGCAATGGGAGGCCCGTAATCTGCCAGCACCCTATGACAAAATGGAACCCACCAGCAGTGTGAGGAGACCTGAAAGTGGCACGTGGCAGAGTGTGGCGATGGAGACAGCAGCAACGGGAGGCCGTACAGGGACCCATGACACACTCTGGACCTGGCAGCAGCATGAGGAGGCGGTACAGGGACCCATGACAGGTTACGGGCCTGGCAGCAGCATGAGGAGTCGGTACGGGGGCCCATGGCAGATTACGGGCCTGGCAGCAGCAATGGGAGGCCCGTAATCTGCCAGCACCCTATGACAAAATGGAACCCACCAGCAGTGTGAGGAGACCTGA
The DNA here is from genome assembly GCF_062004578.1 of Staurois parvus. Classification (NCBI taxonomy): domain Eukaryota; kingdom Metazoa; phylum Chordata; class Amphibia; order Anura; family Ranidae; genus Staurois; species Staurois parvus. Next base: position 4,310,310 of record NW_028318376.1, on the reverse strand, counting down.
AAGTGGCACATGGCAGAGTGTGGCGATGGAGACAGCAGCAACGGGAGGCCGTACAGGGACCCATGACACACTCTGGACCTGGCAGCAGCATGAGGAGGCGGTACAGGGGCCCATGACAGATTACGGGCCTGGCAGCAGCATGAGGAGTCGGTACGGGGGCCCATGGCAGATTATGGGCCTGGCAGCAGCAATGGGAGGCCCGTAATCTGCCAGCACCCTATGACAAAATGGAACCCACCAGCAGTGTGAGGAGACCTGAAAGTGGCACATGGCAGAGTGTGGCGATGGAGACAGCAGCAACGGGAGGCCGTACAGGGACCCATGACACACTCTGGACCTGGCAGCAGCATGAGGAGGCGGTACAGGGGCCCATGACAGATTACGGGCCTGGCAGCAGCATGAGGAGTCGGTACGGGGGCCCATGGCAGATTACGGGCCTGGCAGCAGCAATGGGAGGCCCGTAATCTGCCAGCACCCTATGACAAAATGGAACCCACCAGCAGTGTGAGGAGACCTGAAAGTGGCACATGGCAGAGTGTGGCGATGGAGACAGCAGCAACGGGAGGCCGTACAGGGACCCATGACACACTCTGGACCTGGCAGCAGCATGAGGAGGCGGTACAGGGGCCCATGACAGATTACGGGCCTGGCAGCAGCATGAGAAGTCGGTACGGGGGCCCATGGCAGATTACGGGCCTGGCAGCAGCAATGGGAGGCCCGTAATCTGCCAGCACCCTATGACAAAATGGAACCCACCAGCAGTGTGAGGAGACCTGAAAGTGGCACATGGCAGAGTGTGGCGATGGAGACAGCAGCAACGGGAGGCTGTACAGGGACCCATGACACACTCTGGACCTGGCAGCAGCATGAGGAGGCGGTACAGGGGCCCATGACAGATTACGGGCCTGGCAGCAGCATGAGGAGTCGGTACGGGGGCCTATGGAAGATTACGGGCCTGGCAGCAGCAATGGGAGGCCCGTAATCTGCCAGCACCCTATGACAAAATGGAACCCATCAGCAGTGTGAGGAGACCTGAAAGTGGCACATGGCAGAGTGTGGCGATGGAGACAGCAGCAACGGGAGGCCGTACAGGGACCCATGACACACTCTGGACCTGGCAGCAGCATGAGGAGGCGGTACAGGGGCTCATGACAGATTACGGGCCTGGCAGCAGCATGAGGAGTCGGTACGGGGGCCCATGGCAGATTACGGGCCTGGCAGCAGCAATGGGAGGCCCGTAATCTGCCAGCACCCTATGACAAAATGGAACCCACCAGCAGTGTGAGGAGACCTGAAAGTGGCACATGGCAGAGTGTGGCGATGGAGACAGCAGCAATGGGAGGCCGTACAGGGACCCATGACACACTCTGGACCTGGCAGCAGCAAGAGGAGGCGGTACAGGGGCCCATGGCAGAGTGGCGAAGCGTAAGCAGATTAAATTGAAGGCCATACAGAGGCCTATGTTAAAAATAATAACATGTTTGGGGCATGATTCATGGCGGATTTAGTCAGTTGTGTCAGGAACTGGTGGTTTGAAATCCAGACTAATCCACGCCTGATTCATTTTCACAAACGTGAGTCTCTCCACACTTTGGGTGGACAGTCGTGTCCTCCGCGGAGTTACAATACCTCCTGCCGCACTAAACACGCGCTCTGATGCCACGCTACTGGCCGGGCATGACAGCCTTTCAAGGGAAAATTCAGCTAGTTGGGGCCAAAGGTCAAGTTTCGTTGCCCAGTAGTCAAGGGGATTGTCTACCTCGGTTGGCAGGGTGCTGTCCAAGTAGGCCCAAGCCTGTTGTTTGAGGTCCTGCTCCAGGTCCACCTGATGCTGCTGCTGCTGCGGCTGGTTAGTAGTTTCCTCACTGCGCTGGTGAAGAAAGCTACTCATCATCGACTGCAGACTGAGGCAGCCGCTGCTGGTGGAGCTGCCACTGCTCCTACCACCCCACCCCTCCCCTGCTGCCATGGCAGCGGAACGCGAGCGCACAGGGCCCACAGTGTCTGAGGATGGACGTTGGCGCAGAAAGGCAGAGACCAACTGACTACATAGGTGGTTTTTATAGTACTTTATTTTGGCCTCCCTCTCAGCAGGTGTGAAAAAGGCCACCATTTTTGAACGTTAGCGAGGGTCCAACAAGGTGGACAGCCAAAAGTCATCCCTCTGTCTGATGGTTATTATTCGGCTGTCGCTACGCAAGCAACCGAGCATGCTATGGGCCATTTGTGCCAAGGAATGCAAGGGACTCCCTGCCTCCATCTCCACAGCATACTGCCACGGTGCGTCTGGGTCCTCTGTCTCCTCCTCCTCCTCCTCTACCAGATGCTCCTGCTCCTCCACTCCTGTCCGCTGAGTGGAAAAACCACCCATTTCACTCAATAATTCCTGAGCACCAATGTCCTCCTCTACCTCCTCCTCTTCTTCCTGTCCTGCCCCCACAGGGGTCATGTGGCGTTGAGATCTGTGCGCCACGTCTACCGCACCCTGACCAGCCATTGTTAACAGCATTTGTTCCAGGACGTGCAACAGAGGAATGACGTTATTCATCCCATAGTCCTGCCGACTCACGAATAGCGTGGCCTCCTCAAAGGGCCTGAGCAAGAGGCAGGTGTCACGCATGAGCTGCCAATGGCTGACATCTAAGTTACACAGGGGAGTACCTTTATCCGCTTGTAACATCAGGAAATCGGTGATGGCCTTTCGCTGTTCGTAAAGGCGGTCTAACATATGTAGGGTTGAATTCCACCTTGTTGCAACGTCGCAGATCAGGCGATGCTGTGGAATTCCGTTCTGCCGCTGCAGCTCAAGGAGGGTGTGCTTTGCGGTGTAGGAATGGCTGAAATGCATGCAAAGTTTACGTGACATTTTAAGGATATCTTGCAGTGGGATGGTGGATTTTAGGAACCGCTTGACAACCAGATTGAACACGTGAGCCATGCATGGCGCAGGCACAACCTTCCTTGACGCAGAGCAGACACCATGTTCTTTCCGTTGTCGGTCAACATGGTTCCGATTTTCAGTTTGCGCGGAGACAGCCATCTGTCGATTTCTCTGTTCATTACACTGAGAAGTTCCTCCCCTGTGTGACTACGTTCGCCAAGGCATACCAGGTGCAGCACAGCGTGACACCGTTGCGCCCTGCACATGTGATATGCCGGTCGGGTAATGGGACTTGGCACGGGGCTGGCGGCTGAGGACACGGCGGAAGAAGAGGTGGTAGAGGCGGACATCTTTGCCGGACCAAGGACGTGCAAACGTGGAGGCAAAAGCGGCGTGACCTGTCCAAGTTGCTGGTGCGGCTGTGCCGGCACCACGTTCACCCAGTGGGCAGTAAATGACATGTACTGTCCCTGACCGTAGTTACAGCTCCACACGTCGGCGCTGCCGTGCACTTTGGCAGAGACCGACATGCTCAAAGACTGGCCCACCATCTCTTCTACATGTGAATGCAGGGCTGGCACTGCCTTTTTGGCGAAGAAATGCCGGCTTGGCACTCTCCACCGCGGCGCGGCACAAGCCATCATTTCTCGGAAAGGTGCTGAGTCCACCACTTGGAAAGGGAGGGACTGCAGCACCAGCAACTTGGACAGGAGGACGTTCAGCTTCTGCACCGTCGGGTGCGTGCTCGCAAACTGTTGTCTCTTGGAAACGGATTCCAAGAAAGACTGCTGACGGAATCCGTGAAGAGAAGTAGCAGGAGAAGGAGCATCTGAACTAGTGGAAGATGCCAACGAGCGACAACTCCCCTCAGCAGAGGTGTTGGAGCCTTGACTGGCTGATAGAGGGCGATTGACGTCGGGTGACAGAGCAAGTAACGGAGCGGGTGATGGAGCAGGGGCTGGGGCAGGCAGAACCGCCGTATCTTTATCACGGTTTTCCCAGGCCACCGAATGGCGATGCTGCATATGCTGACGCAACGCTGTAGTCCCAACATGGGCCCCTGGCCACGCTTGACTTTCTGGCCACATAGTCGACATACGGCTACGTTTACTTCCTTGAGCGGCTTGACGAAAAATTGCCACACCGCCGAGTAGGAAACTTTGCCCCCGCTACTCCTCACTGGCTGACTGCTACTTCCTCCGTGCACACCGGCACCACTACTGGCCGTGGTGGTAGGCTGCAGTGGAGCTGGTGCTCCACTCCGTGGCCGTTTGCCTCCACTGACACTGCTGCGACCCTGTTGCCTCCTGGGCAACCCACCGACTGTTTTGCTCGCTGCCAAGCTGGCACCCTCTTCTCCTGATGATGCAGAAGCAATAGCCTGATGACGACGAGGCTGCCAAGTGCGATCAGCCTCATCATCATCAATTAGGGTCTCCGCCTCACTACTATCCCCCTCGGCTGCGTGTGGGTCAGGAGACAGACCTGTCTCTAGACCGGCTACCGAGCCACTCTCCTCGCCAGTACTTCTTCGCCTGGCTGCTGAAGAGGCGGATGTCTCCCCCCGTTCCTGACCGCCCTCTGTTAGCTCTTCCTCACTGTACAGTGGGGCTGAGCCCACAGCATGCGATACTTCGCTTGGTGAGGGAACACCAAAGGACAGGGGCAGGTAGAGGACACGTGATTTCAGTGGGCTTGCTCCTGGGCCATGCCAACTAACGGTTGTGTCTGACGTACCCACCGACCGTTGGCTGTAGGTGTCAGAGGTGACCTGGGAAGAGGAAGACGACCGAGCCAACCAATCGATGACGGCAGGGTTGTCGGTGGAGACACGACCGCTGGATGACACCGGGAGCACTGGCCTCTGGCTGCGACTAGTGCTGCCTCGACCCCTTCCTCTGCTGCCACGTCTGCTCGCTCCTGAAACATTGCCTCCTCTGCCACTCCTCTGCGTGTTGTCTGACATACTCTTTAATTCAACGATTCTGTGTCCCTGAGTAACGATTCTGTGTCCCTGAGTAACAAGTCTGTGTCCCTGAGTAACGATTCTGTGTCCCTGAATAACGATTCTGTGTCCCTGAGTAACGATTCTGTGTCCCTGAGTAACAATTCTGTGTCCCTGAGTAACGATTCTGTGTCCCTGAGTAACGATTCTGTGTCCCTCAGTAACGATTCTGTGTCCCTGAGTAACAATTCTGTGTCCCTGAGTAACAATTCTGTGTCCCTCAGTAACGATTCTGTGTCCCTGAGTAACAATTCTGTGTCCCTGAGTAACAATTCTGTGTCCCTGAGTAACAATTCTGTGTCTGTCCCTGAGTAACAATTCTGTGTCCCTGAGTAACAATTCTGTGTCCCTGAGTAACGATTCTGTGTCCCTCAGTAACAATTCTGTGTCCCTGAGTAACAATTGTGTGTCCCTGAGTAACAATTCTGTGTCTGTCCCTGAGTAACAATTCTGTGTCCCTGAGTAACAATTCTGTGTCCCTGAGTAACAATTCTGTGTCCCTCAGTAACGATTCTGTGTCCCTCAGTAACAATTCTGTGTCCCTGAGTAACAATTCTGTGTCTGTCCCTGAGTAACAATTCTGTGTCCCTGAGTAACAATTCTGTGTCCCTCAGTAAGGATTCTGTGTCCCTCAGTAACAATTCTGTGTCCCTGAGTAACGATTCTGTGTCCCTGAGTAACAATTCTGTGTCCCTGAGTAACGATTCTGTGTCCCTGAGTAACAATTCTGTGTCCCTGAGTAACGATTCTGTGTCCCTGAGTAACGATTCTGTGTCCCTCAGTAACGATTCTGTGTCCCTGAGTAACAATTCTGTGTCCCTGAGTAACCATTCTGTGTCCCTGAGTAACGATTCTGTGTCCCTGAGTAACAATTCTGTGTCCCTGAGTAACGATTCTGTGTCCCTCGGTAACAATTCTGTGTCCCTGAGTAACGATTCTGTGTCCCTGAGTAACAATTCTGTGTCCCTGAGTAACAATTCTGTGTCCCTGAGTAACGATTCTGTGTCCCTCAGTAACAATTCTGTGTCCCTGAGTAACAATTCTGTGTCCCTGAGTAACAATTCTGTGTCTGTCCCTGAGTAACAATTCTGTGTCCCTGAGTAACAATTCTGTGTCCCTCAGTATCAATTCTGTGTCCCTGAGTAACAATTCTGTGTCCCTGAGTAACAATTCTGTGTCTGTCCCTGAGTAACAATTCGGTGTCCCTGAGTAACAATTCTGTGTCCCTGAGTAACAATTCTGTGTCCCTCAGTAACGATTCTGTGTCCCTCAGTAACAATTCTGTGTCCCCGAGTAACAATTCTCTGTCCCTGAGTAACAATTCTGTGTCTGTCCCTGAGTAACAATTCTGTGTCCCTGAGTAACAATTCTGTGTCCCTGAGTAACGATTCTGTGTCCCTAAGTAACGATTCTTTATCCCTAAGTAATGATTCTGTGGCCCTAAAGTCTCTCTGGCCCTAACTCTGTCCCTAATACAGACAGGTCTGTCTCTCTTGAATGACCGGAGACTAATGGAGAATTGTAAGATGGCCGCAATTTATAGCTCCACCATTACACAGTGCTGGCTGGCTGGCTGCTGATTGGCTAATGCGATCACATGTCATGAATGAATGCATTATGGGTCAGCGCGCCTTGTCTGCGCGCCTTCCCAGAGATCCCCGCTCCGTCGCCACACATGTCGCCGCCATTTTTGTGAAAATTCGATTCGTGCATCCGAAGTTTGCTAATTTTCGGATTCGGCGCGAATCAAATTTTTCCTGATCTTCGAAACGAATTCCACTTCGCCATGTTCGATTCGCTCATCTCTAATTATGTCCATTAATAATGGTTTTAGTGTATTTTTACCATAAATATAATTTGGATATTTTCTCTGGTGGTGGGGGGGCTGTCAGGTATGCTGTACGGGCCCCATGATATATATCAGTGGCCCTGGGTGTATGCTTGTGTCTGTGCCACCTGTATAGTTAGGAAGAACCTTGAACCTCTGCTATGTACATCAATGGATCTAGGAATTGGACATGTTTTCAACTGAAAATACAACAATTATTAGTAATGTTTCCAAAGCAAATGAGGATCAGCTCCTCGGTGGAGAACAGCAATCTCGCCATGTCCAGATGTGGTCTGGAATTCCACAAAAGAACAATTCACAAAACTAAAAAATGGACTTGCAAATTACCACTAAACTCTCCTAACTACACTCCCTTCCACTCACACTCCCCACTTCCACTTCCGAGTGTGTGCAAACATCCTTCCGCCAACATCATGACGTATTTCCGGTATGACAGCTGCTCTAGTGCCTCCTCCAACAGCCGTCTTGGCGTTTATTTGTGCACCATAGCAATTTTACATGCGGCTCCATTGTGTACATGACATTCGCAAATATAAGTTTGCAGTTCTATTGTAGAATTGGCATTGGTGAATGTATGCTTGCAGCTATACTGTGTATATGACATTGGCAAATATATATTTGCCAGTAAAGGCCCAAAGTCAACATAAATTGGGGGCCCAATTTATTACTGTTAAGAGGATTGTAGAAAAAGAATAGCTAGCTGCACATTGAACACGACCTATTCATTGGTACATAACTTGGTCTTGTGGTGCAAAAGCGGACTTTTGGTTTGTTATTTTGGACATACTTGCACATGTGCGCTCTAACAAGGAAGATTTGGGCATATTATATAGCTAGCAAAAATAAGTGTTAGTGGTGCTAGTACATTTCAGATACTTATATAGTGCTGTCAATTTACGTACCGCTTTACATATAGATGTGGTAAATTCACATCAGTCCCTCACCCTCAAGGGGCATACTAAGAGCGATAACTTACATTCATACATATACTAGGGCCAATTTTGACAGGATCCAATTAACCTACCAGCATGTCTTTAGAGTGTGGGAGGAAACCAGAGTACCCAGAGGAAACACAGGCAGAACATGCAAACTCCAGGCAGGAGGTGCCGTGGCTGGAATTTGAACCAACAACCCTAGTACTGCCAGGTGGAAGTGCTAACCATTTAGCCACTGTGCAACATTCAACTAGAACATGAAATAATCCCCCCACAAAATACATAGTACAAATGTTTATTGATCAAATACACATTCCACATTTATTTGGACAGCAACAAAAAGCTACATTCAATATCTTGGTGTGAAAAAAAAAAAAGCAGGATTGATGTTGCTAAAATAGAACGGTCCTGCTCATAAGAGCTTACAATCTAAAAGATTATACTTATAATGAACTGCTCTTTCACAGGTTACAGCAGGAAACAAACGGTTAATATGAATCACTTGGGCTTATTCACAAAACAAGCTGCAGATCGAAATATCAATATAAAAATACATACGTGCCAAATAAAAAACACCTCCCACCTCCCCAAATCCCCCACACATACATTTCTCACCATGTTTGTCTGAAAACTGCATTTCATTCTAAATAAAGCAAACTTGGAAGAGCAGAGCAATGGACATGTGTTAGGATTACGATGCAAAGATAATAACACACAATCATTGTACAATAACACACAAACACACCTTAGAAGGAAGAACATGCAAAACATTTACAGCCCACATCAAAACACAGCGTGAGTGTGGCCTGGGGCAATTCACCACAATATCTCTTCCTCCCCAAACCACCACAGACAAGGACATGAAGAAATAATGTGCCTGTATAAGGAAAAAAATCAGCCTCTACTACATCTCTTTATATAAGGTAGGCCACACCCACCACTGTCATTCATTTGGTCAGAGAAAGTGTTTGCACCTGATTAATTCTCTTCCCACCTGCGTTAACCCTTGGTATACAGGCCCACAAATCAGAGTCAGAAAGAAAGCCACAGTGAAGTGTACCTGTGCAGCATACAACAGAACATAGAACAGGGATGTGAAAGGGAACCCTATTGTCAATATTTCTTGGCCCTATGGGCACAATTCACTCCAGATTATCGCATGAGTTAAGGCAGTCACATGACCACATCTCGCATGCAATACTGAAAATGTCAATTCACTTTTGCTAGTATGCAGCATTTCCCATAAATCGGAAAAACACTCAGGAAATCAAACATAAAAAGGCCTTACACCGCGGTCACATCAAAGCCGATTTAGAAATTGTGCGATGTACAGTGAAGATGCTGATTTTCTTATGATTTGCAAGACATCTGACACAGATATCTATGCAAATCGTCACAAAAGTAGTACATGTAATACTTTAGAAATAGGTGTTACCCATGTGACTGCTCTAATAGCAGACAATAGGGTGCGACTTGGCATACGATTTGCAAGTCGCATACCATGCAAATCGCATGCCAAGTCGCATCCAGGGTGCATGATTACAGGTGCGATTTGG